>NC_054376.1:59215995-59585995 GCF_017654675.1 Xenopus laevis
TCTACTACACATTTTGGCTATAGGAAAATCTGTGTACACTAATGGCACTATACAAATAGAGAGAAATACATTGCAAACACAAAGCTTGGTCTCTAAAGTTACTCACAGAAGTGTTCTTGTTATTTTAAACATAGTCTTGTGCATATCAGTACAGCTCTATACAATAAGCAATATAGTAAGAAACCAAAACAACTGGACATAGGGCGTTGTCTCTTGGGTAGGAATATAACAAAGTATGTACACTGCTGAGGGCACCCGAGGTGTGAAGTAAAACACAATTACAAATGTCCCCAGACATCATTTTACTCCTAGGAAGTGCCTTTTCCTAATGATCGGGATAGTCAGGATTGCAAGTGGGAGGCTTGGGACAGGTCCAGTCCAATGTGGATATAACGTGAGAAGAAGGTGCTCTGATGCCAGGAGTCACCAGCTACCTTTGCATAAGGTGACAGATTTGGCTGCTTGCCTGGGCTTTACATTACTCTCGTGCCAGCTCCTAATTGCAGCAGCTAGACTTTCATGCAATTAAATACCAGACTATGATCCCCACGTGGCTAAGGTTGCACCCACAGTCTTGACATCCTCATTCTCTGCACGCAACTCCACAGAAGTGATTTTTTTTTTCCTTTTATCAATGCACTTTCCAATCTGCAAAAAGTAGCCATGGGACCTTCCTATACTTTTAAAGATATGTTCAAACTGTGATCATAATTAACCTTTTCTTCTTTTGCCAATTCCATTCCAGTCGGGCAGGCTGTCAGGCTAAAAAATTACCAACTCGAAGTAATTCTTAAATCAATACTGCCATCAGATAAATGTCTACTAGTGAGAAGCACAGTGCTTTTGGCATCATGGGGCCCTAAAGGAGCTACAGAAATAACCACTCTGTCTCAGACTGCTTCTGAGCAGGCCCGGACTGGCAATGTGTGGGTTCTGGCAAATGCCAGAGGGGCTGCTATAAGGTGCCATAGAAAGTCACTATTTAGTGGGCTGGTGGGGGCTGTTTGGGCCTCTGTGTACCTGAAATTGTAGGGCCTGTTTTAACGCTCAGTCCGGACCTGCATCTGAGCAGCACTCCGCAATGCGAAGGTCTTGAGATTTGGTCTTTTGAACCCATGAGCAACATTCAGAAGTAAAAGGAGTTGGGGAGCAACACATGCATGAAAAATGTTCTTGGGGTGCCAAATAAGTACTGTGATTGGTCATTTGGTAGCCCATATGTGGATTGTCAACCTACATTAAGAATCTGTTTGGCAGTGCACCTGGCTTTTACGAAACCAAAACTTGCCTCCAAGCCTGGAATTGAAAAATAAGCACCTGCTTTGAGGCCACTGGGAGTTTTTGGCATGCAGTAGCAGGCACTGAAATAACAGAGTTGCATCTTTTGTAAACAGACCATGCTGATTCTCGGTAACCAGTGGCACCACATAGACAATATGGCGAGGACAAGAGACCTTGCAAGGATTATGTTTATTGATGGCAAAAGTCAAAGTACAGAGCATAGTAAGAAAGAGCTGTGTGTGTGAATGTTATGAATAATACCTGCAAGATAATGAGCTGTCAAACCGGTTGCACCAGCTGCACCTGCTCTGCCCAGCTGTTCTCCAGTCACACGCAAGGGCTCCTTCATTCACAAGGGCGCTCCATTCATTCTTCACTCACCTTGCTATTGTTAAACCTGTTTTTTTAACCATTTCCGTAGTGCTTTATGAAGCTACTTTTGCCATTAAAAGCAGCAAATCCTTTCGCAAGCAAACAGATACATTGTGTGTCCGTTTAAAAAAAATAATCACGACAGGTTATTGAACGAGGACAGAAGAAAATATTGTTTGTGAAAGGCAAACTAAGCCTTTCAAGAATGCCCTATTTAGAACAGTGTAATGGAATATTAAGAGATAAAAGCATAAAGATATCCCTGTTGTGGGCTCTATCTAGCTTTAATAAATGTTTGTCTAACTCTGTTTGCAGGTTTCACTTTTACCAAATAAAGTGGGTGAAAAGCTACAGACAGAGAAGCAGCCAAGCATCCAAGCCACTATGAAGAACATCATTTGCCAAATTGCTCTTATACAAAGCAACTATCACTCTTGCAATGTTCCCCAATGAAACTCTCTGATGATACTCTTAGCTGCATCCCTTTAGATTCTCTTTTTAACCACGTTCAAACTGTAAAAAAAAAACACAATGCTGTAATGGATAGCGTAGTTGTTATACAGTCAGGGGGTTCAATTCCAGCTAGGGAGCTATCTGCTTGTGTATTCTTCATGTGCTTGCTTGGGTTTCTTTCAGGTACTCCAGTTGAATAAGCAAAGATTACCAACAGTGGGCTGCTGAATATTTATACTACATAAGAATATTTCAAAGAGAGGTTTCACACACAGTCCATAAGTACTGTATCGATATATGGAACAAACAAGCAATTAGTGTCACACACACATATTGTATATACTTTTCCAAGAAAGTTTAAAAGCTTCACCATATTGTGTTTCGAAGGCTTTATCATAGCTTGCCAGGGAATTCACTCCATGTGTGCTTAAGCACAAGAAGATTGTCACGGATAGGGCTAGTGTGCAGGTGAATGCCTGATTCCACAGACATTTGATTTGCCAATTTAAAAGAGTCAAAACTCTGAATTAAAGGGAGCTACGAGAACCTTGAGGATTACATTTCAGCTGATCTTGCAACATTAGACTAAATTATGTTTAACAGTATGGAATGCGCACAGCTTCCAGACACTTCAAAGCGCCAGTTTCCAGACCTGGGGCACATTTACGTGGGGCTGGCCCATTCACAATGATAAATAAAATGGTGTCTTGCATCATGCAGCTGCTTCGAGTGTTCTTCTAGCTCCCAATCCAAAAACAATCACACAATTGTATGGCAGGCTGGATTATTGGAATCTTACTGTACTTCTCAACCATATGTGAAAAGAAAATGGACTGATACCTGCGATTTTTATTGTTTACAAGTCAAATTATGGGAATGCTTGAGATCTGGAGTTTTTAGGATAAAGCGTTTTTCCATTATTTGGATCGCCATACCTTAAGGCTACCATAAAACTATTTAAACATTAAATAAACTCAATAGATCTGACTGGCCAACAACATGAATTCAAATTAACTTAGGATAAGATAAAAGGTAAACTTAACAAAAAATAAAATGATTTGCTTAAAATGGGTTCTAAGGGAGACAGCCTTTCTATACGCATCTAGGCCAGGCTCTCATTTCGTTCATACACTGCATAACCCAATTTGACAAGTATAATAGACTCTACCAAATGCAAGATGGCATGATTAGTAATTGATGGAAGATCTATTTATATTGCAGATATTATGTTATTATATTTAATGAGTTCTTTCTATTCCTATCCTCACACCTTGCGTGCCACACAGCTCTATTAGACCGGCACAAGCCGAATATCTCAGAAACACAACTTCCAGGAAAGCATTAAACTCATCGGCATCCACAAAGAAAAAGCTGGTAGTACAGCACTTTTACACATGCTTTAAAAGCGGGATATGTAGGTGAAAGCTGAATGGAGCAAGCCTCTCACGAAATGAGCACAACCTAAAGCTAATGTTTAGACTTCCTTTAATTAGTGAATGACATGTATGCCAGTTTAGAGGACAGGCCTATTCTCTTACACACAAGTCAAGACTAGTTCTACTATGTCTTCTTATATAACAGATGTAATGTAAACTTTGAAAGGGAGGAGGAGGGGGAAGCACATGCCATATAGGAAGCAAACTGAGGGGGGTGTAAAAAATGTGTGGGGGGGGGGAAGATGGGGAAAATCTACACAAAACAGTCATTTGTAGGGAAACTAAAATTCAGTTAAGAGTAATGTGCTTGCATTAGGAAGCAGGGGAAGATTTGTTGACTGCTCTGGAAGCCATTAATTACAAAGGCCAAGCAAAGAGAAGGGAGGGATTTGTTTGCAGAGTTTCATTTGAGGAATTACACCTGGAATTGATATTGCTTAAAGTGTTTTTTTTAACAGGCAGCATGCATGTTAGATAATTTCTTACATTGCGGGACATTATGTAGATACACAAGGTGTCAGTAACATACTAGATATTTGCAAAAGAATCAGCGTGTTATTAAAAAAATTAAAAAAAATAAAGATACAGACCCTTTCTGACATGAGCTCATTAAGTTGGGATAATGTTAAAAAAATAGACAAAAAAAAAGAGATAACTTATTGCATAGATTGAAAGGAAACCATAACAGCCTGTCTCTAATTCGTAGGAACCACTTACCAAACACATTTACAAAGCCCAACTAATTAAGAGTATATTTTTTAGACTTTTGAGGATCAATAGCTGAGATTACTGCTAGTGTTATATGATATGGTTATAATTTTTCTGTGTATCCTGACTGCAAACTATATGTACAGTTAGGCCCATATATCTTTGGACAGAGACAACTTTTTCTAAAAGACTTTGATCTAGATAGATAGAAAGATAGTTAGATACATAGACCGATAGATAGAGATATAGCACTAAAACTCTGACTACAAGAAATCTAATGGCTTACTTTAAAAATTCCTATGACTACTTGTTAATAAACCTATTCAGTTGATGAACGGATAAAACATGTATAAGGGCTCTTACACTCAGGCATTTTAATATGCTATTTTATGCACATGGGAAAGCATGCTGCATCTCACCCGCATTCGACAGTTCAGCATGGTCCCGTGAGGAAGAAAACATGGAAATAAATGGCCCCACTTCACATATGTTTCCATGTGGAGGAATGCATTATTAAAAGACATAAGCTGAATATATTTAAGAAAAAAATGCCATCAGGCAGATCTGCCTAAGTGTACTAGGTTTTAGTCAGACTCATTAGTTCTGGCCAAGAAGGGATATCCCTATCATACACCATGTGGGCTGATATTGAACTGACACAGAAAACACAGTGAGAATAGAAGAGCACAAAGAAAAAAAGGGATTTCAATTTGTGATCTTTCAGCAAGCAGTTATGGGTGAAAGCAAATGAGAAACAGCTGTTTAAATTGGCTAAAAAGATGTATTTAAGGCTTACAATCTTGCATAAGGATGACAAATAAATAGAAATCCAATACATTAACTCTCAACCTCTCATCTTACCTGTGCAGTATTCCTGTCCTCCAGACTGAGGAACCACAATCTTCCTATATACTATTGGTTCTGATTCCAGGATGTTCTCATCATGCCTGTAAGTTGGAGGCCTCTCATTTGGGGTCCCCCGCGACCTTGTTCCTCCTCCTCCCCTCCTTTCATGTGTATCTATCTCTTCAAAGACAGCGGCTTTGTCAAACAGAGCAAGGTTGCCCTCAAAGTCAAAATCAGTGTCAGGAATTTCCTCCAGTTCATCTCCAAAGCATTCGTCATCACGCGCCTTCAGCTGTCCATTTTTTGTGCCACTCTTTTTTGGTGTAACCTGGTTTGGATAGCGGCTACTAGAAGACCCTACTGAAAATGAAAAAAAATGGTTAAAAGGGGAGAAGGTAAAAAAAGGCAATCTAAGAACGTGTTTTTGTTTGGTTAATGGTCCTCTAGGATTTTATTATTGAATGTAATGTACTGTGTTAAAGTACACAAAAAAGGAATATAAGTTATTAACACTGCATTTAAAATGAAGTAGTAGGTAAAATTTTATAAACTAACTCAAAATACAGTTATGAATATCACAATCATGTAGGAGGAGCAGCGATACTGTAGTTCACAATAGTAATGGCCTTTTTAAAGAAGTGATACACTGAAAACGGAACCAAATCCAACCTGTAATTTGCATATTTAACAAACATTGCTGCATTCAGTTAGTTAGTCCACGTGACTTTAAAGGAACTGAAAGCATCTTAAAGGAATGACAATATAATGTAGTGTTGCCCTGCACTGGTAAAACTGGTGTAAATTGCTTACAGAAACACAACTATAGTTTGTGTGCACCATGAATAATAGGAACCCAGGGGGCAGCCCTTATTTTTTTTAAATGGCAATTGGATTACAGAATGGCATATACTACTAAAAAAGTATAACCTTATGAAAATGGTTTATTTACATGGTTTTACATACGAGTTGTTGTATGCAATATATTTTAAGAGACCTACATGTTCAGGGTATAGTTTTCCTTTAACAGAGCAGCACAATAATACATTACATTTTCATTACTTTAAAAAGACTTATTTTTTGGTGTTACTGTTCTTTTAAGAGTGTTGCTTTGGTTTGGCTGAGCACTTCAGATTCGGCATAACCCCAGCCCTGCAAAAATTGCTAGGATTTTTCCAAATCCACGCTGGACCTAGTGTGTCCCAAATGGATATCAACAGTTTAATGGTTATATGGATACAATAAAGTCAATACAATCTTCTTAGAATTTGCTTTGACACAGTACAGCACAATTATGGATTCAAATAAGGAATATTGGCCTGGTACATAATAAACTTGGCTAAAGAATTGGCTTAAGGATAGATTATAAGAGTGGTGGTAACTCGAGTATTTTCTAATTGGACCAATTTTGTTACTGGAGTACCAAAAGGGTTTATCCTTGGTCCTTTGTTTTTTAACTTTTTTTATTAATGACCTGGAGGTGGCTATGTATGGTGCTTTTTTATATATTAGTATTCTATAAACAGCACTAACAACGACAAACCCAACAATATAACTATGGTCAAATTCTCCAAGCGCAAGTCATCAAAATCATTTTCACAGTACAGAGTCAAACTTTCTGTTTGGTGCTGAAAATGATTAAACATTTAACTGTTCACTATTTATTCCTTTAAGAAGTAAATGTAGAAACATCAAGAACCACACTATGTGGCTTAATATAGAAGTAAAGAAGTTAATAGGAAAGAAGAGAATGGCATTTGAAAACTAGAACACAGTAGGGACAGAAACTGCACTTAATGACTATAAACACTGTAATAAATGTTGTAAAATCGCAATCCAGAATGTAAAGATAGGAGTGAATTGCAACAGAAGCTAAGATTAACCCCAAAAGGTTTTTTAAGTATATTAATAATAAAAAGATATGGGTTGAGAGTGTGGCTCCTTTAAATAATGGTACCAGTATGGTTGTAATGTAATTATCCTACCGCACACCTGTAGTTCACCAATCCTGCAAGCTGGTGGTGCGTTCCTTCCGTTGACCCGGCCGGGTCCCTTAGCAACCAATGTGTAAAAGAAACGGATCCGCACACACACCGATTAGTGCAGTCGGGGATTATCCCCTTTTATTCAGCCACCAAACATCAACGTTTCGGGGGGGACGAAACGTCGATGTTTGGTGGCTGAATAAAAGGGGATAATCCCCGACTGCACTAATCGGTGTGTGTGTGCGGATCCGTTTCTTTTACACACCAGTATGGTTGTAACAGATACAGATAAGGCAAATGTGCTAAATCAGTTATTTTCTTCAGTGTATACAATAGAGGAGTCTGAGTTCCCAGACTCACTTCATAGCTGCACTGATGGCTCAGCTCAATGAAGTCAGTGGCTGACTCAGGATATGATTCATAAAGCTTTCATAAAAATGAATGTGAACAAGGCGCCAGGGCCAGATGGCATACACCCCTGGGTTCTAAGAGAGTTTAGTTCCATTTAGACCGGTTTCTATTTCTTATTTTCGCAGATTCACTTACATCTGGTATGGTACCTATGGATTGTAGGAAAGCTGATGTCATTCCAATATTTAAAAAGGGATTACAATCTGAGCTTGGAAATTATAGGCCAGTAAATTTGACATCTGTGGTGGGCAAATTATTTGAAGGCTTTTTAAAGGATCTCATTTAAAAAATTTTCCTAGTGAGTGCCATTATGAGCAGCATTCAGCATGGCTTTTTGAAGGATAGGTCATCTCATACAAATTTGATTAATTTTTTATAATGAGGTAAGAAATATGTTGGACAGCTGGGGAGCAGTAGCTGTAATCTATTTTGATTTCGTCAAAGCGTTTGATACCGTGCCCCACAAACAAAATATTTTGAAAAGAAAAATGTTAGTGTCAGTATCACTTTAAGGTGGTTTTTTTTATTATAAAATCGGACTGTCGAAGTTGCATATAAGTCAATGGGAGAAGTCCCAATGATTTTTTGAGTAGAGTAAAAACCCAAGTGGATTTGATCTGTGTTTGCAGCAGAAAATAGTGTTTGCAGCAGAGATAAATTTAGACTTTGATAAATAACCCCCTAAGTGTTGATAAATGTTCTTCAACTCAGTCACATAAATGTAACCATGATGGAGCAAGTGAATATAACTCTCCAATAACAACCAAACATTTACCACTTTTATGACAACATATTCACACATCTAATTCTTTTAATTTTAAGCATGATTTTTCTAAATCTGTCCAAAAAGGTATATAAAAAAAAACATAAGAAAGTTTATCCCAGCTTGGTGTTTGCAGTAAGAATGGGGAGGGCAAATACCCGTTCCCTTTTAGGTCCATATACATGTGAACTACAGTTGTGAACTATGTGAATACAGTTTTAGCTACTTTATTTCCTTTAGCCTTATTTTGTCTAACAGTGCAATGAATTCAGCTGCATTGTGAATATGTGATCCTTTTATTTATAGTTATAATAATGGGAACACATTCATCATAAAATAATATATCAAGACACACATTCAACCATCTTTTTTGTTGTGTTTTTTTTTTTTTTTTTAAACAGAGCAAAAATATCCGAGCTTTATATCATGAATAACTCTCTATAAATATATTGTTCTGGAGCGAAACAAAAACTTCAACTGTATTCAATACTAGAGTAACAACAGGGTAATTTTGGCAATATAATAAAAATGCTTGTTCTGGAGTCTTCCCAGAACTTGTATCACCTATAAATAGTGAAGTATGTTTGGCTCTTGAATAGTAAGTTGTTGTTAAGTTATCTTGTGTGTCATGTCAAAAAGGCCCATCAACGCCTGTAACACTAACTGAGCCCGAGGACAGCACACATGGTGAGCAATGAACTCTCTCTACCCCAAGGCAGGGAAACTAAGTTAATAGTGCGTGTGTTTATCTTACTGTGTAGCAGTCTCTGCTTGGCACAAAGCCACATTCAGAGAATCTCTGTAATAGGAAGAGAGTAACAAACAGTGCGGCCTCCCACCACCACCCTCTTCTCCTCCTCTCTTCTGCTGTGGGTGCGTGCAAGCAGTCGCCAACTTTTCAGCCGTGGGAAATTGTTCCAGGCTTGTGTGAGGTTTCCTGGAGCCAGCCTGGCCTGCTCCGGAAATGCACAGAATTGACCCTTAAAATGAGCAGACAGGAATTACAGAACACAGGTTGATCATTTCAGCATAGCTTTGTTTAGCACATTTACAAGAGGCACAATTGGGTTCTGTGGAACATAACATAAAGAGCTAGAATTAATAAAACCGAAACAACAGATACTTTTCTAACTAAATTGACTTTGGCAATTCCACAGATACCTCTCAAATACTTCAATACCATACAAAAACTATGCAAGTATTATCTTCCAGCAAATATCAGGTACAAAATAAAGGCAGTTTTTCTTTCCAAACAACAAAAATAACTTTCAGCAGCAGTATGAGGTCAATAACAACAAAAGGCAGTACAATTACAGACCTTGAGTGTCTGTGTGTACAGGCACATAGGATCCTTAGCGTCAGAATCCCAGATCCTCTCTGTATGTCTCTACCAGTTAAGAGATTCCTCAGAAACTGACCAGCCTGGGGTTTAATGGCTCCTGATTAGCCACCTGAGGCTCTTCAGACCCAGCTAGTCAGCTTGTAGCACCTTACTCTGCTACAGATGCCTTTCTAGAATTTATGCAATAGGCAGTGGACCTCTAGACTAGCGCACCCCTACTGATCTGCCATTGCCCAAAACCCAGACTGGCATTCAAATGGGCAGAAGGAAAGAAGGAAGCATTCCACTTTCCACCCCACCTGAGAGGGAAGGATGAGGGGGAGAGGCAGCAGCATGGCTTTGTCACTGCAGGTACAAAATTACCTACAAATAAAAAAGTGGGTATTTTGTAGGTATAACTTGTGGAAGCATCCATATTCCAAATTTTGATTATGCCATCTCTTAGACTGCATTGCGGCCAGTGGGTTGAGTTGTAGAAAATGCATTTGTGGGTCGAATCATATAGCGGGTCTGGGTCAGGTTTCAGAAATTGCACCCACCCTGGACTCTAGTCCAGTGCCCCTGAAAGCATGCTGTAACAGCCCACAACTGAGTTTATAGGGGTTATTTACAAAATTGACTTTCTCACACAAACAAATTCGACCAAACTCCCAAACCCTCATCCTATTAATTTACCAATAATACTTCTCAAAAAAAGTTGTGACAAAATAGAGCGACAATTCGAATCGTGCAACTTTTTTGAATGGACGCTCTGAAAACACGACTTTTACGAGTCAGAAATTATCTGTTTATCGAATGAAAACAAGTGTAGAAAGCCAGAAACTAAAGCGAATCCTGAAGGCAAGAAAACATGTTCCAATTCTTAACGGGACCATCTGCCATTGAAGTCTACATGATTTCGGTTTTAGCTGGAGTATTTGGATTTTTAGCAGCTTCAGAGCATAATAAATCTCAAAAATGTGTTTTCCCAATAAAAATTAAGGTTTTTCCCCTTTAGAAACTAGACCAGATTCAACAAATCCAAGGTTTAAAAGATAGGTCCCTAGGTATTAGTGCATGCAATGGATATATGCCTATTTTGCTTAGAGACAGAAATAAAATGCATACAAAACAAGGTGCTTTGCCCAAAATAGCTACAGTACACACTGTACTTTGACCAAATAGACATGCATCCTGCACACTGCCAAAAGTAAAGAAATCAGCCAAGTAATAAATTGCAGACTGAGACTGTGAAAAGAAAAGTTATGCTTATTTATCTTGAGGTTTCTGATGTACAAAAGGTGTATGCTTTGTCAATAGTTCATATGATTTGTATGCTTAAAAGAAAATTATACCCCTCTTTTTGACATAGCTCATACATTCAACTACCAAAAATATCAAACTTTTTTTTTTTTTTTTTAAACAAACATACCTGATTTCACAGACTGAATGGAACCGTGTTATTCTAATAAACCATTTCCCAACATTGTTGGGTTCCCATTCCAATTTAACCTAAGGGAACCTCTAGATTGGTGGTTTTTATAATGTGCTGCTGGCCCCATAGGGAGCCCTGAGAACTGGCTGGGGAAGCCCAACCCCAATGGGCAGATATTTTTCCTTATAAATACTTGTGAAAGACCAGCATATGGGTCAGATAGCATGAGATTTGGGGTGGACAATTATTTGGCACCCTAGATATTCCCAGTACTATATACCCAATAAAAAAAACATAGCAGTGTTTTCATGTCCGTTACATTGTTATAAGAGAAAGGTAGCTTGCAAAGCACTAAACAAAAATTTGATCCAAAAAAAAAAAAAAGTCAATAGAATAAAGGTACTTATTTATAAACAAGTATTTTGCATTCTCTAGAAAAATAACAAGTACTTGCAGAAGCAACTTTACAGTTACCACTTTTAGCCGATCCTGGACCACAATTGTATGGCTATGGTAAAACACAGAAGGACATTCCTCTAAGATTACACAGAAGTTGGCTTCTAGTTAAAACCAACAAATTTGATCCCAAATCTTTTGGGTATAAAGCAAATTACATTATACTACCTTTTCATCAAAAAATATATTGAAGACTAAAGGGTCAAAACTCACTATTTTAAAAACCACCAACTCAAATTTGAATGTCAGATTTATCACACCTTGACCCTGGAAATAGTTCTGATTTGATACAGCGCCACCTAAAACATGCCAAATTCATGCAGAAGTCAATGGTAGAAGTCCATTGAACCATTTGAATATGTTAAAGGGGTTGTTCGTGTAAACCAGAAATAAAGATTTTTTCCCAATAACTTTCTATTTTCCATTTGTGACCATTTTTCTAATACTGAAGTGTAAAGTTTCCTTTTTCACCTTCTAAAGCAGCTCTGAGTTGTTCTAAACAAGAGACACATTTAGTTGATACATTTCTTATCTTTGTCCCTTCTGAGCAGAATCCCTGAGTTTCATAAAGGCAACTGTTAGAACTGATACAATAGTTGCTAATACTCCAGAGATGCTGCTGAGAAATGTATCAACTAAATGTAGCAAATTAACAGTTTAGAATCTGCACCTGCATTACTGAGCTGCCAGACAAACACCAGAGAAGGGACATTAAACTTACATTTTTGGAAAACTGTAAAAAAATCAAAGATGGAAAAGCAATGGAAAAAAAGTATTTATTTATGATGAACAATCTGAAAACCACTGAACTGAAAAAAGTATTTGGAAGGTTAAAAACCCCTTTAAGGATAAGGGCACATAGGCAGATTTGAGGTGATTAGTCGCCTCTTCAAATCACCTCTTCTTCCCCTACCTTCCAGCTGGCTATAATGAAAAATTGCCAGGGGTATGGCACTCGCGGCGCTTCGTTTTCCGAAGTGGCCTCATAATTTTTCATTATAGCTGGCGGGAAGGTAGGGGAAGGCAGTTCGGGGAGATTGACTCCCCGAAGAAGAGGTGATTTGACGCCAGGGCGACTAATCTCCCCGAATCTGCTTGTGTGCCCTTACCCAAAAGGAGAGGGAAAGTCTGTTTGCACTTGGGGGTGCCAAAACCCCAGGCCGGTGCTCCTATCGGCAGAAAACTGCACCGGCCCGGGGTTTTTCTAGCAAACACCACGGAGAGATGTTCTTCTGGCTTCTTATTTCTTAAAATTTCCCAGGGGGAAATGCATGCGCAGTATTATAAATGTATAATTTATAATATAACTTGTTTTATGAACAGAATCATACAAAACAAAATCTGTGCATGTATGGTGGCCTACTAATCCTGACCAATATCCATGTACTATGGATATACAAAAGGGAAAAAGTATTACATTTTGCCAAGTACATTAAACCTGTCACGCACATATACACATCCTTATCAATAGAGAGATTAACAAGCTACAGAGAGAAACTTTTATACTCCTAAGGGTAAGGCCACACTAAGCGATAGCGCGGCGATTTGACTCGCCGCGACTATTCGCCGCGACTTTTAATCCTCAATCGCTGGCGAAACTTTGGCGCTGGCGTCTATGGGGAATCGCTGCGTAAAAACACACGCGGCGATCTTTTTTCTATTGTCGCTCGAAATCGCCTCGCTAGGCGATTTCGAGCGACAATAGAAAAAAGATCGCCGCGTGTGTTTTTACGCTGGCGATTTTGCGCGATTTCCCATAGACGCCAGCGCCAAAGTTTCGCCAGCGATTGAGGATTAAAAGTCGCGGCGAATAGTCGCGGCGAGTCAAATCGCCGCGCTATCGCTTAGTGTGGCCTTACCCTAAAGATAGTAACTGCGTTTACAGCACTCTCTAGCTTAGAGGAAATATGGCAATTTCCAGCTTTAGTTTCACTTAACACCTTCAAAGGATAGATAATATGTTATGAAATAGATTAGGATTACACTTTTGTTTTTAAAGAAATACTGCAAATGTTATGCTAATAGAAATGTAGATACACATTTAATTATATCTAAAATACTGTTCAGGTTCTGAAATAATCAAGATAATCTTTAGTGCTCTAATACATCAATGGTAAGTGCACTTAGTTAGCTGTCAATCTGACTGACTGCTGCATGATGAGGGAATAAAGGCCAATCAAGATTATGGCAAACAAGCCAATTATTCCCCGATATGACAACTTTAAGGTCCAAACAGTATGCAAGCCGTCGGGGCAAGGACCACATCAGTGAGCCATTGTGGCCATCAACTGGATTTTTAAAACTGTCAGATCAACATCTACATTGACACAAGCGTGTATGCCAGTTGCAAACCTGGAGAAAATATTTAGTGAGGTTTCAAAAATCTCTGCACTGCCATGTTTATGGTTGGTCTCCATGATACCCTTTAGATCTCCTATACAGTTCTATATCTGAACGAGTAATTTAAATGATGGGCATACAAGTTATATGTTAAACAATCATAAAGTTATAAATTAAATTCCCAGACTTGGTGTGGGTCCCCTGAGAAGCAGTTTAAAAACACTGTGTTAAGAAAGCAAATGTACAAAAAAATATATCAGCTGTGATGGAAAGGGGATGGGAAAATACACACTAACTGTAATAAGTATAACTTACAAGAATTGTGTCTTCGGCGAAAGTTTTTGGGCTGGTTGACTGCTTCATTGTGCCTGTCTACAAAACTTTTAGAGCAGGGCTGTGGTGAAGTACTAGATGGTTCCTCTTGGCCAGGAATGTTCTGAGCAGAGTTATGTGCTGCCGTCTGCTTCTGCTTGCCTGTACCATTTTGCTGACGAGTTGGAAGGTAGCCAAAGCCTGTAGAGTGGTCATTTAGCTGATCGCTTGTGTACTTCAGGCTCTCTGAAGGAATTTCAAGAATCTTTAATTCTGATATGTCACCAGCCCTAAGCACAAAAAAAATAATAGCAACAAAATCATAGTTAATAATACCACCTCTAAACTGAAACAAGCGATTATGAACTGACTGATTTTAGTTTGAAAGACTCTGGAAGGCATACTGGTGCATTTTCTATTAAAACCTGAGTGGTCATTTAAAAGAAAAAACACAATCAAGGATGATCTAAGGGACAGCTCAGAAGGCAGAAAGCAATGACTTGAGTCAAAATGGAACTATTTTTTATTGTATAACACAAGTCCTTATTTATCAACTAACCTGAAAGTGACCTCTGGCACCAAGCACTTAACTCCATTGTGGAACGGCTGAGAAAGAGATATTGTTTGATTGATAAGATCCACAGCAGAAACACAGCCTTGATAAACTCCCAAGGTATTGCCACAATTTATTGATACAATACTTCCCAGCCAATCTGCAGCCATATTTGAAATCTTCAGTATATGTAACAGAGCAGCTGCAAAAAATATTACACTTATTAGTAATAAGTCTATCAATGCAACAAATGATATTCTAGTTAACCTATACAGGTATAGGATCCCTTATCCGGAAACCCGATATCCAGAAAGCTCTGAATTACGGAATGGCTGTCTCCCATAGACTCCATTTTATCCAAATTTTTAAAATGTGTTTTCTTTTTTCTCTGTAATAATAAAACAGTAGCTTGAACTTGATCCAAACTAAGATATAATTAATCCTTATTAGAAGCAAAACCAGCCTATTGGGTTTATTTAATGTTTAAATGAATTTCTAGTAGACTTGAGGCATGAAGACCCAAATTACGGAAAGATCCACTATCCGGAAAACCCCAGGTCCCAAGCATTCTGGATAACAGGTCCCATACCTGTACTACTATACTCAATCATCAGTCAAGTTTTTCGTCAATTCCTTTTACCCTGTTATTACATGTATGGTATCCCTTATCTGGAAATCCATTATCCAAAAAGCTCAAAATAACAGGAAGCAGAGAGTATTTAGATATTACTAGTTATTATTGAAAATGTATATGAATGAGGGCCTCATGTGGCCTCTCCTATAGAGTTTTATGTAAATACTTAAATAATTACAATTTTAAAAAATGGTTACATTTTCCTCTGAAATAACAAAACAGTACCTTGTACTTGATCCTAACTATACTTCATAAATCCATATTGGTGTCAAAACAACCGTATTGGGTTTTTTAATGTTTACATTATCTTAGCAGAATTGAATTCAAAAGATTCAAGTTAAGGAGAGACCCTTTATCTAGGAAAACCCCCAGGTCCCAAGCATTCCATACCTGTACTGCAAGACAGATTGTTGCATTAGACTGTGGTCCCAAGCAGATCTGCCAGAATTTATACGATATATTAAAGTCTGCAAATTTCTTCTTGCAAAAGTACAACATTGAGCATAGCCTGCATTTATTATCGCACTGCCTTTCACTGTGCTGCCTTGTTGTAATTAATCCTTTCCCACTACTCTCTTAATAAACTTTCTTCCCATTATCTTAAGGACCAAGAACTGAATGAATTTTTAGATTCATTCTGACTTACTATAGGTGCATGGTTATTATATGGTGTTAACCAACTTATTTATGTTTTAAAACATAGTACTGGGGTTCGTTTACAAACACTGGGCAAATCTGCACCAGGGCAGTAACACATAGTTATCGACCAGCGATTAGATTTTTTTCAAGTCAGCTGTAGGTTCAGTGTCGGACTGGGATGCCAGGGGCCCACCAGAAAACCTTAGACTGAAGGTCCACTTTACAAACTATTATTCCTCCTCTCCTCACTTAATTGCTTTATTCTCCTAGTCTTTTATCTCTATATACTATACTCTATTCTTCCATTATTAAGACCCTTAAAAGAAATACAGAAAAGGTCATGAAATAGGCCAAATGTTTAGAAGCAAGAGGCCCACTGACACCTGGGCCCACCGGGAGTTTTCCTGGTATCCCGGTGGGCCAGTCCGACACTTTGTAGGTTGAACAATGAACGCAATCTTCTCATTGGTTGCCATGGGTTACTGCCCAGGAGTAAATGTGCCCAGTGTTTATAAATAAGTGCCAGTATGTATTAGCAGGCTGGCCAACCACATAATAATTGCTTACATTTAGTCACAATAGGAAGGATGTCATTTTCTGTCAGAAGTTTTCAATGCTGATATTATTTGACAAGAAGCACAATAAATTTCCAGGTGAAGTTCTTAGTAAATCAAATTCTGGACTGTCTCCCAAGTACCAGTGGAATAAGGAAAAACACAGACTTTTAGGATATGCCTGTAATGTATTAAAAGAATGAAAGCAAGCGGTTAAACAAACGAAAACATATTCATTTCACTGTAGAAAAATATAAAGAACAAAATCAGTTTTTACGCAACTTCACACTTTCAGTGCTAAAACATATTACAGGACGTTCTGTTATCTTGTACAAATAAATGCAGAGAACTTGAAAAAAGCGACATGAGCTTTCACACACGAGATATCCATTGAGAGAATCCTACACTTATACACAAGGCGCTATTTGCCACTTTATACATACACAATAAATCCCGGGAAGTCCAGAAAAAAAAACAACGAAACAGCGCTCAGTATTTAAAACTTCCGGCCCCGGTGCTCGCTTTAAACGTCACATCCGCTGGGGAAACTTTCAGAGAGGTTACCACAGCACAAGCTGGAATCTAGAACGGCTAGGGGCGTTGAATATGCGGTGACGTCATAGCCATGTGACCAAGTTGTGGTTGGTTGGGGAAGTTGTGATATCACATAGGGGAGTGTCTAGCTCCTTTTATGAAAGACATGTACACACAGTACAGCGTGATAGCACAGTTGTGGGAAGGCGTCTTCTGTGCATTTAAAATGAGATTGTAGAATAGCGGTGACGCGCGGTTTGGATGGCAGAAGAGTGCACTACGTGAGGGTTTGTGGGTAGGATTGTTTCGTATGATGGAGGAATTCGGGAGATCAGAAGTGATGTGGAACTGAGAGTAGCAAGATGGTGGTGACACTGCTCTGAGTCTAAACAGTGAACGGGTACTTGATCATGCACTGTATTAGATAACACCCTGCTGTCACATAAACCAGATATTGAATAATACAGTAATCCACCAGCATGTGTATGTAATAAAACAACTACTGATGGCTCCATTACATGTATGTGGGCTGCTGGTTTGTTGACTTTGCATATAAGAAGCCCAAGTGCAGGCGTTCCAACTTCCCTTGGAATACTTTGGTGACACACTGATATGGAGCTTAGAATTGTTGCGTGGCTGAAGCTTGGGGTGTGATACAAGCGTAGCGCAACTCGTCCCCACTTTTGGTCGTTATAATTATTTTTTTAGATATTGAATGAACTTTTAAGTAATCGTTACTAATTGTCGCACTAGCACTTTATTCACTTATGAACTAGCACCTAGTAATTTATTGTGATTAATTGGAGTGATAAAGTATAGATCTACTATTAAATGCTTGGAGCATTATTTTTCAACTAACTTATTGGATCCTACTTTATCTATTGATTAGCGCACAGTCAATTGACTCTTTAGCTGATTCATTTATTTAAGTATGTTTGTTAGTTGATAAGGAATTGATACAGGCTCTAATTGGCACTCACTTTTCTTGAATTAATTTATTGTCCATTAACTATAAGGTAAAACACCTTAATTTAGGGATTACTATGTAATCTTTTTGGTTATATGCAGGTTCTTTTTATCTTTTTTCATTTTTTTGCAATTACTTTAAACATGATTTGCTTATCAATCAGTGCCCCACAGGATCTCCTAGTGCAGTGCTGTCCAACTGACTGCCCACTTTGTGTGACCCTCCACACTATGGCTGCTTTGATTGCTTTGCATAAGCTTTAAATGGTATCTGAGATCAACTGCCCCATGCATTGCTCACACCTGTTAAATGGTTAAAGTATTTTTGGTACCCCTACTTTAGCTTTTGATGTGGGTTTTTAGAGGTATATCTGTGAAAATCTTTTTTTCATTTTTTTATAAATAATATTAAGTATTGTATTACATTTGTGATCTGCTGGTTCATTATATTAGCCCTTTGAATGTGATAATTTTCTGATTGCAATGTACAGCCAATCTTACTGTGAGCATGGAAAATGTGTTAAATATGTGATGATTTTTTTGGGGTACATTGCAGTATAAGCTTACAACTTAACACTCGGGGGTACGCAATACTCATCACTATGGTGACGCCCGCTTCCTTCAGCTTCTTCTCGCAGTTGTACAAGTGTTCGTCCTTTTATTTTAATCGCCCTGTGTGATGTCATCACGCAAAATTCAAATATTTAAAGGTGCCACAACCTAATACTCATCGCCCCACCTGTCCCACGACTACACTTCCTCTTTCCCTGTCTTTCCTGACACACGTTCTGGTTCCCTTGCCTGCCCAGAATCCTCACCTTGGTTATCTCACTTTAGGACCTGGCAACATCCGAGTAGAAAATGGCTCCTCCCAACGTGAAAGGTGGCTGTTATAGACAGAAGCTAGAGCTATGACCAGAACCTTGGTGTTTGTTCTGGGTTTGGGATACCCGATGTGCATATGTGCATGCATATACAGTATATACAGCATTCATATATAATTAACTAAAGTAAAGTTGTAGTAACAAGTTAGTAACATTCCGTTTTATTGTAAAAATACAGCATTTAGGCTGTACAATACAGATTTAAAATAAAAAATTAAATCTTGGAACATTTGTGTGACCAAGGTACAGTATTTCTGTTAATTATACTTTATTATCATCCAGGCTATTTAAAGGGGAAGGAAACCTAGTTGGCGCAAAACTCCTCCCCCCTGGCCTACCCGTCCCGCTGGGCAAATGCCCCTAACTTGTTACTTACCCTTCTGTGCAGGTCCAGTCCAGGGAGTTCACAGACGACGTCTTCTTGCACGCGATCTTCTTCCTGCTTTGAACGGCGTTTTGGCGCATGCGCAGTAGGAGCATTTCGCCGGTACGGATCTACTGCGCATGCGCCAAAAGTCACAATGTACTTTTGGCGCATGCGCAGTAGATCGTACCGGTGAAATGCTCCTACTGCGCATGCGCCAGTCAAAGCAGGAAGAAGATCGCGTGGAAGAAGATGTCGTCTGTGAACTCTCTGGACTGGACCTGCGCAGAAGGGTAAGTAACAAGTTAGGGGCATTTGCCCAGCGGGACGGGTAGGCCAGGGGGGAGGGTGGGCAACACACGGGAGGGGGGGGTTTGCGCCAACTAGGTTTCCTTCCCCTTTAAGAGTGTTCCTCCAGGTTATACTGTATGCGCTTGTTGTGATTTTCTTTCCTATAAGTTACTAAGCCCCACAGCAAAAATATTTTTATTCCTCCACTAAATTTTTGGAATAAGACATTTTCATAAATATGTCAAAGCTGCTTATTAGTTAGTGCCCCCCCAACATGATACCATTGTAGATTTAGAGTCCTGTTTATTAAAGGTTGAATTTTAGTGGTTTTAGAGAGTTTTGAAAACATGCTTAAACTCTATTTCTCTATAAGTACAAATGCTCTAAATTTCTCTAAAACACACTAACCACAAATATAAAGTATGAACAAAATAATGATGCACAGCAAAATACTAAAACTGCTAAATATTTGCGTTTTTGGGACAAATGCTAGTGAAAAAACATCCAAAAACTTCAAAAAATCTGACAGAGTTTTAAAGAAGTAAAAAAACAAAACATTTTTTTTAGAGAAAAAAATACAATTCATGAAAAAAATTAATCAATATATTGGCAGATCTGTGCCTTATTTTCATAAATGAAGAACTGGCTTAGGGTAAGGGCACACCTGGCGATTTGGGGAGATGTAGTCGCCTGGCGACTAATCGCCTCTTCCTTGGAGGTGACTAATCTCCCCAAACGGCTTCCCCCTGTCCTCGGCTATAATGAAAAGTCGCCTGTGGCATGGCACACGCAGCGCTTCTGAAGTTGCCTCACTACCTCCTCGTGCCGTTCGGGATATTAGTCGCCCCAAAGAAGAGGTGATTAGTCGCCAGGCGACTAAATCTCCCCAAATCGCCAGGTGTGCCCTTACCCTTAGGATTCATTATACACCTTGTTTTAATTAATTGTACTATCGTATGTTGAAGGAAAACATCTCTCTCTCTCTCTCTGTCCTGGGCAGTGGTGGCCAAAGTAGTACTGCCGCCCAAGGTAATACTACTTGCCTCCCTGCTTGCTAACCCCCCTCCCACCAAAAGGGCCCTACACGCTCTCCATTTATTTCTCTCTCTCTATAATATATATATAATATATATATATATATATATATATATATATATATATATATATATATATATATATATATATATATAATTTTCAGACCAGCACTCCCTGTTATAAAAACTCAATTGTTTATTATACATAGAAAAAGGTCTCCCTTTGCTGAAGCTATTAGCCTTGGAGTGCGGATACTCATTTGGAAGTGTGTGTGTGTGTGTGTGTGTGTGTGTATATATGTGAGTTTTAAATATTCACTTTGCTCTTCCTCCGGGACAAAAGAGACCTCCTTTCTGTCCCTACAAGGTACTGTTTTATTATTACAGAAATAAAAAAAAATATTTATACAGACTATGGAAGATAACCTTCCCAGAATTCAACACTATCTTGATAATGGGTTTATGCATAAGGGATCCCATACCCAGACCTAACCCCCAACTCTTCAGCTTGCACGTGGCCCACAGTGTCATGTTGATTTATGTACCCACACCTGACTTCTTCATCAGAGAGGGCAGGGTAGGTTGAGTAAAATAATACAATACATGAATGTGTTGTAAAATTAATATTTATGTATAAATGTAATGGTTATTATCTATAACTGAAGACTTGGCACCTCATTTTAATTAGTTGTATTGAAACTGATACCTCTCTGTATTAGGTGGTCCAATGTTGGTCAAAATAGTACAAGGTAATACTACTTGGCCCTAACTCAACCTGCTCCTTCTTAGCTGTCATTGGATGGGGTGGTGTGGGTTGAGCAAAATAATACAATACATAAATGTAAAGTAAAAGGAATATTTATTATCTCACAGAGACTACAGCAATATACAATAAAACTTACGTGGAATTTTATGTCATTTTATGTCATTAATAAAAAAAAGTTCATTTTAATTTTTTCACAAAATAAAAACAATATTAATGTTAAATGTCATATAGAAACATTTGCATTCTATAGTTTGTACCTTTGCTCTTACCAAAAAACATTTGGGTAATTTATGTTTCCCCTTGCACTTTTGGCTCTACTCGATACCCTATTTCTGGGCAGGGAAGTAATATTATTACACCCAGAGAAGCACTACAAAAGTGGGCACTACATTTGTTGGGTGAATAGTTTCAAGCCATGTGCATTTAAAACTAAAAAAAGTGCACCTATGGCTACATGCATTACTGCTTCTGGGTTACTTGTTCTTAAAGGGCAAGTCAACCCCAAAATAATTATCCTAATAAAAGAAAACATTATTCTAAGCAACTTTGCAATATACGAATGTTTTATGGTTTTTAAAGGAGAACCAAACCCTTAATTATAAAAAACCCTACCCTACATAGACCCCCCTCACTGCTCCCCCCCCAGTCTAGCTGTTATCTACAGTAAATGCCCCCAACTCTTTACCTACCTCTCTTTGCAGATTCAGCAGAGCTCACGGGTGCCATCTTCCGGCTCTTCAGTAATCCTCGGGTCTTCTTCCAGCACTTCAGCAATTTCCGTTAATTTCGGTGCATGCGCAGGCGCAGCTGAAGACTGCTCCTACTGCACATGTGCCGATATGGCACTTATTTCCCAAAGATTACTGAAGAGCAGGAAGATGGGACTCGTGAGCTCCGCAGCGCTGAATCTGCAAAGAGAGGTAAGTAAAGCGTTTGGGGCATTTACCAAAGGTAACAGCTAGGCTGGGGGGTCTATGGGGGGGTCGTTTTTTTTTTTATAATTATGGGTTTGGTTCTCATTTAAGTTATTTGTATATGTGTTGCTATTGTCTGTCCCTTTCTATTCTCTGCCCTGATGTCTAAGACTGTTGATAAAATGTAAGACAAGGCAGCTGATTAACAGATCTTTCTTTGCTGGGGAACCAAGACTTTTGCAACATTGTTTAAAAAGTAACAACCAGGAGTTAAGCCAATACTGCAATTGCTTTTACAAATAACTTTAAAAGCACTGAATTTTTTTTTTTTAATGTATATTGAAAAGTTGCTTAGAATTATGTCTTCTTTTATTAGGCAAGTTTTTATTTTGGGATGAACTTGTCTTTTAACTTTAAATTAGGAGGATGAAAATGTATAAGACAAGTTTGTCCTGTTGCATTTAATGCAAAAATACCTAGCAACACACACCTTTAAAAAGATTGGATTATTAATAAATAGGTATTTAGCAAAGACATAATGTATTGTGGTAGAGAGACAATGATCAAAATGTACATATTTCTGAATTTCATAGCTGTACTTAATCATTTGTGCAGTTTAGTTATAATAAGATTATTAAAAGATGATTCTACTCCTGAGATTAATCCATTAAATTCAGTTTACCAGTATACATTTTACCTGTCATCGCACCCTTCAAACACACAAATATATATATATATCAACATAGCATTTTTTCCTGAATATTTTTCTCCTCTTTTGTTAGCTAGTTATGTACATTTTCAGAGCTTAATGAAATCAGTATTGTAATGTGGTGGTATCATGTACATTATCATCATTCACAATGGATTACGCTCTCTAAAATATGCACCGTCAGCTCCCAAGATTAGGGTTAGAAACCAAATTCCAGCATTTGTGTTTAAAATACCAAAGCTGAAACTCATCTGAGCTTCTTAAAAGGGCTCCTCCCAAGCTAAGGTAGTTCTTAATGTGTGGCTAACAAAGGAAAACGAATTTTAGCTGTGACATGACAACGCTTGTGTTTCATTGTTAGTCCATACTGCGGGGACATGTCCAGTTTTTCTCCATCCTGTTTGAAGAACTGCATCTGCTGGAGCATGGTAGTGAGGAAAAGGAAGACCTCCATCCTCCCAATGACTTCACCGACACACCTTCTTTTTCCTAAGCCAAAAATCATTACTTTCTCCATCTCGATTTTGTTCAACGTTGTGCCATCAGTGTTTAAGAAACGCTCTGGACAGAATTTGAATGGATCTTTCCACAGGTTCCTGCAAATCAAAACAAATCTTATTACTGGAAAAACATTGGAATCTCTTGTTCTCATACAGAGCTGTAACCCTACATAGGGTTACATACAGTTGATCCTATTAAGTTCCATACCATATCAAAGACATTGTCCACAGTACTATTACACACTAGTATAACACTAACACATATTTTATAGTTCTAGCAAAACATAATATAAGTATCAGTGTGAACTTGTGTTGCCACAGTCTACACAGTCTAAAGCTGTTTCTGCTTAGGTAAAATTCTCAATATATACAGTAGGTTTTCCCATGAGGACGCTTTAAAATAGTTTAAAGAAAGCAACTTGTTTACCACCACCTTAAAAATTCCAAGATTTCCAGTAACAAAAACTAGGAAAATCAGTACATATGTAACCCCCACATAAACAATGCAGTAAATAAATTAGTGTAGGGGAGAAAAAAAAAAAAAGTATCTTTTGGAGACAATTTAGCCACTTATCAATTACCATAATGAAATGATACTTTCAATTGCAGACATTTTCCCTTTTTTATATTCCTCCTATTTAATATTGCATGCACAGGTAGATTTTCCCAACACAAATTTAATTTACTTGTGCGCATTGTGTTGGCAAAAACAAACTTTTTTTGTTTTGATCATAGATAGCTGTTTTCCTTTGAGTGGTAAAATTGTATGAGCTGCTAGCCGACTGAAGTAGTTCTCCAGTATCAATTCATAGATGGTTAGAATCTCTTGGGTTTATAAACAGCTATTTTATGATCTAGAACAGGGCTTCTCCCTGTCCCTCCAGGTGGTTCCAAACCAAACTGCTTATTTAATCATGTGGCACAAAGAAGCGAGAATATTACAAAATGGTGGGGATTCAAACTGCTGTTAACCAATAACCTGCATGGTTTCTCGTTTCCCCGGCATATTAGCAGTTCAGGGTAGGACAACCTAAAGGAAGATTATTGCCTGGGACAACCTATTTATATTTTCTTGCTGTAGTTTCCTATGTAGCATAGGAAAAGAATATTTGTTTATACTTACGGATCGTGATTCACTTGCCACTGGTTGATCAGCACACAAATTCCCTTGGGGATGAAATATCCATTTAACACTGTGTCTGTGGTTGAACTGCAATATAAAATTTGAATATGTATTGCAAGCTTAATTTCATGATCTGTGTATATTTGCATTTTTTATATACAGTAGACGTCAGGCTTATTAGTTCTGAATATTTAGTTTTACCTATGTGGAATTGTGAATGGCACGAAAGAAGAATGTCGGAACATCTCCAATATAAAAGCTTCAGTATAGGGCAGTTGAGCTCTGTCTGATAATCGGGGTCGTCTTTCTCTTCCAATAACTTGGTCTGTAAAGATTAAGGACTATTACTGTTATACTGTATTTTTTCTAAACATAAGTTCTTTATCCAAGTGATCAAGAAGATATGGATAACTACCTAAGTAATTTAGGTTTGGTTAACTGATACATATGCATGAGTTACTGTAGGTACAGCATTCTGTTGCAGCCAACTGTGAGCTCTGAACAACAAATGGATAGCTTTTGAGAACTCAGTGGAGCCAGAAAATGGAGGCACGTGGTACTACAGGGAGGCATACTCATAAACCCATGATTTACTTTCAAAGTGCTGATGTACCTAGTACCATGCTGTCAAAGTTCCTTTGGTAGAGATACATTTACTGCTGGAAATGTGTTAGGGCTTTTATGGCATTCATCTATTAATTTTTGACACGTGGGGATACATTTATTGAATATTTCTTGAGTTCTGTTAAAAATAAGGTTTTGTAAAAACTATTACTTATTTGCAGGAAATCACTGCTAACACTTCCAATGTTATGGAACACAAAGGTTAATGTCACACCATGCATTTTCTCTGCCAGCTTATATGTAGGCAAGCACAATATTTAAAACAAATACAATGATGATCTTACCCAGTTCGTCCTGAATTTTTTCTTGTATGTTAGGATGGGCCACAAGGTACATGAGACTCCAGGAGAGAGCAGTGGTAATGGTATCAAACCCTAAAATGATAAGTAGGAATCTGTTACAACTGCAGCTGTGTCTTTTAGAAACTTTCCAAAGCTGTTACACAATTTCCTTTTATAGGCTAGATAAGTTGGAAAAATACCACACTTTACAGAAACCAGAATAAAAAAGAACAGATATTTGTGGCAGAAGTACAGGGTGACTTTTCCATTACAAAAGATATAGTTAATATATGTATTTATTGTATAAATTGTAAAGATTGATTTATACTTACCAGCACCAAAGAGGTCATTTACTATATTCACAATTTTTTGATTTGATAACTGAACATTTGAGTTTTCATCAACTCTCTTTTCCTGGGAGTGTTGGATAAGTGAATCAGTAATATCTCGTATATGGTTCTGGGGAAAAAGTAGAAGAATAAAATTAAGCTAAATGATTGGATCTTAGCATGGCTCTAGCTAAAGTTCCAAAAATTACTGGTCATATTTGCAATATTTTTCTTAAAACACTGTTTGGTGCACAAAAACTGAAATTCCTTCTCTGCATATTTGCATTCTTGCCTATGAAGGGCAGCTTAAACATTACTTACACAGACTGAAACATTTTCTAGAGCATTGAACAGGTAATGCTCACAAAAATATGTCCTGTGAACTCCCTCGCTTGCACAGAGTGAGCTTTGCCTTTATACTGCCCTGCCCATTAAAGGAAATAAACATGTTGGCTTTTTCTTACCTTGTCAAATGTTTTGTAGTGCTCTTTGACTAATTTCTGTATGAAGTCTAGGAACTTTCTGTTGATTTCCTTGAAGGCCTTCATGCTTGAGCTCGGAAGATATTGTAGAATCGGGATGAAATCTGCAGGGTTGCCTGAAGCAGCTGCTGCACCAAACTCATCAGTAAGATTCACCACATTCAGAAGCTCTTCGTCATCATGATTATATCGTTTACCAAAGCACATGCCACAGATGACATTGGCAACAGAGACCACCACATACCTGTAGGGGTCAAACTCTCCTTTCTCATCAATTAATTGCTTGAACTTTCTTACTAAATATTCTGCTTCTGTAATAATGTTTTCTTCAACAAGGCAAGAACTTGATGATGTGGGTGAAGGGGAAGTGGCAAATGTTTTGAGGGCATTGTGTGCAAGTCTGCGTCGAGCTCTCCACACCTCTCCAGAATCACTGCTGAAGGTCAGGCTCTTCCCATCACCAACCAAGCGGAAAGTAAAGAGGTCTGGGCGTCCAGCAAACTCATCACCTTGCCGTATAAGAGCTTGCTTGAGGGTCTCCAGCCCACTAAGGACCAGCACAGGCTTTGTGCCTATCTGAATCTGGAACACATCACCATAAGTTTTGCTCATTCTTGTCAGGCTAAGGTGTGGATTCTTGCTCAATGATAACAAATTCCCAATAATAGGATAAGGCATAGGCCCTGGTAGTTTCTTTGTTCCTGGTGGGATTTTGACTCTTTCTGACCTAAGCACCAGAAACACAATGGCAAAGACTGTAGATACCAGAAGAAACTCAGTGATAGTGGTATTCGCCATCAACCCAGCAATTGAACCTATCCAATCTGTCATTTTTGTCTGCAAACAAAAAAAAAAGGTAATCAGTTATAACACTCAACTGATAAGAACACATCGTGTTCCATAGATTGACTCTTGATGTGAAGGGCAACTAAAAGTTACTATAACAGCAATGAGGCAATGACACACGGTGCTATGTGTCGCTTAGCGTTTTGTTGCGGCTACTAATCGCCACAATAAGCCCTGCCATAGATAATACTCAGCTAAAACTTCAAATTGCACAGTCGCTCAAAAATGCTTTTGCATGCATATTGAAACAATTATCATAGAGATAAAAAAGAAATAATGAAAAAAAATCTGTTTGCTTTAAATGACCTCTAGGGGAAATGGCGTTCTTGTATATTGGAGCTTAAAAGATATTCGAATTCTGGATAATATATCCTACCATACACATTTTATAAATGCACTGAAAAGTGCATTTGGCAAAGTAAGAAGTAATTGAAAAGATAATATTTAAAAACAGAAGAAGAATACAGAAGTTTAACTACCCATTTGTTACTTTTGGTCTGCCTGTTTACAATATTTATATATAAGCGGTTTATTTTAAAATGAAAGCATATTTATACAAAAGTACAGGTTGGGTGACAGCCATAGAAATACTAGCTCTATTTTTCTACCCTCATGTTTTGTAGGTCTCCAATTGGCTAGATTGTAATCACTCATCAGTTCAAGGGAACCCATGCTCTGCCATAATTACATTTAAGGTACGCTTTTTGTCCTGCTTTTTAGACAGCTGATTTCCTTTAGTTTAAAGTATGTTATTACTGGTGGACTAGATAGCAGGATACTATTTAAAGTAGTTGATTGCTATTTCTCTAATGCTAATCAGACACAGGCCTAAACTGCAAACCTCTGCAGCCCAGGACTGGAACGCACATGGCTCAGTGGCTAGTTTCCGAACGCTGTGTTAATGCAATACTCCTGTAACTAGAGAACACAATTGTAGAAATCACGTTCATTTCCAACTTTAGCTCTGTCTGACCTTGAACAAGTACTTTATCTCCTGGTCACCAAAGACTACCTATAACTGCCTGCAAATAGTTGTTGTTTTTATTGTATGCAGCAACTGTTTGTCCCCTTTATCTATGTACCTATCTATGCTCCTTAATGTTAAGTGGGTGAGCTTTGGCAATATTTTGTACCACTTGCCAAAAACTTTGCCTAAGTTTCCCTTCTTACTTTCTCACTTTACAACACAGTTTGCAAGAATTTAAGAAAAGCAAAAAGCTTACTCACAATTATCCCAAAAATTAACTTCTCCCCTTCATGCTGAAAATAATGAAATTTCTATGAAGTGGAAAATTAATGTTCTCAAATTAAATAATCTTCATTACTAAAGAGGCAATTATTACACAAAAATGTTGGTGTCTGCATGTTTACAGTTATGTTACCATAATTACCTGTGGGATGATATCAGAATCACACTTTTCTTCTGAGGTGAAGTACAAGTATATTTGTGACATAACTCTGGCATACTGAGCCAGAGCCAGCCAACATTCTTGAACTGGGCCCCAGAAATGATGGGGTCCCCCCTGTGTTTGTACACCTGTTCTCTGATGGCTGCCCAGCCTTTATTGAAGGTGGCACTGTACAGGGGCGATCCTGGCCATTTTGCTGCCCGAGTTGGCCTTCATTCTGCTGCCCTCCCCACGGCACTCACATTTTCAGCCCCGGAGGGGGCGTCCACGTCGTTAGTGCAGAGAACGCAATTGTGCTCTTTGCATTAGAAGAGCAGAATTTCCAGGTTAAAAAAACAGAAATTCGGCTCTTAGTTTCCAGGAGCGGCATTTTTGCCGCCCCTGGCAAACAGGGGGCGCTGCCACCTGAGGTGAGTTTCACAATTGGCAAGAGTTTCAGTATTTGCCGAAAATGAATTCATACAATCCTTATTAATAATCTGTAAAAAATTATGTATGAGTGTGCCTATGTAGCTCAGCCTTATGCACACTTCAGTTTCTGCAATAATGAATGGTAAGCCATTCAGAAATACATTAAGTCCTACAGAGAAATTTTTTTAGGGTCCTCAAGCTTCAGATAGGTAGTCTTGTTTTGCAAATAAATTGAAATACACATGTGCCCCTAGCTGTTACAGGGTCAGCTGCTGCATAAATAATAAAATCAATCCATTTTATTAAAAAAAAACTTAATTGCAGAAATTACACGTATACTGCAGCCCCCCTCCCATCGTGAAGCTTATGGATCCCATCTGTCAATAAAAAAAATAATGTATGTAATAATACCCTGGTTGCCTGAATTAAATTACCTTAGTATACCCAAGTTTTTTTTAACCATGTGCAAAATAAGCAGTCAAAAACCTGAGCAAATGCTGGCCAAATGTACACACTGTAGTGTAACAATAGAGACAGTGGACCCAGTGGTTGCTGTGGGGCAGAGGCATAGGGGGCTTTTATAGTACAACAACAGAAAGGGAATGCAGCGGTGCACCAAAAGCTTTGTATTATATATTTAACTTATGTTAAGATGTTGATCTGTTGCAAAACTATCCCCCAGCTAGGAAATGTACGTCTTTGCTTTTATTCACACAGGGGAGTCTTATTTCAAAAACAATGCTAAAAGACCTAATTTAGGTTTTTTTCCATAAGTTATGTACATTTCCTCTATCCATTCCACCCCACTCTTCAGATATTCTTGAAACACATTCCTTGGCCATAAAACATGACAATATAAACACAGCTCCCAATGCTCATAAATGCAGCATTATTCAGTCCTGTTTTTCCTGGCTTTATATGCACTATAATACATACGGACTTGAAGGGGGGGGGGGTACAGTTGGGAATGTAATCTTGATAGGCATGGCTCACTCTCCTTTTCCTGGTTGTGCAATCTTCACTAGAAAAACTCTTAGCAATTGATATAATATAATGTATACAGTTAGCAGTATAGTGCCACCTCTCACTGAGCCTTCATGCATGTGTTTTCAATAGTGCCAAAGCTTATGCATACACATTTCATGACATCCACTAACCCCAAAATGATTGCACGAGTTTTTACCAATGATTATTGATGGGTACCTGAGCCTCTGGCATTTTTGTATGCAAGATTATAGACTTTTCAAAATAACTGGAATTATACTGATAATATTATCCATTTGCGACTGCAGCACTTTTTGTAAATTATATATCACATCGGTCCCTGCCCCAGTGGAGTTTATTTACAATGTAATGTCCCTATCATTTATACCTATTTTGGGCCAATGTGGTTGAGAGAATATTAAGATGCCTGTATGTTTTTGGAGGGTAAGGAGGGAAGCAGAATACCTGGGTAAAAAAGCACACAGATGCAGGGAGAACATACAAACTCATCGCAGGAATCGCTGGAATCAGGCTCTGTAATTACCCTTTAATAAACAGGCTCCTAAAGAAGTGAATTGAGAGTGGTGCCATTTCTTTCTGGCAGAATAATATAAGATAAATATGCCCCATAGAGACAGAGAGCACATGTTGTAGACGCTATCACTATTACACTCAAAAGTGTCAGCCTTCTGCCAAACTGTCAGCCTTCTGCCAAACTGTCAGCCTTCTGCAAATCTAAATGACAAAATCCCCCAGCATCATGACACTAAACATTTTTTCTATGTTTATACAGAGCTATTAAGAAAGGACCCAGACTATAAAACATAATCTGCTTGTAAATCCAAAGTGCTAATGAAACAGAGAATATGCTCAGTAACACAATATGAGTATAAGCTAGTGGCACCAATAAAAAGAAATTGTTTTTTAAATTCAGTGCTTACCTGAGTTGGGGTTTCAAGTTCCTAAAGCTCGCCTTTGAAAGGTAATTTGGTGCACCCCAGAGCCACCAGCAGCAGCAGCAGCACCTAACAACTCGCCAGACGTCCGACCACAGGAGTACCACAGTGGAAACGGCTGCCCCAAGCGCTTATATACACCTCTCGCGTGCCTCATTGGCCGAACCTCTTTACCACGTGACTGAAGTACAAGGACTGCTGAACGGGAGCCAAGCTGCTGTAAACTCCGAATAATTGGCACTCGTGCAAAGGGTTGCGTGAAGATGTTGAGCCTCCCAGAAATCATTAATTAAAAGGAGCTAGATTTAATTAGAGAGATAAGCATGCGATGTCCTGTTGACAGGGTGGATTTTGCTTACTCTGTGTAGTTAGACCTACTTGAAAATATACTGGGCGTTATAAGAGGCCTGAAGAGACGTGACAGACTGCACACAGTACCTTGGAGACAGTAACTCGCCCCGCTATTATTTGTCCTTAGTGCCCAGAGGACCCCACTAACTACACACACTTAACTCGCTGATACAGGACGAAGCGACAAATCTGCTTTCATTGCCCACAGCATCGTCCAGCCCACAACTCGCACACCTTTAAGAACCGCAAGGTGCCCGCTATCCGCCACACGCACCAGTCTCAGACAGACACCTGTTATATGAATATGTTTTATCTTATAATGGACTTGCTACAACAGACTCCTGTTCTGACTGGCAGGGTATATACTTAACTCAGTGTTGCCCCTATAACATGTCTTGCTCAGACCCTTGTGACATACACGGCCATCATTTCCCCTTAAAATCATTATCAGTAAAATCATTATCAGTATCATTATCCAGATGCAGTCATAACATTACGACTGTATGGATATGTGTAATGATCTTATTTACCAAGTACACACTGTTTAAAGTGCCATCAGGGCAAAGACTTTAGTACAATTATTGATTAGAGGGTAGCCACAAACGCATACTTTGCATATCTCGCTTTATAATACATTGCTAGTTCCTTCGTTCATACACAAACCTCTATACTAGTGTATACATACACTTTCTTTCCATAAAACTGTGCATTGCAGCACAGACACAAATCTCTATCCCATCAGTACTTACTCCTCTCTCTCGCTGTAATGCATTTATTCTGTGAGCATATACTGTACACCTCTCTCAGTAATACTGGGCATGGTCGTTCATTCCAACACACCTGCATTCTATCAGCATATACATATATCTCTCTAAAATCATTCTATCAGCATATACATATCTCTCTCTAAAATCATTCTATCAGCATATACATATCTCTCTCTAAAATCATTCTATCAGCATATACATATATCTCTCTAAAATCATTCTATCAGCATATACATATATCTCTCTAAAATCATTCTATCAGCATATACATATATCTCTCTAAAATCATTCTATCAGCATATACATATATCTCTCTAAAATCATTCTATCAGCATATACATATATCTCTCTAAAATCATTCTATCAGCATAAACATATATCTCTCTAAAATCATTCTATCAGCAAATACATATATCTCTCTAAAATCATTCTATCAGCATATACATATATCTCTCTAAAATCATTCTATCAGCATATACATATATCTCTCTAAAATCATTCTATCAGCATATACATGTAGCTCTCTAAAATCATTCTATCAGCATATACATATAGCTCTCTAAAATCATTCTATCAGCATATACATATAGCTCTCTGAAATCATTCTATCAGCATATACACATATCTCTCTAAAATCATTCTATCAGCATATACATATAGCTCTCTAAAATATTGTAGATGGCAGTACATCCACAGATCTCTGATCTATCAGTACATCTCTCTCTCCAACATTTTACATAGTATTAAATACCCAGGCTTTTATTATTTAGCACATTCACATCACTTTCTTTAATATTTTACATTGTATCACATAATCAGACATTTATTCAGTTAGCATATTCACATCTATTTCTATAATACTGTGCATGGAAGTACACACCTAGATCTCTATTCTATCAGCACACTGAAATCTTTCTCTATTAGCAGCAGCAGCATACATTCCCATATATCAATTATATAAATAGATAAGCGGAGTTGTTTGTTGCCCATCCAGATCTAAGAGATTTGGTACAACCTATGTTATACCAATTTAGCCCCCCTGCACCATTGCTTTGTTTTTTATTCCCATACAGGGCAACATTACATGGTTTTGCTTATGCAACTGCAGTTATAAAGTCAAAATGTATTCCTAATATCCACAGAAACGTGGGTTTATGTGATTCCTTTGGTGAGAGGGGCAAGTAAACTGTCTATAAACCGTGTTTTCCTTCCCAGGCTGTAACAAGACAGTAGCTGAAAACATGCATTCCCTTGTGCCTATATGCCATGTCAGCTTTCACATGACATGATAAGGGGAGAACCAAGCTGTTATGAAAAAGGAAGTGAAGCAAGTGTTGGGGATTTAAGATTTAGTTGGTGGTAAAAGAGAGTCGGGTTAGGATTTCTTTAGGTGTGTTTGGTACAAATATTTATTATGTGCATTGGGTCTGCCATATTACTATTATATGTCCAGCATTATTTTAGAATTATAACCACATACGTACCTATTTACTCCAAATGCCTAATTTCGGATGAAAATTATTTGTAAATAAAGTATACATTGGCTGAACGACTCTTTGTCTGTATGTCAGTATCTTCACTCTGTTTTTATGTTTTTTTTCTGCTGTCCATAAACATGTTTTAAATAATTGTTAATGTACATGTATACAAATGTTGCATGAACAGAGCAATAGATCGGATTCGGATCTCTAGCAGGTTGCCCATAACATGAAATGAAACGTTTTTTTCTTTAAAAGCCACAAAATGACATGAACCCCTGCATACTTTTGCCAAGTCCCCTTAATACCTTTTTACAAAATAAGGAAAACGTTGATCTATTATTATTAAGTATATATTAAGTATGTAATGTGTGTGCAAACGAATAATCCCCAAATTATTCCATTACTGTGGAAAAATCAATGGCAAAGTATAACATTTTGGAATTTTAGAATAATGTGGTAACAGATGAGCGCTGCCACCAAATGAGTACATTTATCCTAATTTTGGCCCTTAATAAATCCAAAAATATTTGAAAATTACCAAACAGAGAGAACACTAAACTAAATGATATATTGCCACTTATAATGAAATGTAAATGAAAAGTAATGTTAAGCAATTTCCTGCATGTTAATTGTGTTATGAAATTACACCCATAATATTTCACACTACGACAACCTCCTTCTCAGGGATGTAATGACGTTTATTACTTTGCTATTGTTCATTTACATGCAATATGAAATTGATATATGCCTGAGCATCGGCAAGATATCTGAGCTACAGGCTAGCTCTTCCAAGTACAGACCCAAAAAGCCAATAAAAATGTATTAAAGTTGGCTAGTTTCAGGTACTGAATATGTTCAAAGCATTTCTCAGGGTTACAGTCCTAAAACAGGAGAAATCCAGTGGTCCTACATTACATCCTATTTGGTAGACAAGAATGAGTGCTGGGTGAAAGTCTTGTAAGTAGAGGTACTGTATTATAAGTGTTATTTGATTAAAGTGAAAATGAAATGACCAAAAGGAGAAAACGCAGCAGCTGAACAAGGTGACTGCGGATACAATGTAAGAGATGATCTAATACTACCCTAGGTTGACAATTGTAAGACTTTCTTTTGTTTTCATCTGTACTTTTGTATGTCTTTATGAAAAAATTTAATAAAAAACAAATTTTTAAAAAAAAGAGATGATCTAATATACAGTGTGACCAGGAGCAGCTCAGATTAGAAATACCTGTATGGCAGTGGTTGTCAAACTATGGGGCTATTTTTCCCGGGGGATATACGTGAGGGCTGAATCAGTGAAGGGGGAGGCTCAGTCTGAAGAATAATTGGGTGAGATTTGTGGAGAAAGCTATTGGGTGGGTGGTCTGTCTAGAAACCCAGGGTTGGCACCGGGAATGGCACAGTATGAAATAGCTTCCTGGGGCATGTTGCGCTTCCCCATACTTCGTCCATCTATTTAAAATCAATCCCCGGATCCTATACTAACCTTTATGAATAGGGGTTCATTAATAGCTGTCCCTAAAGTTAGAAGAAAGGTGGCACTTGATTTCCAAGGTGTATCCCTGCTTTACTGTGGCACTGCCTCTGGGAATCCTGACACCTCTGTGCTAGAATAAAGAAGCCAGAGCCCTACTTGCTGCTGACTTGCGATCTGAGGGTTCCAGGTTCCAGGTTAGCATCATAAAGCCCCTGTGAGTGAGAGGGTCTCGTGTGACCGCTGAGCCTGGCCTGTAAGTGGTTAAAGTTTAGCCGGGGGCTGAGGCAGCAGCAGCCAATGTACACCTGTGTATGTAGGTTAAAGATTGGCCAGCTTGCGTGAGAGCTCTGGGGACTGCTGGCTGGAGTTCCAGCATTGCCTAGAGAAGTGTCTGAGAGACTGTGTGGGGTAGAGGAGGGGGAGAGAATAGGAGGGGGGTCCTGTGAGGAAGACTACAGAGTGAAGGGGGAGGGGAGCCTTAGGGAAAGGCTGTGCGTGAGACTAAGGGCATAGCGTGACAAGAGATATAGGTAACATGTACTTTGGCAAGTGCCACACCACATAGCGTGGGAGTCCCACCCATTCAGGGGAAGCCTGGGACACGGCACTATCACGGGGCAGCAACACCCTCGGCTACCAAACAGCCTCACAGCCCTGGTACTGACCTTGCCTTACCCCTCTCTGTCTTAATAGCTGTCAGCTCTCTCTCTCTCTCTCATCCCTTAATATCCACCTGTCTCATATTTCATGATGTTTCTTTCTCTCAGAGTCTCTCCGCATCCCTGTCAGATATTACCTTCTTTCTTTCAATTTGGAAGCTTTCCCCTGTTCTCTCACTCTTACTTAATGTCAGTTGTCTCTCTCAATCTCTCTCTCTCTCAGCCCATTTAAGACAGTAGTCCCCGAAATGTGGACCCCGGCAGCAGTGTGTGTCTGTGTATGAAGGTCTGTTAGGTTGGAACAGTGCCCATTAAGTCTCCTAACTACCCCTGAATGCCCAGTTGAAAGGTCAGGTTGGGTGAGATTTGAGCTGAACACTTATTTGCTTATCTAGATAATATTAAACGTTGACTAAATGACTGATACACATGTTATCCTGTAACCTAATGCCCTGACAAAACCTTCAACCGAAAAAGTCAGAAAACCAGTGTTTAAGGTTATGTAGATCAAAAACTAAACATTTGTGTAATAAAGTGCAATTATAAGCAAATTCTAATACACAAGTCATATACGACTACTACTCCGTCCCTCTGTAAACTCCCCTCTATGCCTATCTACAGGACCGCCATTAGGAAGGAATCACAGGGCCCCATACAACAAAATTTCCTGGGCCCCCTGAGCTGAGCCCACTGCAAGCCCCACCTACAGGTCCGCCCACCCCACAGGTCTGCCCCCCACCACACAGTAAAAAAACAAAAAAAATATTGGTGGCTAGGGTTCCCACATGTTAATAAAAAATAAAAAGATATTGGTGGTCAGGGCCCCCCATAAAAAAACATTTGTGGCCAGGGCCCCCCCATTAAAAAATATTGGTGGCTAGGACCCCACATGAGAAAAAAAAATTGATGGCCAAAAGTGGTGGCCAGGGCCCCCATTCCCACATTATAAGAAAATTGGTGGCCAGGGCCGCTTAAACGTCCATGCCTTCCCAAAGTCAGCAGCTCTCAGAAAGATGGGGGACCCGGCTAATCAAGTAAGTGTGGCGCGGGCAGGGCGCCCCTTACTTTCGGGGCCCCCTACAACTCTCCACCCTGCCCCCCCTGATGGCTGGCCTGCCTATCTATATATCAGTATAAAATATGTATGTGTGTATATAGTTACATACCAGTATCATCTGTCTGTATATTTAATCTATCATCTGTCTCTCTATGCCATCTTTATCATCAGTCATGTTCCCAGTAATATTTTGTATATAGTGAAAAGAGGTAATCTCTAATCTAAAATATATAATCTCCACATCTAAATTATCAGTTACACATTCAGATACATGCTGAGACATACATATAAGTAAATAATAGTACATAAACACTTTGTACCTAAATCAAATCTATAGCGAATGTCTGTGTGACCAATGATGTGACACAGGGAATTTTGCACTGGACATAGGGACAGAAGATTTATTCAACCGATGCCCAATTATGCGACACTGGATGGTTTGCATTGGGGTGCAGGCAGCAGATGGATAAATATTTTATGTTAAATGACTTTTCCACCAAACAGAAGGCTAGCCCATAGTGCCAGATTCATCTATCGGGTATTAAAAGCATTTTGAGACAATAAACCGAATTCATGAAGGGTGAACCAATGGTTGGGCAGGGAAAGGGAAATAATTATCTTATTGTTGCTACATACAAGCAGTTACATCTAGTCACACCATTATAGCTACACATTCACTCTGATTCACACACACCACAAAATAAAATCCAACTTTCACAAATATATCTGCACACGGCCATATAATGAACTATAGGAGTTTCAGTATGATGTAACTTGTGTGTTAATAATTGATGTATTATAAATATTATATACCACCAGTCCATGGTGGAGTTCGACAGTAGGGGGGCATATTCCCTACTGCAGCAGGCACAATATCTGGTATTTGGAGAAAATAGGCAACCGACTATTGCTATAGGAGAAATGAAGCCCATCATATCATTCTAGGTAATGTATATGTATTATTTATCTATCTATCTATCATCTATCTATCTATCTATCTATCTATCTATCTATCTGTCTTTCATTCCCCGCTCTCTCTCACTGTTATCGTTCTTTATTAACTTGGCATCATCTATTCTTTATCCTCTGATCTGCCTCAGAGTTTCATATCGCTTTCCATTATACGTGCAGACAAAAATACATGTATATTGTTTGTATATAATTGTTTTATTATTTTGGATGTAACACTAATAATATCAGATAGATATATAAAGATATAGTTTGGGACGTATATCATATATATCATCTGTGCCGACGGTTATTATATGCGAATAAACATGCGATAAAATGTCACTAATGTCGGCCGGCGTTACTGTTGAAATAATTTTTATGTTTTACATGGTAGGACAGTATGTAACCTAATAACTATACAAGTGCAGTGCGAATGATATATATAAATATATATATATATATTGCTATGGGGTGCCAATGCTGTAGTTAGAGTCTGGGCCGCTTCCAGGTGCCTGTGGCAGGTAGAGGGGAGAAGTCAGGGTGTTGGGGCCATTGCGTGACAACAGCACTGGGAGATGTTTTAACTCTCAGGACAAAACTTGCCAAACTTTCCTGGGTCAGTCACGCAATGGGAGGACTTACAGAGATATTACAGAACAGGAGGACACTGCCCTCTGTGCAACTCCCTGTTCCACCTTAACTGTTTAAGGTAGTAAGAGTTTCTGCTGGGGGCTGCTGCTAATTCGCATATTCACATATTGCGCCTTCAGCTTCAGTTTGTAGAAACCCACCAATTATTATTTAGATCTTCTTCAGTCTTTTCATTGCTGTTGTATTTGTGTAATGAGATCATTCTAAAGATATATTCCAATCCCAGGCAAGTATATTTGAATGCAATTCCTTTCTATTCTGCCCTTGTGTGGGGTGTGCTGTTTGCCCTAGCTATTGTCACAGTGGGGTTTGTCTGTCCCAGTGTTATGTTACTATGTTATTCCCCTGGTTATTGTATAGACTGTTGCATCACGTTTTGGTGCTTTTTAAAGTGTAAGAATACTGTTGCACTTTGTACATGTGATAGTTGCATTGCTTTTGCTTTGCAATTGTCAAAACAGCTTGTGAAATGGTTCCATGCATATGGAGGATATATACCATGCCAGTCACATTGCCCTGTCATGCTGCCATACTGTTAGCTAAGGGTTAATTTGCATCTGGGCTAGTTGAGCTGTTTGAGGGAGCCAAATGTTATTTGTTCACCTCCATGGCCGCACCTCAAATCTGTCGCTGATATTTGTCAGCTAAAATCATAGTAAGATGAGGTGTATGTAGGGAAAAGAGAGAGAAGCTGTCCCTAGCTGTTGCTGAGACATATTTCCAAGTAACCTCTATCCTTTTTCAAGTCACTGTTCTAGATTGTAAGCTCAGGTTCCAACCTCATTAATTCCAATTTGTAGCAGATTTTATTCACATTAGCTTGTTGTTTCCTAGTAATGAGCAGTTCTTTAATATCCAGTTCTTGCAGATAGCTATGCAAAGATGTGAGCAAAGTCAAGCTGTTATTCAACAGAACTCATCTGTCTTAGAAATATGATTATGTCAAGCATTACAAGTGCACAAATACACTTAAGCATGTGTTTCCTATACGATTTAGAGGTGTTTCAGCAGCTACATGTGGCAGCTATAGATTAAACAAATCTGCCACACATATCATACACACACCCAATTTAGTTAATAAGCTCTGCAGGGAAGGGGCCACCCTCCATATTCCTCTATTGTAACCTGGCAATTACAAGATGATGTAACTGTTTATTTATTTACAGACTGTTTGCCACTAAGCATCATTTAAAGGGGTTGTTCACCTTCTAGCACTTTTTTCGGTTCAGTTGGTTCCAGAGAGTTCACCAGAAATAAAGATTTTTATAAATATTACATTCTATTTTGTATTTGTGATTGTTTTTCTAACATTGAAATATAAAGTTTAATTTTTCACCTTATGTCTTTCTAAAGCAGCTGGGGGGGGGTCACCGACTGAAAACTCTTCTAAATGATACATTAGTTAATACATTTTATATTAGTTGACACATCTTTTATCTTTGTCCCTGCTGAGCAGAATCCCTGAGTTTCATTACAGGCAGCTGTTATAATTGAGACAATAGTTACTAATATGCCACAAATGCTGCTGAGAAATGTATCTACTAATGTTGATACAAAACATCAATAACTGTGTATTTATGTATTTCTGCACCTGGATTACTGAGCTGCCAGACTGAAACATCAGATACAGAAATTTTCAATTTTGGGACATCCCTGTATACCATTTGAAAGGGATATATTAATAAGCCAGTTTAAATTAAAAATGGAGCAGCAAGCCAATACATTTTACATGCAATGCATCTACCTTTATTTGTATGAAAATTGGTGAAGTTGTGCAGGACACACTAGATTGTCACAGTATTTAGATTTTTTAGATTTATTTCTGTTGCATTGCAAAAGAGAGTTCTATTAGTAGGCATATTTTTTGTTTTTGGGATTTCATGTACAAACACATGTTCACAATGTTCTACCATACACTGAGCCTCTATTCACAGAGCATGAACATGGAAGAATAAGGGGTCCAAAGGTAGTAATCAGTACAAGAATATCTGCTTTTTCTGAAGCAGACAACTGAAACAGTGTCTGCAGTGGAATCTTAAAGGATGGAATATATGCAGATACATGAAGTAATGCTGTACAATCTGTGGGATGACCTCTTGGTTTCAGAAAGGTTTCTTTACAAGAATGTAAAATTTGTGAAACTCAAAAACCAGAGTCAGACTGGTGAGGCGCTAGTCCAAGTAGTACTACTTGGCCTGTCTCTGCTGTGCATGGGCTTTTTATTCTTTGACCAGGGTGGAGGAGGCTGTAAAACCAGAGTTAAAGCCAAGCTCAAAAGAAATAACCACGAATGGCACTGGGGAGTGGAATTGCTTTAGGTTGAGATTTCGACTGGGCAAAAGGTAACAAAGAAAACGATAATTGCTGTATGCTACAAACCACCTCACACCAACGAGAAAAAGGCCCAGTTTTTATTACAAATGGAGGCAGCTTCAAAACTAGGTCATTATTGGTGTCTAATTCCAGGCACTGTCATTCTGTGGCTACTAAAGCAAAAAAAAAAAAGGGGGGCATTAAGGGATGCAAACATAATTATGCCTCTTTATAGGCCTCACCTTGAGTATGCAGTGCAGTTTTGGGCTCAGTCCTCAAGATTTATTTACAATGTTTTAATATAACAATTTTACCCTTCAAACCTCTGTCTAGTGATACAATGTTCTCTTTAACTGTTCCTTTTTATTAAGTGTTCTTCCTATTGCTCCTTTTTTTGTCTACTTGTTTGGCAAGGTCATCAAAAAAGCAGATCTGGGCTCAACTAATGTGATGGGCCAAATTGGGCTGATATGATCCAGATGATTCTTTGGGGCCTATGAAGACCTGGTGGATGAAAAAACATTAACATGGCGATGCACTGTACATCCAACAAGATTTTCAGACCTGTCTAATTGATAGCTGGCTGATTTTAGGTCAGATATCTACTGGCCAGGCCCATCGGTGGATCCCATACAAAGGTAGATACTGTATGCTTTTATCTTGGTGAATCTTGGGGGGATGAATCGGCATCTTAAATCTGCTGTGTATGAACACAGTTTATATCTCTGTTCCTACCCCCATCTCTTTTCATTTCCTCTTTACTTTACACTATTCCTATAGCTTCCTTTTATGAACTAGGGTTCCCACCTGCTCAATATTTTATCTGCCTACCTGGTAAAAATGAAGCTTAATTCTACCAATGTCATTAATTTGAAAGAAAGATAAAAATATAAGCCAGTCATTTTTTTCCATAAAAGTTGGGAACCCTATTCATGACTTACTCCTTACCCCAGCTTTTTCTGTGCCTCCTTATACCCTCTCTGCTATATACCATGCACTGATTTCTTTCTCTCAGTCCAGATGCCATTCTTTCTTCTTTTACTCTCGTGTTATCACTTCTCTTTTAACTTCTCTTCCATCTACAAATTTTCCTCCTTTCCACAATGTGCTATTGCCATATACTGTTGTCACACCATGTATGATTCTCTTTTTCCATCTCTACATCCTATTATTCTCTCCCCTTTCCCATGTAGGAAAAGTGTCATAACACTTGGGGGCACTTTTATCAAGGGTCGAATATCGAGGGTTAATAAACCCTCAAAATCGACCCTGCGAATTTAAATCCTTCGAATTCGAATATCAAATTCGAAGGATTTAGTGAAAATCGTATTTACCTTTAAATAATGCCCTTTTGATATCAGTAAATACCTGCCTATATCCAGGGCAACCATCAGGGGGGGACAGGGGGGAGAGTTGTAGGGGGCCCGAGGGTAAGGGGGGCCCGGCCACGCCAAACTTCTGACTGACTTCAGGAAGGCATGGACGTTTAAGGGGCCTTGGCCACCAATTTTCTCATAATGTGGGGGGGGGGCTGGCCACCAATTTTTTTTTCTCATGTGGGGTCATGAGACCAATATTTTTTAATGGGGGGTGCCCTGGCCACAAATGTTTTTTTTATGGGGGGCCCTGACCACCAATATCTTTTTATTTTTTATTAACATGTGGGAACTCTAGCCACCAATATTTTTTTGTTTTTTTACTGTGTGGTGGGGGGCGGACCTGTGGGGTGGGGAGGGCGGACCTGTAGGTGGGGCTTGCGGTGGGTGCAGCCCAGGGCCAGGGGGCCCAGGAAATTTTGTCGTATGGGGCCCTGCGATTTCTGATGGCGGTCCTGCCTATATCATGTGAGTGGGACCAAGAAGCCATCCAGCTAATACAGTGGGCCAACGGGGCAGGAGAAGACTGTTTGTGCTTTAATATACAGTAATTATATGTACTGAGTTGAAAATAGAGGAATCACCTAGTTCTAAGAAAATGATATGAAGGCTGAGTTCCAGACAAAAAGTATCAGTTGAAACAGTGAGCATCCTGTGCAATTTCTGCTATCCCACCAAATGTTATAGACTGTATAGTTCCCCTTCCCCTGTAGTTAGCATGAAGCAGAAGACAGATCGACTAGGGTGAGGGATGTTTACAAGCCAAAAGATTATTCAATTATCCTGTTGACAAGTTTATTATTATCCTAAAACACACACACGCCTTTTAAAATGACACTGCAACATGCAATGCGATAGTGGTAATGACATGGCTCACTGCCTGACACGCAAAGAGCTTATCATCTCAGCACGCACAATGATGTAAATTACTGTGTTTCATTGCCTGGGAATTTTTTGATACAGTCAACATAAGCAGGCAAGGGAAGAGAACAACATTTTAAGAGAATATTACATTAAGGAAGAATAGTGAAAGGGGATCTGGGTGGGACATAGGGTTGCCACCTTGCTGGTATTTTACCCCATTTGACCCCAGTGTTATTTATAGGGAAAAAAGCTAAATATATAGGAAGGCCGGTATTTTGTTTCCAGAAAAGGTGGCAACCCTAGTGCAAGGTGACAAGAATCAACATGGGGATAGAGCGTAAGGTACAAAAGAGTGGAACAGGGGGGTGAACTAAAGAGCTAGCAACAGTCACTCGGTGGAAGGGTTGAAAGGAGCAGGACTGGCATATGGGAAGGGGCCTACAGAAAGGAAAATGGTAAGATGGCACATAAAAGGATGACAAACGTTGACACAAACTACTTGCGGGTTGAAGGAATAACACACAGGAAGGGAGAAAGGCTGTCTTCTAGAGAAAATCAGCTAGACAGATAATGTGGCACAACGAGAGGGGGCCCAGCGAAGTTTAACAGGTACATGGGAAGGGGATAAATGTGGAGATAATGTCACATAGGAAGAGTATCAGTGGTGAGAGAAAAGCACATGACATTGGAAAAAGATCAGTAGTGGCTAATGGAGAGAGCACAGAAGGCAGAGATAATGGCACATTATTGAATGTCCTATGTGTTGCAACTTTTCAGTTGGTCTTCAATTTTAATTATATCTGAATTATTTTACTGCCTTTTCCTAGGCTTCAAATGGAGGGGGCTAACCTCAGTAGATAAAATCAATTGTTCCACGCGGCTACAGTTGTATAGTTACTTTTTATTACATGGCTTAAAATTCAGGCCCTCACACCACTGCCTGGCGGCTAGAGACCCTCGAAATCAGATGTGGAATTGGAGAGCTAAATTTACTAACCTGCGAAAATTCGCCAGCGACGGCTTCACACCCATCGCTACACTTTACCAGGTGAAAATTCGCTCAGACAACGCTAATTTACTAAATTGCTAAGTTGGGTCCAGGGCGCTGAACACTGGTGAATTTTCGCTAGCATTACTTTGGCAATCAAAGCGAGGATGCGCTAGCCTTCAATTATGCCTAACTCAACTTAGTTAGAGGTCTTCTCTCAGGCTAATTTATATATGGCCGAAAATTTAAAGTTGAATGGACGTATATGTTGCCGCAAATTCATTACATTACACAAGAGTCCAGGGAACCTTAATAAAGAAAATAGAGTTGTTATAATGATCTACACATGAGCGAATGAGCGATAGCGTCTGTCTCTTTCGCTAGCGAAGTTACGCTTGTGCCTGTAAGTAAATCAAAGTGCCTAAAAGCAGTAACGCTGGCGAATCGTCGCCAGCGTTAGTCACTTCGCCATTTAGTAAATCTGCCCCTAAATAATCTAAAACTCAAAAAAATTGCCAAATAGGAATTTACTCAGAATATCACTGAGCATTCATACTAAAAATTGTTAAGAAGCTCTTTTAAAGCCCAATAAATCAGCTTGATCTAACAAAAGTTTTTTTTAAGGCATTTCAGAGGAGTTGTGGTGAAGTTCGAAACGGATTTCAGATTACATCTGTCTGGTACTTTCTTCCTTAGGCTGAAGGTATACTTGATATTTTCTATGAGACATGCCCTAAAACCGATAATTCTGCCTTCCACTGATTGTAGGCGAAACTACCTAAAAACACCAGTACTGATGCTTATTGGCCAGAAAGCAGGCGCCAGTGAATATTATCAGCTTAAAAAGTGCCAACACTGGAGCTTCAGGCATTTCCAATGCTAATGAAAGAGAGGTGGAAGGGCTGGTTTCGGTGCTTCTCCAGTTCTGCTGATTACCACAATGCAATTATCACAATAATTGCATTGTGCATTATACTTATTACATCCTCATTGATCCTGATCAAGGTTGTTTGGCAGTAGCAGTTCTTCATCAACCATAATAAATGCCTGTGATTAGTTTTAGGTTGTAGTAATTGAAGACCATACCAGTCTATAACCTCTTACAAATCTTACTTACTTTGATTCTGAACTTTAACCACTAGCAGGGGCACTTTGCAAAGGAAGTATAAAAACTTAAAGGAACAGTTCAGTATAAAAATAAAAACTGGGTAAATAGATAGGCTGTACAAAATAAAAAATGTTTCTAATATAGTTAAATAAATGTAACCTATAAAGGCTGGAATGACTGGATGTGAGGCACATAGGACATAATTGTTCACTTAGTTTGCTTTTGATCCTCAGCATGCAGATCAGATTCAAAAGCAACAGTTATGACCCATGCACCCCCCATCAAGTTATTGATTGGTAACTGCCTGTTAACCAATCAGTGGAAACCAAGAGAGCTCAAAGTGTTCTGGCTATAATGTTAGACAGCTAGTCACTGCAGGCTTTATAGATTACAATACTGGCTAACTAACTATATTGAAATTTTTTTTAATTTTGTACAGCCTATCTATTTACCCAGTTTTTATTTTTATACTAAACAATTCCTTTAAGAACAAGCTTAGAACAAAGGGTATATCTAAACATTACATTTATGTGACATACTATTCCAAAAATGGTATTTTAAAAGAAATGTTCATCAGCATTTAGCTGCAAGTTATTTTGCAATAGATTGTTAATTTGAAATAATTATCAGATTATATTCCTAATGATTTTTATGGGTGTAAACAGTGTATTGCCTGTAATTTAAATCAGTAACATGAGAAAACAGCTTTAAAACTTTAAACACAAATACGATTCATAAGATCAAAGCACGCGTGAACTACAAAACAACCAAGGGTATCATACACAGTAAACAGGGTTAACACATTAATTTCCGATGGCAGGATATTTGGCAAGGTCTTAGAAAGGTTACAGTAATCAATGTGTGATATAATGAGAAAGTGAATAAGAATTCTAGTGGCATCCTGGGTGATAAATGGTCCTATTTTGGAAATATTCCTTAAGTGAAAGTCATTTAATGATTTAGTGAGTGAGTGGATATGAGGGAAGGACAATATCAATGATAACCTTGGGGCCTGGGGATATGGGGTTATAATAGTGGGTTGCTCCATTTATAGCTAAGTGGACTGAGGAAACATGGAAGCTGCAAAATTGGGAGCCAAAGCCACGGGCCATCGAATGGAAGCCGAAGTTGTGAGTTGCAAAATGGGAGCCGAAGCTGCGAGATTCAAAGGAGAACAATTTTCTTCTTTAAATCCCTGGGCACCAATGTTTTTTTTAAAAAAAACTTTTATGGGGAGGGGAGTGCCTTGACCACCAATTTACTTTTTACTAATGAGGGGACCCTGGCCACCAATGTTTTTTTAACTTGGGGGGCTGGCCACCTATGTTTTTTTTAAGTTTTATAGGCTGGGGGGGGTGAAGCTGGCAGTCAATGTTGCACATTTATATTGGTGCTGCTTTGGTTTTTTTGCCAGGGCTGCTTTTTATTACCAGTCCGACCCTGTTTGTGAAATCCAAGTAGAGATAGCAGATGTCAGGGAGCCGGGAGCCCCCTCTGGGGAGTAGTCCGGATCTAGGAGGAAGCCCCTCAGGAGGGATCAGGGTCGTGGTATCCAGGGGTAAGACAAGAGAATAATCAAAGTCCAAGCACAGGTCAATGGCAGGCAGAGTATCAGCGAAGTCCAGGTCCAGGCAAGGGGTCACAACAAGGAATCAGGCAGATATAAGCAGGGAAAACAGCAAGGGAACCCAGGAAACTCTCAGGGAACAGAATCCTATTTTCGGGCGCCATCTTGGCGCCTCAGGCGTCCTTTTATATTTGAATTTGGCGCCCTTGCGCCAGCGTCAGCGCGCCTGCGACCGTCGCGCCGCGCTGACGTCACGGCGCCGGCGTCGGAACCCACGTGGGTTGCCTGGGCGCCGCCATCTTGGAATCTTCGCCGCCGGGAGCGGACGCGACTCCTCGCGCTCCCGGCGGTCTTGACAGTACCCCCCCCCTCACGGGGGGCCTCAGGACCACCGGGACTTGGTTTCTGGGGAAACTTGGAGTGGAAGTCTCTTACCAAACGAGGAGCATGCACATCGCGGTGTCCCTCCCAAGAGCATTCTTCGGGGCCAAAGCCCTTCCAATGGATGAGGTATTGAAGGGACCCTCTGGAGATTCTGGAATAAAGGATTCTCTCCACCTCGAATTCTTGTTGACCCTCCACAGAGACGGCAGGAGGAGGAGATTGGACAACAGAGAAACGGTTAGAGATGGTGGGCTTCACCAGGGAGACGTGGAACACGTTGGGGATTCTCATCTCTGGTGGGAGTTGAAGTCTGATGGCTACAGGGTTAATTATCTCCAAGATGGGGAACGGACCCAGGAACTTCGGACCCAACTTGGGAGATGGCACCTTCAAGCGAATATTCCTGGAAGAGAGCCAGACACTATCACCCACCTTGTAGGGAGGAGAGGGCCTTCTACGGCGATCCGCGAAAGTCTTGTGGACTAGAGCACTCTTCTCCAGATTAGACTTGGTTGCAGCCCAAATAGCAAGCATATGGGCTGCCAGATCATCTGCAGCCGGGACGTCCGACAACACGAAATCCTGCGGAAAGGCTTGAGGGTGCTGTCCATACACCACCATAAACGGAGACCTTCCTGTGGAGGAATGACATGCATTATTATGAGCAAACTCCGCCCACGGAGGAGGTCAGCCCAATCGTCCTGGCAAAGAGACACGTGGTTCCTCAGGAACTGTTCTAAGGCTTGGTTCACACGTTCAGCTGCCCCATTCGTCTGCGGGTGGTAGGCAGACGAAAATTGAAGTGTTATTCCCAAGTCTTTACATAGGGAACGCCAGAACTTGGCGGTAAACTGGGTGCCTCTGTCGGAGACGATCTCCACCGGGAAACCATGCAGGCGGAAGATGTACTTAATAAAGAGTTGGGATAATTCCACCGCAGAGGGTAACTTCTTCAAAGGGATGAAATGGGCCATTTTGCTGAAGCGGTCAATAACAACCCAGATCACAGTATTCCCACCGGAGGGAGGAAGTTCGACAATAAAGTCCATAGAGAGGTGCGTCCATGGACGAGAGGGTACCGGCAAAGGCTGTAACAACCCGCTGGGGCGGGAATGGCTAGGCTTAGAAGTGGCGCAGACATTACAAGCAGCCACAAAGTCCTTTACATCCTTGCGGATATCAGGCCACCAGACTAGGCGCCTCAAGAGTTCAAGGGTCTTGGCCGGACCAGGATGTCCAGCTTGCCTGGAGCAGTGGGTTTGTTGCAGGATGGCCAGGCGAAGTTCTGGAGGGACGAAGGCCATGCCAATCGGAGTATCTTGAGGAGCCGAGGACTGCCCAGCCAGAATCTGGTCGGCAAATTGGGGATACAGAGAGGCAATGATCTTGACTGGTGGAATGATTGGTTCCTGTCTCTCAGGGTCACGGTCCACCGGAGTGAAGCTACGAGACAAGGCGTCGGCCTTCAGATTCTTGGAACCTGGGCGATAAGTCAAAACAAAGTTAAATCGGGAAAAGAAAAGGGCCCACCTGGCTTGTCTGGGATTTAGCCTCTTGAGGGACTGTATGAACTCCAGATTCTTGTGATCAGTGAAAATCTGGACAGGAATTTCAGAACCCTCCAGGAGGTGACGCCATTCTTCAAGGGCAAGCTTGACTGCCAAGAGTTCTCGATTTCCGACATCATAGTTCTGCTCTGCGGATGAGAACTTCTTGGAGAAAAACGCACAGGGGTGCAATTTTCCATCAGTGGAGTGTCTCTGAGACAGGATAGCTCCGGCTCCGACTTCAGAAGCATCAACTTCGATGCAGAAGGGTAGTGCAGGATTGGGATGTCGAAGAACAGGAGGCGGACGTGAAGGCCTCTTTCAAGGACTGAAAGGCTTCTATGGCAGATGGAGGCCACAGACTGGGTTTACCCCCCTTTCCGGATGAGGGCCAGGATAGGTGCAATGCGGGAAGAGAACCCCCGGATGAACTGTCGATAATAATTAGCAAATCCGATGAATCTCTGGATTGCTTTGGTACTCAGTGGGGAGAGGCCACTCCTGGATGGCCGACACTTTCACGGGGTCCATCTCAAATCCCTCTGGAGAGATAATGTATCCTAGGAAGGGGATCTTGGATACCTCGAAAACACACTTCTCCAACTTGGCGAAGAGAGAGTTCTTCCTCAGACGAGAGAGTACCTCCTTCACCTGGGAGCGATGACTTTCAAGGTCCTTGGAAAAGATCAGGATGTCGTCCAAGTATACGACTACGAACCTTCCTAGGAGATCTCGGAACACATCATTAACAAACTCCTGGAAGACGGCAGGAGCATTGCATAGGCCGAAGGGCATAACGAGATATTCATAGTGCCCATCCCGAGTGTTGAATGCCGTCTTCCATTCGTCACCCTCCCGGATGCGAATGAGGTTGTAGGCCCCCCGGAGATCCAACTTGGAGAAAATCTTTGCCCCTTTCAGCTGGTCAAAGAGCTCGGCAATCAGGGGCAGAGGGTATCTGTTTTTCACGGTGATCTTATTCAGACCCCGATAGTCTATACAAGGCCGAAGGCCTCCGTCCTTCTTCTCCACGAAGAAGAACCCAGCCCCTGCAGGAGAGGTAGAAGGGCGGATAAACCCCCGCTGGAGATTTTCTTGGATGTACTCCTTCATAGCGGTAGTCTCTGCAGGAGAGAGAGGGTAGGTGCGCCCTCTGGGGGGCATAGCTCCTGGCAGGAGTTCAACCGGACAGTCGTAGGAGCGATGTGGGGGAAGGAACTCTGCAGACTTTTTACAAAACACATCGGAAAATCCCTTGTAAGTGGAGGGCAAAGTCTTTAGTTCCGCAGTGGAGACATTCACCTTCTCAAGGGGTCTTGGCGGAAGGCAATGTTGCAGGCAAAATAAACTCCAACGAGAGATCTGCCCAGTGGACCAGTCTATGGTGGGGTTGTGCAGACGTAACCACGGAAGACCCAATATTACTGGAGTAGAAGGGCAGGGAATGATGAAGAAAGAAAGTTTTTCTTGATGCAGCGCCCCAACTTGTACAGATAGTTCCGCCGTGAACATTGTGACGAATTCAAACTCCAGGGGTTTGTCATCTATGGCGGTAATTCGCAGGGGTGAAGACAATGGAAGCAGGGGAATCTTCATGCGTTCGGCAAAGAAGGCGTCCATGAAATTGCCATCTGCTCTGGAGTCAAGGAAGGCCCTTTCGAAGACAGACTTACTTGCCAGGTGAATCTGCAAAGGAAGGAGAAGTCTGCGTGAATTTTCTTGATACTTCTCCTGAGGCCTTCGAGTGATGCCCCCTACATGAGAAACCTGAGACATACCTCGGGGTACAAAACTCTTGGCTTTGGCAGGACAGGTGTTGGCAAAATGGGAATGCCCACCACAGTACAAACAGAGACCTGCCATACGTCTTCGGAGTCTTTCCTGCTCGGAGAGGCGAGCCTTTCCTACTTGCATAGGTTCCTCCAGGGGAGACGTGGACACATGAGTCACAGGGACAGTGGGTGCTTGTAGAATCGGCCTTTGAAAGCGAGGGGCCAACATGGGAGAAAATCGTCTGCTGCGCTCTCTCTCCACCTGGTGTTCTCTGAGACGGATGTCCACCTTAATAGATAGAGCAATCAGTCCTTCCAGGGTGTCAGGAGTCTCTCTGGAGACGAGATCATCTTTGATGCGGATGGATAGGCCTTGGTAGTATACGGCCTTGTAAGCGTCATCACACCAGGAAGTCTCCGCCATCAGTGTTCGGAAGTCTATAGCGTACTCATTGACACTGCGGCTTCCCTGCCGGAGCTGCAAGAGACGGGCAGGGGCGTTCGTAACCCGACCTGGAGCATCAAAGACTGTGCGAAAAAGCTTGGAGAAAGTCTTTAACATCATAAGTCACCGGGGAATTCTTCTCCCAAAGAGACGTTGCCCACTCCAGTGGCTTGCCTTCCAATCGAGACATCACATAACCCACCTTGGAACGCTCACTTGGAAACTGTGTGGGTTGGAACTCAAATTGAATTTGGCATTGTGTGGCAAATCCCCTGCAGGCTTGTGGGTCCCCACTGAAGCGAGGGGGAGGTGGAATGCGAGGCTCACCTGTCGGGTAGCTTGCGTTCGTAGAGGCTGCCGCCATGGGGAATCTCCAGTAAGTGGAGCAGCGGAGGGCGTAGAAGGCACTTGAGCTAGCAGGACATCGAGTGCTTGCCCAATGCGAACCTGCTGGTTTTCGTAGTCCTCCATGCGGGATGCCAGTCCGCGGAGCGCTCGTCCGACATGAGGTGTGGCTTCCTCAGAAGGATCCATGGCCCGAAAATAATGTCAGGGAGCCGGGAGCCCCCTCTGGGGAGTAGTCCGGATCTAGGAGGAAGCCCCTCAGGAGGGATCAGGGTCGTGGTATCCAGGGGTAAGACAAGAGAATAATCAAAGTCCAAGCACAGGTCAATGGCAGGCAGAGTATCAGCGAAGTCCAGGTCCAGGCAAGGGGTCACAACAAGGAATCAGGCAGATATAAGCAGGGAAAACAGCAAGGGAACCCAGGAAACTCTCAGGGAACAGAATCCTATTTTCGGGCGCCATCTTGGCGCCTCAGGCGTCCTTTTATATTTGAATTTGGCACCCTTGCGCCAGCGTCAGCGCGCCTGCGACCGTCGCGCCGCGCTGACGTCACGGCGCCGGCGTCGGAACCCACGTGGGTTGCCTGGGCGCCGCCATCTTGGAATCTTCGCCGCCGGGAGCGGACACGACTCCTCGCGCTCCCGGCGGTCTTGACAGCAGACTGGCAGAAAGAGACCTAAGTTAAGAGCTCTGGGTTGAGATCAGGCAAGGAGAGAGAGATTTGAGTATCATCAGTATAGAGGTTGTTTTGGAGACTTTATGAATTGATTAATTTGCCAAGGGAGGAAGTATAGAGAGAAAATATTAAAGGGTTTAGGACAGGGTCTTTTGGCACCCCAACAGAAAGAGAGTTAAGGGAGAAGATGATAATCCGGTGTAACACTGAGTGATTTGAGAAGTAAGATGAAAATCAGGATAGGGCAGTGTCACGAAGACTGGAGGAGAAGAGGGTGATCAGCAGTGTCAAAAGCAGCACAGAGCAATTCAGAACTATATTAGCAGATGATTCCTGCAGGCAAACAAGACAGGAGAACTATTTCTCCACTTGAATAAGGCAAGGTTAAAGTAGAACAAAACCCTAAAATTTAATGTGGCTACAATTGCCCTATTTTATATATTTAAATTACTGAACCAGCCTAAAGGTTCAGCGTCTCTATACTAGTAATGATCCAGGCCTTCCAAGTTGTACACGGGAGTTTCCCATCCTGGATTTTTCTATGGAGTACCTGCGACACTCACATGCTCAATGTGCTTGAGCAGCTATTGAGAATCTAAGCTTATGAGTAGTTGCAAATCATCAAGCAGAAAAATAAGGTTTGCTTGTCATTGAAGCTGATAGATACAGGGCTGATTATTAAAGTCTGATGCTAAGTGTGCTGGTTTCTGACCTGCTAGGCAAAAATAATTATTTACTAATTAGCCTCAGCTAATATATATCTAATAGCTAATATATCATATAACTATCTTGTGATAGTTATATGATATATATATATATTCAGTTTAATGTGTGTCAATCCCTAACTTCAATAATTGCCCAGAGCAAGAAGACATAGTCATTAATACATAGTACTGGGACTACTGACAGTACGGTACCTTAAGATTTAAGGTGTATACCATTTCTGCATAACAATTTACATAAGGGCTGTTGTATTTTCCATTGTTTTATTCTGTTTGTCTGCGCTAAAGTACCTTTCTTTTTCCATGGGTGTTTGCTAAGATTTAAGGTGTATACCATTTCTGCATAATAATTTACATAAGGGCTGTTGTGTTTTCCATTGTTTTATTCTGTTTGTTTGTGCTAAAGGACCTGTCTTTTTCTTATACATGCTATAAAAACTAATGCTGTTTCCATTCACAATTATTTGAATTCACCATAACGGTTTAAAAAACATAAAAACATACATTGTTCTGGGAACAGAATGGCTATAGAAAGGGTGCAGCTAGGTGCTCAGTGCTAGGTGGGGAATATCCAATACTCCTGTACTATATCTGAAGATACAAAGGCACTTGTGGATTTTTTGTTTAAAAGTATATTTATTAAATTTATCAGTAGACAAAGCACATTACAAATCATGTTCAGTACACCAGATTTACAAATCATATAACACAATCCAAAATGTGTGGGGTTATCTGATTCAGTGGAACCAATGGGACCAGACTAATAATGTTTAGTTAGAGTCAGTCAGCCACTGGTCAGTGATTGATGAGGCATATGCCAACTTTGGCCATTTGGTCGAGGCTCATAGAAGAATGCAATTTTGTTCCAAGTCAGGTAAAAAAAAAATTCAAAAATAACTTGCAGAATGGGTTGTTGTCATCTGACTGTATCAATCTCCTTGGAACCATAACAAAACCTGAATACTGTTTTTGTGATGGTAGATCTTAATGGGATGGCATCTCTAGTAGACCCCACATCTGTAATGTCCGGGCACACCTGCATTAAACCAGTTTTAGGAATTATTGGATACCTTTAGGGCAAGTAGGAAAATACAAGGTTACTTGGCAGGGGTTAAGTACAGAGTACCTTTGCACCAGTAGCATTGTACTTTGCACCTCATTCATAAATGCCACTTTGGCTTAGGTGCATGGGCAAACTATACAGGAAACAGAGCCTGCAACTGCTTAGGGGGGCAAGAAGACTAGGAAACCAAGCAGGAAACTAAATCATAAGCAGTTTCACTATATAACATTTAATTTACAAAGTTTATTTAGCTGTGTGGCACAGAAAATTTTAATTACACTTGTGTTTAGATGTGACAGGTGCAACAAGATATATTGTCTTTGTGAACACAAAATTGTTTCTGATTTTATTCCAAGGTAGTTTAATAAATTAAGCTCCCTGACACTTAATTAAACAAATATATATCTATATTAAAAAAAATCCCTCATTCAGATTAAAATCTCAGTTGTTCTTTCTTTAGATGAAATGTATTTGTACAGGTAGCAGCCTGGATACTTGTAAAAAAAGCATCTAATTTATCTAAATTATTATCTGATACTGACATTAAGGGTCCAATCATGGCCTGGGGGGAAATTTCCTCTTCTGTGGGTGATGAAGCACCAGACAATATCTGCCCCTTCACATTAGTGGGAATTCATACATACATGTAAACACCTTTTTCAGGTGATTAACTGGGATTGCTGCTTGTAATGTGTTTTACATGCAGGTATTGTCGTGGGCATCTTTGCCCATGAGGAAGGACATTTCCCACAGGGCAATGAAGCACCTCATGTGACAAGGCCATAAGGCTCATGGTAAATGCAATGTTTTGACTGCCTGTAAGGAAACCTTACCCTGGTGGTCCAGTGGCCTTCCCTGGGGGTCTAATGGTTTGCGGGGACTCACGCCGTGGCTCTCGTGTGGAGGCACGCTGTGTGCATCCTATCTCCTTCTATGCCAGTTCCTCTATGGCGCGAGCGCCGGCGCGCTTCCCGGGTTTATGCGCAACGGAGCGAAATTCAAAATATTTAAAGGGGCCTTTCATGGAAATTTACTGCCCGTTGTTAGTAGAGTTGCCACCCGATATTACAAATTTACCGGCAATACAGTTGCCGGTAATTTGTAATACCCTTTAAAAAAAAGCCACTGGTCTGCCCCCAATTCGCACAGAACTTACCATTTTTCCAGCGCTGTGGACATCTCTGTGATGTTGCTCCGCCCCTTTTTGCCGCACACCGCATAGCTCTGCCCCTTTTGTGTCACGGACCGCCCCCTTTTGGTGCCCGCCCCCCACTGGCCGGTAATATTTTTTAGTAAAGGTGGCAACCCTAGTTGTTAGGTTCTATTTGGAAAGTTCCTAGGTGCCTTGCCTTGTGTAATCCTATCTGTTATTACTGGTTTTGACCTTTGCTTTGCCTGTGACTATTCTGATCCTCTCCAATCCTGACCTTTGCCTGCCTGATTACTCCGACCTCTCCAATCCTGATCCTGCCTGCTTGTGACTACTCTGACCTCTCCAATCTGATCTTGCCTGTCCTTTGTCTATTCTACGCTCTCCAATTCCGATTCTGGCCTGTCTGACGATTCTCTGCTTGTGCTGGCTCGGCCTGCCTGTTCCTGGTGGTGTTCTTCCTTCCAGTATCCTGGTGAGACGATCGTGCCCCTTTGCTCGTCCAGAACCGTTAGCTTGCTCCTCTCTCAAATAAGACTTGGCGGTATCCGATTAGCTGAGGGCTCCTCCCGAGGTGAAAGGCGGCGGTTAGAGGCAGAAGTGAGAGCCGAGACCAAGGAGCTTAGCTTGGGTTCTGGATATAGGGTGCCGAACGTGACACTGCCTCATTCATCGAAGAGAAAGCAGTGGTGATCAAATTACCCTTGATTCCTTCAGTTGGTTCCTTCTCGTTTGTATGAAAGAAATGAATTTTTACAGAGGAAAGAGCACACCAAAACACATACTTCTAAATAAAGGTAAGGGTTTTGTATCATAGTTAAAAAGATTAAGAAACATATGCCACCACAAAGGCCCCATAAACCAGGGTTGGTGGCAATGGACACCACTCACTCTGATCTTGGAATGCTTCAATAATGTTATAACTGTATTTATAATTATAACTGTAAAATGTTAGGCAATCAATATTCTGCCAAAAATTGTTGTTAGCATGGATGTCTGCAGTACTAATTGGTGGAATTATGATTATAAGCCTATGATTAAGGGGCATATTTACTTAGGGTCGAATATCGAGGGTTAATTAACCCTCGATATTTTACTGTCAAAGTTAAATCCTTCGACTTCGATATCAATATCGAAGTAGAAGCATTTACTGCAATTCGTTCGATCGAATGATCAAACGAAAAATCGTTCAATCGAACGATTCGAAGGATTTTAATCCATCGATCGAACAATTTTCCGTCGACCAGAAATTTGTTAGAAAGCCAGCCTATGGGGACCTTCCCCATAACATTGATGTTCGGTAGGTTTTACTTAGCGAAGTAGGGGGTCGAAGTTTTTTCAAAGAGACACTAATTCGACTATCGAATGGTCAAATAGTCAAACGATTTTTAGTTTGAATCGTTCGAATCAAAGTCGTAGTCGAAGGTCAAAGTAGCCAATTCGATGGTCGAAGTAGCCATAAAAACGTTCGAAATTCGAAGTATTTTTTTCTACTATTCATTCACTCGAGCTAAGTAAATGTGCCCCTAAGTGTCAGCAAGATACAAAACGCGTAAAGATCTGCTCGTTTGGCAAACAAGTGGATCTCTCCCCGATATGCCCACATTGAGGTTGGCGATATGGAGCTGATCCGATCATGGGCCTGCAGCCAATACAGGCAGTCGGATTGTGGGACCGGATCCATGAACATGTGCGGCCGTCATCCGACGGGATTTTTAACCCTGCCAGATAGACATCTAGCTGATATCGATCTGGGAAGCCCGTCGGAGGGCCCCACACATGGGTCAATAATCTGCTGTATCCTTGTGTATCGAATTAAACTACTAATACAAGACTGTCTGGAAGATTGGTCTTTGAAAGTGCCTGCTCTTTTTTCTATACAATCCGCACTCTCAGCTGAAGGTTCAGGACGGTGCACCTGGACCTCTTCTTGCAATTGGTGAGTTTTCACATTTTGAGACCTGAAGAACTTCATTCTAACTTTTATCTCCTTGTGTTTATTATTTAATTTTAATTGGTGGAATTGTTTACCCCTGATTCAGGCAGTACTACTAATACTTGTATTGTTAACTATAGTTTGGAGTATCTTGGTTTTACTGTAATGTAGCAACATAGAAATGATAATAATTTTCAGATATGTTGTGGTCTTGCAAAGTTAAAATAGAGATGTTGTTCTAACAGCAACTTCATCCATGCTATGAATACTTTGTGAAGAAACTTCTCATGAACATGGGCTAGAACACTTGTTAGGACAGAAATACAATCAACCAAGTATAAACTATATATTTTGGATTACATGTGCTAATTTTCAGAAGAGCCAGAAATGGAATAGAAATACAAATTATAGCGACCTAAACAACATAGCCATATACAACAAACAACATAACAGTGATAGTCAGAGGCCCAATCTAACATTAATGGAATGACTTGATGATTTTTGTCCAGTAACACTCCTGTAAGGAGGGATGGTCAAATATTGACAAAGTTAGGTGTTGGTGGTGACCTCTTTCAAAGGAATCCCAGTTGTATTTGGGATCAAAGCTGATTGTTAAGGGGCACATTTACCTAGGGTCGAATATCAAGGGTTTATTAACCTTCGATATTCGACCGTTGAAGTAAAATCCTTCTACTTCGAATATCGAAGTCGAAGGATTTACCTATATGCCTACGATCGAACGATCGAAGGAATAATCGTTCGATCGAACGATTAAATACTTCGAATGGAACTTCCCCATAGGCTAACATTGGCCTCGGTAGGTTTTAGGTGGTGAACTAGGGGGGGTCGAAGAATCTTTTAAAGAGACAGTACTTCGACTATCAAATGGTCGAATAGTCGAACGATTTTTAGTTTGAATCGTTCGATTCGAAGGTCGAAGTAGCCCATTCGATGGTCGAAGTAGCCATATTCAACCATTCGAAATTCGAACTATTTTTCCTCTATTCCTTCACTCGAGCTAAGTAAATGGGCCCCTAAGTGTTTTTTTGTCAAAGTGATAAGCCCAACTGATGTTGTATTTAAGTTTGTATTTTTATAACATTTTATCATAATCACATTAAAATGTTTCCTCTAAAGTATAATATCGTGTATTTAGTAGTTAGATGACAAATAATTGAATTCAGATACAGGATGTCCCAATTTCACCATCATATTAATCATCATTATTTTCCTAGCGATAACACGTTAAGCTGGCCAGCAATCCTGTGATTAAAGGAAAACTATACCCTCCAAACAATGTAGGTCTCTATAAAAAAGATATTGCATAAAACAGCTCATATGTAAAACTCTGCTTCATGTAAATAAACCATGTTCATAATAATATACTTTTTTAGTAGTATGTGCCAATGGGTAATCATAAATAGAAAATTGCCATTTTAAAAAATAAGGGCCGCCCCCTGGGATCATACGATACGTGGTGCAGATAAACATACCAACAAACCATATTTGTTAGTTCACATGAGCCAAATGAGTTCTGTCTTTTTCTTTCACTTATTCTTGTTACAGTTGTTCATTTTGGGGGTTAGTTTTCCTTTAAGCATTGTTACTTTCTATAAGCCCCTATTATGCAAGTCTATCATACATGCAAAAGTGTGTAGGGAATACTCCTGAACGTTATTCATAACAGTCCATCATAAAAGTCTCTTAAGATATCTAAAATTCCCAAAATACAAAAGAATAGTTAAATTTTAAGAAGGGCCCATAATAATAATATTAATTCAGTCCATCATAAATAATATGCACCAGGCAATCAATGTCTATGATATATACATATGTACTCTGACTCTATATTTGGCATATTTGCTAAAGCTACACACAGTTCTTAATAGTAGCTTAAAATGCTATCCTGTCTGACTTTGGTTAGGACTGTTTGTTTTTTTCGCAAGCTACAGGGTGGGAACTAGGTTTGGCAGCCACTTTACATTTATTTGAATTGGGATATTACCTGTTTATAACAAAGCCAGTTAGCAGCTATTGCTTAAAGGAGAATGAATACCATTTTACCCTGGGGGTGCCAAATGTTAGGCACCCCCAAGTGACTACTTTTACTTACCTGACACCCTGGGCCGGTGCTCCTATCAGCAGAAAACCACACCAGCCAGGGGGTTCTTCTAGTGAGCACCACGGAGAGATCCTCTTCCTGCGTCTTCGCATGCGCAGTAGAGTGAAAAGCTGAACTTTATGAAAAAGCTGGCTATTTGCTCTACTGCACATGCGTCTGCCCTGGGAAATTTGAAACCCCAGGCTGGTGTGGTTTTCTGCTGATAGAAACACTGGCCCGGGGTGTCTAAAAGTAGTCATTTGGGGGTGCCTAATTTTTGGAACCCCAGTTGTAAAATGGTATTCATTCTCCTTTAAGCCATTCTCCATTTAGATGAGCAGTAACACAGTCAGTGGACATGTACAATTAGGTCGCTGAAGTATCATCCTAAGGGCCTGTGTCCCATTGCTCTTAGATGTTTTGTATTCTTCTTGCACAATGCAAATCCTGTGTATCATATCATCATCAAATGCAACCTTTTTGTCATTGTTTTTGAAAAAGTTATGGGGTTATAGTTTTTATTATGAAACTAGAGCCTCAAATATTTACACTAGGCCTAATATCATCTAGTGAATATCTGATTGTGAGCTGCTTAAGGGACTGAATTATAGACATTATTTAAGTGCCAAATGCAACTTGCCTGGAGCCCTTGGTCCATCCAGCCTTCTCACATTCCCCTTTTACATAGTGGCACTTAGTGAAAAGCCTTCATGCAGAGTTATGCTGAAACATCTACATGAATATTTTACACTTGGATTATGCTGAAATCTCTGTTGGTGTATTCCTTACAATATTCTTCAGTATAGAGTAGGGTTTTTTCTACAGGGGGGGGTGCTACCTGCAGCAGGTGCCCCTCTCTGTGTCCATATATGTTACAGTGAAGAGTCATCATCATTATCCTTATGTGCCAATCACACATTTTTTGTGTTTCTGGGAAATGTATGTTTGTTCATATGATTTGTTATTAGCATGTACTGGACAAGGTAGTTGAACTTTCTGGCCTGCCTCTGCCTCAGATTGCTGAATCAGTAGATTCAGCCTAAACCAAGCAGATAGGCTATTCTCTAAGTACCCATTGTTGGGGTTAGCGTGCAAAAGAACAATGCTAGGACTCCATCCGTGCGCTGTCAGTTTGTAAGGCTGGGGATTCCCTGACACACCAAGGCCTGTTCTGCTGTGACCTTTCTCCTCCTGTTAATGAAAGATGTGTGAGCCTAAGATTACCTCTTTTGCACAAAAATATAGGACTGTTTTCTTAGGATTGACTGGAAACCAGAAGTCTATGCATTTATTGTTTTGAACTGTTTCTATAATATTTATTCTCAAAAAATGTATTTGCCTAGGTAGTGAAATGAAAAGCTCAGTATTCCATCTAATTAAATAAAAGAAATTAATTTAATTGCCCATCTATTTAAGTTTGGACATTTTTCTGTTTCTAGATGCATGTATGCCCAGTTTTCAAAACTTTGGGGCCGATGCATTATAGATCAAATTGCAAAAACTTTCCTAAAAGTTCTTTTTTTACAATTGATCAGAAGGAAAGTTATAATCTAAACTGATCTTATACCTGTGTCTGATACCTTCTCAAAGCAGTCAAACACCATGCTGTGTATTGGGGTGGTAGGGCTCAGTACTACTCACAGCAGCGCTAAGCACTATCACCCATCTGAATCTTTAATCCCTGATGCAAATCACATGGGGCCCTACCAGGCCTCATACCCACCCACCCCGCCTACACGTAGTAGAGTGGCTACAAAGCCACTCTATACAACTATAGAAGAAGCAGACCAGAAGGCCTGAAGTCTTGAATCCAGAAGCCGCACAAAGACCCAAAGTCACAAAAGGAGCTGAAAGTAACTGAAGAAGCAGTCACTGTTACCTTCTTCACTGTAAGAAGGTAAGTTCCACTGAACACCAATGTGTTTTATTAAAAAAAAAATTAAACCCCTGGCCACCAATGTATTATTTTAATACATTAAAATAATAATGTAATTATTGAAAATTTTCTCTGGGGCCCATGACCACCAATGTTTTTTTTTACCTTGTGGGGGAGACCCTAGCCACCAATGGGTTTTTTTAACTTGTAGGGGGGGAGGCTGGCCACCAGTGACATTTCTTTTAACTTTTATCGAGGGCCCCTGACCACCAATTTTTTTTTTAACTTGTAGGGGTGGCCTGGCCACTAATAACATTCTTTTTTTAGCTTTTATGGGCGACCCCTAACCACCATTTTTTTAATTTAACTTGCCATTAATGGTTTTTTAGCCCCATGTTTGTATTTTTTACTGTGGTTTGAGGTCTAGGGCAGGGCCTGTGGCTTTTTGTCGTACGGGCCCTGGAGATTTCTGATGGCAGCCCTGTTTATATTATATTTTACACAGTCACAAAAGAAAACCTCACAGTCCTGTCATAGCTCTTTCTTGCTGCCAAGACTCCTTGACCCAAAACAGCTTAATTTCCCTCCATAAGGAAGACATCAAGACACATGACACAATTTTGGCACATGTAAACAATTATGTTTTTATCAGGAAATACTTTTTAAATGTGAGGCAACGCTTGCTTCAAAGCAGATCATCTACAATTTTTGGCTGATGAACCACATATATTTAAGAGCCTAAATTATTATTGTTTATAAACAGATAGCGGTTTAAAGGTGCATATAATGGCTAGTGTAAGTACATAGCACTACAACTGACACCGGATCTACTGCAACAGAAATTCTGTTGAGGCCCAAAGCAAGTTAATGGTATGGGGGCAGAGGGAACCAGTGCAAAGGTGGAAGACGGAGCCTGGTGCCATAAATGACCTATGTCCCAAATGCACATGGAGGCAGTAAATACAGAGCTCTCCTAGCAGGCTGTATCAGGCCTAGACTGGGATTCAAGATAGGCCTGGGATTTAAATTACACAAAGGACCAAACAGCCCAATAAATAGTGACTGACTGTCTATTGAATCTTACAGCAACCCCTCTGCTATTTGCTAATCCACAGTTTGCCAGTCCATGTCTATAGATGCAACAGGCGTGCGAAAACTGAATCGGATGAAACATGCTGTGTTTCACCTACGTTCAGAATTTAAATGCATCATTGTGAGGACAATCCATTAAGGAAGAATTGTCTGCTTCTGGACCTGTCCTCCCATTCGGTTAAACACATTTAATTGGAACATAGAGGAGTGCAGAAGAAAACGCTCATGGGGAGCAGCATCACTTGATGACCCTAAAATTGCTCTTACCTGCATCACACACAGTGTGAGCCACTCCTGCATACAGTTTTCAAGCAGCTTACAGAGGACGCAGAAGATGGACATGTGGAACTTCGCTGGAAGAATCTGCGCGAGGGGAAAGTATGGAGTATGGGGCATCTCCCTGGGGAGGTAGTTAGCCTGGGGGGAGGAGGGAGGGGGTCTACTTGGGGTGGGGGGTACGGGTTTTTTTCAGAACAGGTTGAATTCTCCTTTAAAGCAGAGACAATCTTAAAAGCAGATGTACTGCCAAACAGAGCCTCCTGTAGGTTGCCAGTCCACATAAGGGCTAACAAATAGTCAATCTCAGCCAATAATTGCCACCCAGGAACCTTTTTCATGCTTGTGCTGCTCTCCAGCTCTTTTTAGTGTGGTTTTGCGGGTCAAAAAAAAATTGGGGACCCCTGCTTTAGACTTTTTTAAAATAATTTTTTATCTCTTCAATTTTTCCAATTCATCTTCCAATTTGTCATTCAAAGCAGTATTTGGTTGCTTAGGTAAGTTATTCAATAACCACAATATTTAAAAATAAAGACCAATTGCAATTATCCATAGTTATGAATGCCATTGTCTACTTCACTCCAAAATTCAGATGAACATCGCCTTTAACAAATCATTTAGCAGTACAGTAACTATATGCGTGCACTGGAGGCCACTTGGAGAGACTGAACTGAATGGATTTTTGTCTCTGGAAAAAGGCGTCCTGGGTAGGTGCAAAAAAACTATGCTGGGGGGAGGGTCCCATGGCCATTTGGTTAAAATAAATAAAATTGTATTGCTCCAGAGCTTCAAAAAGGGCATATATAAGAGAAACTCAACTACAGCAGATTTTAGAGTTGGAAGACTTTCGGTCTTCATGTGATTCTAATAATTTACCACTCAGGATATGGTGCCAATCCCTTGTAAGTGGGCTATCATGAAGGCTACAGCCAGCCAGCATAGAGTTGTCAGCAAACTCTTACCAAAATGTGCCCAAAGTGCCATAATAAGCTACAGAATGAGAATATGGGACCATTCCCGTGGTTACAACCTTAGTGTCAAGAAAGTAGAACTGCAACCAGACTGCTAAAAGCACTATTTCACAAAATGAGAGCTATGGATTCAAAATTGGGAACCTAGAAAGCCCTGTGCTAAGTTTGCAGGTACCATTGGTGCCTACAACACACTGAAAAAGAATTAAAGGAAAAGTAACACCAAAAAGGAATGTGTGTGACAATATAATGTAGTGTTGCCCTCCATTTGTAAAACTAGCATGTTTGCTAAAGAAACACAACTATAGTTTATGTAAGCAAGCTGCTCTGTAGCCATGGGACAGCCATTCAAGCACAGAATACATAGTAGATAACTGATAAGTTCTGAACATTCCCATTGTATACTACTGAGTTTATCTGTTCTCTGCTGTGTATCCTGTGCCTTTTCTCCTTTTTCAGCTTTGAATGGCTACCACCATGGCTACACAGCAGCTTGTTTATACTGTATAAATTATAATAGCGTTTCTGAAGCAAACACACCAGTTGTAACTTGTACAAGTGCAGCACAACACTACATTACATTTTCATTATTTTAAAACACTTTCATTTTTTGGTGTTACTGTTCCCTTAAGCAGCATCCATTAAAAGTTTGTACAGTGCTGTACATTATATATGAGAATATATGTGAAGCATAAAGATTCAGTCTAGAGACAAGGGGTGTATAGATAGATATTTCTTGTTTTGATAATCTCACTTTATATAAATCTATAAAAAGAAGTGGACCTTTTAGCTTCCAGCTTGTTTTGTAGGTTGATCATAATTTCATACTGCATACTAGTCCAGCCTGTATATACACTTAGGGGCAAATGCACTAATATTCGTAGTTGGCCAAATTCACTAAAATCCGAAGTTGCGCTCAGGGGAAGCGTAAGGTTGCGAAGTTGCACTAGCATTAATTCGCCAAGCAAAGCGAAGTTATGCTAACAATGCTTAATTTGCATATGGCGCCAAATTGAAGTTACAATGGAGGTATATGTAGCATCACTACACAAGCCTGGGAAACCTTCAAAACAGCAAATAAAATTTTTATTTTGCCCTACACATGTGCCCACTGTATAGTTAAGGTGCCATGAGTTAGGAAATGTAGGGGGGAAGGAGGGTAGCCCCAAAAAATTTTTCGATCTTTTTCAGCCTATCAGCCATAAAAAAAGAAAAAACGCCAGCGTTTTTTGGGACTTAGAAAATTTTTTAACTTTATTTTTTTTAAAAAAAATATCTACTCTATTGCACTTGCCTGGTCTGAGGTGGCGAAGGAAGTCTGGCGTAAAAGGTAGCGTTCAGAAAAATGCGCGCGTCAGTAAATTTGCGTAGTTACGTCCGTTGCGCAAATTTGCCAGGCGTAAGGGTGCGAAGTAACACTAGCTAATTTATGCCAGTGTCCGTTAGTGAATCGGCGAATTAACGAAAATGCGCTACGTTATCGAATTAACGCTAGCGTTAGGCGCTTCGTCCTTTAGTGAATTTGTCCCATAGTGAGAGCTTTTGTTAGTGACACATGGGATGACTGACAATTGGCAGAACATCATTAAGTTGTCATGGAAAACACCAAAAACAAAGTCTTGGTCTGAAAGCACAAAACTGTGGCCTCTGGTTTCAGTAGAGAATACACTGCTGTATAATACTAAGCATAGTGACCAGATTCTAAGTATCTTACAGAACAAAAGAAAAAATTCAGAGGAAAAACAAAGCACAGTACTGTGAATAACAAACTTCCTGATGATGGACCAAATTTACGTATACAAACCAAAGATTTTTTTTCTGAAAGTTGAAATCCGGGCCTCATGTTTAGTCTAAAAAAATATTCAGTTGTCCCTTGGACTGAGTACAAATATGTGTATTAAAAACAACTATTAATTTTTATATTAGGTTGAACCCATGCCCCATTGAAGTTCTCTCAGTGGTGAATAATGATGGCCTATACCCCCGTTTGGGAAAGCAGAGCTTGATTCACCATAGAACCAGGACACATTGTAAAGAAACTTTTTAAATCAGTGCTGTCCAAATGCTGTGTGGTACCAAGAGCTGGGCTTTAAAACACACCCATGTTACAACCAGTTATATTTTCCACTGGTCATCATTTAATTCATTTACTTATTTTCTTTATTTGGGTAGATACTCTGTTTCTGAACTGGATCAGGAGACTAAAGAGCTTTCTGTTTGATGAGGGCTGCAAATAACCACCTTGAGTCTAAAATAATTTTTAAGTCGGATCATTCAACAGTATGGGGCACATTTACTAAGGGTCGAATATCGAGGGTTAATAGATTATCTAATTCGTAGGATTTACCGCAAATCCTATGATCGAACGATCGAAGGAAAAAATTAGAACGATTCAAAGGATTTTAATCGATCGATCGAAGGATTTTCCTTCGATCAAAAAAACCTTAGAAAACTGATGGGGAAGGTCCCCCTAGGCTAACATTGTAGCTCGGTAGGTTTAAAGTGGCGAAGTATGTAGTCAAAGTTTTTTTTAAAGAGACAGTACTTCGTCTATCGAATGGTCGAATAGTCGACCGATTTTTACTTCGAATCGAAGTCAAAGGTCATAGTAGCCTATTGGATGGTCGAAGTACCCAAAAAAAACTTTGAAATTCGATGTTTTTTTACTTCGAATCCTTCACTCGAGCTTAGTAAATGTGCCCCTAAATGTCAAGAGAACTTGTAAACAGCAAACATTTGTATCAGAGCCAAAAGCAATACTTAATGATGTTACAAACATACATAATGTCTTTCAAAACGGTTACAGGGCTAATTTGCCTCAAACTAAAAATGTCCCACAAACAGAATGTAGAAACTATATTTCAGTTTGAAAGCCAGACCCTATTTTTATCTTTGAATTCAAGACTCTTATTGCCTGCAAACACTGAGAAGATATTCCGAGCCTCACTCCTAGCTTGTAATGAAACGTATTCTTTACAGATCATATGTTTTTTCAGCATGTGGTAAGTTCTCTCTGGTTGCCATTAGTTTGAGGCTGGTATGCAGATGATCTGGAGGAACTTGATTTGAAAAGTCCTAAAGAACATCTTCCTGAAACGTGAGGTTAATTGAACTCTATTAACTTTGTGAAGCCGAATTTTCAGTTATATACGTAAGGAAATACAATGTTCAGTTGCGGCTAAGACATAAGAAAACAGTGGCTAGCAAAATATACCCTTAAAGCAGTTGCTAACCTTTAAATTAACTTTCAGTATCATGCAAGCAGTGACATTTTGAAACAATTTGCAATTGGTCTTAATTTTTTAATTATTTAGCTTTTTGATCAGAAGCTTCCCAGTTTGGGATTTCAGCAGCTATCTGGTTACTAAGGACCACTGTAACCTAGCAACCAGGAACTGGATTAAATGAGAGGCTGGAAGATGAAAAGAGGAGGGCCTGAATACAAAAAAGTAATAAAGTTTCAATAAGAATAAAATTGTAACCTCACAGAGTAATCGGTGTTTTGGCCATTCTATACCTTACTAAAAGTTAACCCAAAGATGAACTACCATTTTAATTAGTTATAGTTTCCCTAAGATCTACACGGGAAAAGCACCGCCAAAGTTAGATAGATGTGACCTTTAAAACCAACATCTGTTTGATGGTGCTACATATGTTAAGTGTCATGACCAGTAATTGTACTGAAAAAAATATCTTGGAGAGCCACATCTAGGCCTCCAGCTCCTAAGTTACAAAAACTACATTAACCCTGAATATTTGGTAGTATACCTCTTAAAGGGATACTGTGATGGGAAAAGGTTTTTTTCCCCAAAATGCATCAGTTAATAGTGCTGCTCCAGCAGACTTCAACACTGAAATCTAATTTTCAACAAGAAAATTTTAATTTTGAAATATGACATGAGGCTAGACATATTGTCAGTTGTCTAGGTGCCCCCAGTCATATGACTTCAGTCACTCTTTACTGCTGCGCTGCAAGTTGGAGCAAAATCCCTCCTGCTAGCAGCCTAACAACAGAACAATTGGAAGGTAACAGTTCCCTGATAGATATAAGAACAGCACTCAATAGTAAAAAACAATGTCCCACTGCATCTCCTTTAGTTACATTGAGTAGGAGAAACAATAGCCTGCCTGAAAGCAGTTCCATCCTGAAATGCGGGTTCTTTCTGAAACACATGACCAGGTAAATGACCTGATATGGCTGCCTACACACCAATATTACAACAAAAAAAATACACTTGGGTTAAAAATGAAATTTTACATGGTAGAGTGAATTATTTGCAGCGTAAACATATAACATATATGTAACAGACTGTGTACATTACATACGAAAAGGGTCTGCACTGAATGTCAGATTTTGTTTGGGATGCATCCGAATCAGAGCCTTTTTCCAGTGGATTCGGATTCAGCTAAAATTAAGATCCTGGACAAATCAAATCCAAATCCTTTAAATTAAGTGACTTTTGGTAAGTCAAAGAAGGAAATTGAATTTTTCCTTCTCATTTCTTCCATACCCTCATTTGCATTCAGGATTGGGAATCTTTTATGAAAGATTTGAGAGTGGATGATTTTGTCGATCACTACATGCTAATGATGTAACTTTTTCTTCTGAAAGATCAACTTCTGTACCAGATTTCCAAGAGGGTAGGGTAATAGTAATATGTGTAATGAAATCTTATTTAAAGACCACTATGGCTACATTGTTTAAAATTAAGCCTTTTTCCATTGTCATATTAACCCAGAAGGAATGACAGGAGCTGCCCGTCATTGGACCCCAAATCTGCAACCCCATATACAGCTACTTTGCTCATAATCTTAAGTGTTACCATGCATCTTCCATTTTTTGTTTTGCATATTTTCAGGTGTATGTTTGAAGAACAGAGGATTAAGGTGCGTACTCTAGCATTTCTTGTCAAATTGCTCTAGGAATTTGTGACTTGTTTCTGGGATCAGTTGTAATTTATCAATATTAGTATTATTTTATCAAGAGAATTGGGAACCTCAACAGGAGCCATCAGGCTGATTTGCTTCATGTTTGACTGATTACTGGTATCTCAAGGTTTTGATGTTTTTTTTTTTACTTTTTTTTTTATGACCTTAGCTAAAGTGTTGATTCCAGTCTGGACAAGTAGCAGACACTGAAATTCTACAACCAGCGTGAAGGTCAGATAGGTGCCAAAAAGTAAGATTCAGTAAACAGAAGTAGAAAAATAAGGCAGGCAAATAGCTGGCAGTGGGCAGTTGGAGCCAGTAGACAAACAAAAATTCAGAGATCGAAGGCTTGCAATTAAAGGAAATAATTCTAAATAATTTTCCATCATGTAGTCAAGAAAAAGAAACTTTACTTGCACTCTATTATAATCCTTTATTCTAGAGTTACTGCAAATGAAATGCCTGATGGTGCCCCCCTGTCCTTGTGGGCTCTAGGCAATTGTCCATTTGTGCCTATTTAATAAGCAGCCCTTGTTATTTGGTTAGAATTATAGAGCTTCTGCTTTCCTACCTTTTGTATCTTCTATCTGTAGATATGGTCTAGTGAACACGTGCTAAAGATTACCTCTGCACTAATGTTACTTACTCCTGGCTGCTGTGTGGGTGTAAAGCTTAAGCCCAGCCTGGCTGGCTCGACTGAAACTGCCTTTTCTAAAAGGAAATAAACACAGTGAATTCCCATGACCAATGATATAACTTCACCCACTGACATGGATGAATTCTACGAGTGTACAGTACTACTCAGTTGTGAAGAAAAAAACAGTCTATGATTGAGGAGACCCATACAGCCTACTTTGGCACACAGCCACATACACCATAGGAATTCCACCCTCACAATAATTAGCAGAACACTGACCTGCAATGCTGCATTTATACAGGCATATCAATGATCTCCAGCACAAGTCACCCTGAATCCAATACTTGTGGGAACCTAGAAGTTACCACTGGCACATCACTAATCGCTTTGTGCTATTACAAACACTTTTGTAAAACCTATCCCGACATTTTGATTTTAAAATGAACTTTTATTATTATGTATAATCATTTTAATCCAGTTTGGAATTTCAGCAGTTACCTGCTTGTTAGGGCCTTACCCTAGTACCCAGGCAGTAGTTTGAAGACTTGAAAATAAACATAAAAGGCTCTAAGTATGATGATCAGCAATATAATGTATTAATAGCAATAAAACTGTAACCTTATAGAACAACTGTTCCTTGGTTGCTGGGGTCAGCAACACACAACAACCAGATAGTAAACTGGGAGCTTACAAGTCATTCTATAACATAATTAAAGTTAACTTAAATATCAACTACCCCCGTTTACATGTTCTAGAACTATGGTCATTTTCATAGGCATGGATCTTTTCACTGTTTGTGCTGCAATCTCATACGTAGCCTCACTTTGAACTCTGTTGAGAAGACTTCATATACACTACAGGTTGGCCATATAATTTAAATAGGGAACAGACAGCTCTTGTGAGCATTCACGATTGCTGCTTATACAAACCGGCTCCAGTTGCGCATTGCCAAAATGCTCGGCAGTCACTTTGTGAAGGAATCTGAGGATGGTGCCCATGAGCTCTGCTGCACTACTCTACAGCATAGATAGGTCAGCATTACTGCCAGGGACACTTTTTCTATCAAAAGAAAATGCGAGGAGAAACCAGGGAAGGGGGCCAGTGGAGGGTAGTAGATGGGGGTGTTTTTAACTTTAGGGGGCTTTATTCTGCTTTAAGGGATCACATACAAAATTATGTTCTGGAGAATGGCATTATGAGCAGTATTCAGCATTACTTTATAAAGGATAGGTACCGGTCAGATAAATGTACTTGTTTTTAAAGTGAGGTTTGGATTTTGCGAAAGGGAGGAAATTATATGATACTCATATATAAATATATAAGGGGACCATATAATAAACTCTCTAATGTGTTGTTTATCAGTAGGTCCTTTCAGCAGACTCAGATTAGAAGAAAGGAAGTTCCATCTTAATATTCGGAAAGGGTTCTTAACAGTGAGGACGGTAAATTCTCTACCTAAATTAGTTACACTGGCTTATACATTAGATAGCTTTAGAAAGGAGTTGGATGGCTTTCTAGCACTGATTAACTATAGGGTTATTAAAAAAGTTCTTAGTACAAGTTGATTTGATTGCCATCTCTGAGGCAAAGTGAAGAGGCTTTAAAAGGGGTTTTTTTGCCTCTGGATCAACTAGCAGTTACATAGTTACATAGTTACATAGTTACATAGTTAAATTGGGTTGAAAAAAGACAAAGTCCATCAAGTTCAACCCCTCCAAATGAAAACCCAGCATCCATACACACACCCCTCCCTACTTTTAATTAAAATTCTATATACCCATACCTATATTAACTATAGAGTTTAGTATCACAATAGCCTTTAATATTATGTCTGTCCAAAAAATCATCCAAGCCATTCTTAAAGGCATTAACTGAATCAGCCATCACAACATCACCCGGCAGTGCATTCCACAACCTCACTGTCCTGACTGTGAAGAACCCTCTACGTTGCTTCAAATGAAAGTTCTTTTCTTCTAGTCTAAAGGGGTGGCCTCTGGTACGGTGATCCACTTTATGGGTAAAAAGGTCCCCTGCCATTTGTCTATAATGTCCTCTAATGTACTTGTAAAGTGTAATCATGTCCCCTCGCAAGCGCCTTTTTTCCAGAGAAAACAACCCCAACCTTGACAGTCTACCCTCATAATTTAAGTCTTCCGTCCCTCTAACCAATTTAGTTGCACGTCTCTGCACTCTCTCCAGCTCATTTATATCCCTCTTAAGGACTGGAGTCCAAAACTGAACTGCATACTCCAGATGAGGCCTTACCAGGGACCTATAAAGAGGCATAATTATGTTTTCATCCCTTGAGTTAATGCCCTTTTTTATGCAAGACAGAACTTTATTTGCTTTAGTAGCCACAGAATGACACTGCCCAGAATTAGTGTTATCTACAAAGACCCCTAGATCCTTTTCATTTAAGGAAACTCCCAACACATTGCCATTTAGTGTATAACTTGCATTTATATTATTTTTGCCAAAGTGCATAACCTTGCATTTATCAACATTGAACCTCATTTTCCAGTTTGCTGCCCAGTTTTCCAGTTTAGACAGATCACTTTGCAAAGTGGCAGCATCCTGCATGGAACCTATAGTTCTGCACAATTTAGTATCATCTGCAAAAATAGAAACAGTACTTTCAATGCCCACCTCCAGGTCATTAATAAACAAGTTGAAAAGCAAGGGACCTAGTACAGAGCCCTGCGGTACTCCACTAACAACACTGGTCCAATTAGAAAATGTTCCATTTACCACCACTCTTTGTAGTCTATCTTTTAGCCAGTTCGCTATCCAGGTACAAATACTATGTTCCAGGCCAACATTCCTTAATTTAACCAGTAACCTTTTGTGTGGCACTGTATCAAATGCTTTAGCAAAGTCTAAGTAAATCACATCCACTGCCATCCCAGAATCGAGGTCTCTACTTACATTCTCGTAAAAAGAAATTAAGTTAGTCTGGCAAGATCTATTACGCATAAAACCATGCTGGCACAAACTCATAGTATTATGATTTGCTATGAAGTCCAGTATCTTATCCTTTATTAACCCTTCGAAAAGCTTTCCTAATACTGACGTCAGACTAACTGGCCTATAGTTTTGAGGCTGAGAACGGGATCCTTTTTTGAATAGAGGCACCACATTAGCAATTCGCCAGTCTCTTGGCACAATACCAGATCTCAATGAATCCTGAAAAATTAAGTAAAGAGGTTTGGCAATCACAGAGCTAAGCTCGCTAATTACCCTGGGATGAATACCATCTGGCCCTGGACCTTTGTTAATCTTAACCTGTTCAAGTCTCTTTTGAATTTCTTCTTGTGTGAACCATGCATCATTAGTTGTATTACTAGAATTGGGAGTGTTAAGAAGGAAACCTTCACTTACTGGTTCTTCATTTGTGTAAACAGATGAAAAATACGAGTTCAGAATCTGCGCTTTTATTTTGTTTTCATCAACCAGCTGATCCCCCTCTGATAGTAAGGGTCCCACCCCTTCCTGCTTCATTTTTTTACTATTGACATATTTAAAAAATAATTTGGGATTTTTTTTACTGCTTGCTGCAATATCCTTTTCTATAGCAATTTTAGCTTGCCTTATAGCTTCTTTGCATGATTTATTGGCCTCCTTGTACCTTATAAATGTTTCGGCTGTACCAGCTAACTTGAAAGCCTTAAAAGCACGTCTTTTCTTACCCACCTCAACACCAACGCTTCTATTGAACCAAAAAGGTTTTATACGGACATAAAAGTTTTAACTTGATGGAAGTGTATCTTTTTTTCAACCTAGCTTACTATGTAATTAACTAACTATGTAAGATACAAGAGAGAGAATGACAGTTTCCAATATGCCATTAAAGAAAAAGATAAACAATAACCATAACCCACTATTATCTTAGTGACCCAGTCAAGCAAATCAATTATATTTCTTTGAAAATATCAGTAAGGCAGTAAATCCAAGATTCTGCAAGGCTTTGCTGCTGAAGCAATCAATTATTATGTCTCAAAAAATTTTCCTTGCCTTCCCTTTTTTTTTACACTTACTGACCTTTAGTATTCTCACCCTTCTCCCGGATAACATTATCTATTACTGTACCGTATATATTTTTGCAAGGTCCAAACATGGAGTAGATTCAGTTTCCCTGTTTGCCCTGTTTAACTCAAGAAATAAGTTATGCTTAAAACAATAGGCAAAAAGTTTGTTCAGCACAAGCCCTGTTAATTTCACATATGTTGAACAAGGCCCCTTTAAAGCAAACAGTGTTAAAAAAGAAAAAGTAATATAATACAAGAAACTCATTAAGCTGCAGTAATCAGTATGACTGTTAAGGTGACCATACACAGGCCAATATAAACTGCAGACGGATTAAGTTGGCAGCTTATTGGACAATGTATGGGCCCTCTGACAGACTTCCCCGATTTATATCTGGCCAAAATTGACCAGATTAGAGGCTTGCACAGGTCTGTTTTTTAAAACCTGCGCCCGACCAAACCCACTTAGTTTAAGCCTTACCCGGACCTGTTTAACAGCCTTCTGAAGCGGAAATATTTCTGCCCAACTTGCTCCCCGCAGCAATAGCCACATAGACCGGAGATTATGTCACTTTAACCAAAACTATTGTCATGCCGATTGATTATTACTTTGGGAAGCATAGATTTTCTTACTTTACCCTGGAAATTGCTGCCTGTAATCCACACCACTGCAGCGGATTGGTACCCATGGGCCACCCACACAGTGGGCATAAAAAAGATAATCCACCTGAGTTCCAATCACACTGCAAGTATTCCGCGGGTACCTGACCTGACGCAGGACTCAAGGGCAAACGGTGATCAAGCAGGTTTAAAAATCTCGTCGGAACGAGGACCGCACAAGTTTGTTGTGGTCCTCGATCTGACAAGCTGTATTCTCCTGAAGGTGGGCATATTGGGGAGAGACCTTGCCAAACAAGTGGATCTCTGTTTGTATGGCCAGCTTAAGCAAGCTAATTTACTAATACAAAAGTGCAGTGTGTCAAAATGCAAGCTAATAACTACATAGCAAACCACAATGGTGTACCCAAAGAAAACCAAATACTCTACACATCCAGCATGGCAGATAGACCATACACCAGTGTACAGATACAACACGTAAAGGAAATAAATTAAACATATAAACATGGTAGCCTGTTATGATATGGATGTGTGTTCCATAGCCAAACTGCAAATGCTTACTATTACTTATCTACAAATAGATATGAAAATTGTATTTACACTGCAAGAAAATATTATAACCTGTTGGCACATAATAGCAGGTTTCATACCTTTTGAATAAGTAGGCCAGAAGACCAAGAAGTTCTGACCAAAAAAAAATCTGTGATTTGGAAAACTTAAGTGCTTGCTCAGATTCTTGTCTAAATGATTGACATGCAGAAACAATGGCCCAGCATTGAAGAAAATCGTGCACAGCACTACCAATAAGAACAGGGTGCTAGCATTCAATTCATGAATCCTATAAAAAAACCTGCTGTATCCGTGTTGTCACAGCATCTTGTTTCTGCCTATCAGGCCCACACAAGCAATCTGTGGATTCTGGAAAACATCAGAGGAGCTGTTGTAAGATGATTTAGTATTTAGTGGGCTGGTGGGGGGTTGTATGAGGCTTGAAATGCAATGGTCCATTTTGAATCCCAGTTTAATAGGAAATCATTCACTATTCGAGTTTTTTTTACTGAGAAACTTCACAATTTTGACACTTTACTGTTGAAGGCAAATAGAAGCCAAGGGACATGGTCATGGGCCCTTTTGAAATGAAAAAAGGGAAGCCTTAAAAAAAATGGGCAAAAGGGGCCCATCAGGACAGCAGTCCACCACTAGCCACTATATTGGTAATTACATTGGAATACAAAAAATTAAGGACATCACTTCATTTATAAGATCATATCTAGGATATTTATGGGGCGTATGTATTGTAAGGGTATATTTACATCAGAGCTGGCAATTAATATACTATGATCCGAATGTTATTTATAGGGAACAAAGATAAATATATAGGAAGGCGGTATTTTTTTCCAGAAAAGGTGGCAAACACAGCGCAACAACACAGGGGAGTGCAGGAAGAAACGCCCGTGTGTGAGAGCCCTTATACTATAGTTTGTACCGCTCCAGCAGGTCTGGACTGGGAATCAAAATAGGCCCTGGCATTCAATTTACAGAGAAGCCCAAACAGTCCCCCACCAGTCCACATACCTCCCAACATTTTGGAAGTAAAAAGAGGGACAAATTTTTTTTCGCACATAGTGCAGCGAATTTTTTTGACCACGCCCTTTCTATGACCACACCCCCTAATTACCATGTTCATTTTACAAAATTTGGCAGGTTATGAAAGTTTGAAAATATTTCTCATCTAAACTGTTTTTTTTGTGTGTCTCAAATTTGTTACAAAGTATCTTATTTGCACCTATTAACTGTTCTGTGCTCTCTGCTAAAAGCCAATTAAGTGAGAAACTTTGTTTCTTTTTCGGGCTGTTCAGTGCAAAGAAAATAGGGACTTTCCAGTACAAATGAGGGACAGTTGGGAGGTATGCAAAATAGTGACTATCTATGGCATCCTACAGCAGCCCCTCTGGCATTTGCCAGAACCCACAGATTGCAGGTCCGGGCCTGCACTCCAGTGTTTCAGCGTTGGTGTACAGTGCCACGGGCTGGGGTCGTACAAGGTGTGTAGCTGCCGTTTGTAACAGCTGAGGAGAGTCAACTATCGCCTTATAACGAGAGTCATTGGCTGCCAATGTGGTTTAGAGAAGGAAGGGGCCAGCATTAGCACTGCACGCTCACGACACCTCCTCCTCCTCACAGAAGCAGCTCGCGGCAAAGAAGCTCAGCCTGTCGGAAGTGTGTGATTTCCCAGCTGTTTATCTTCGCCTTCCATTTCACATGCAAAGTTGTTTGAGTGACAGGGTGTAGTTCTGGCAAGATCAGGTTTCCCTTAGCTTTGCTCCGCCCTCTCTCGCACAGGCTTTGCTATGTTACTGTTGCAGTCTGTTGTAATGAGCTGCGGGCCTTCTCACGGCATGTTGTGACTCCTCCCACTCGCACGCAACGCCCGGGTATCTCCCATACACATGCAGGCACAGCGCCGAGCTGCAAAGGTGTCAGGGGTCACACGCGTGCTGAGTGCTAGTCCCACGGCACGCTAAGGCCACGGGGTCACGAACTGATAGGGATTAACCCTTCTGCGGCTATACACACACACACTGCACCTTGACCCCCATTTACATTATGCGTTAGATATTCCATAGACAAGAACGCATGCCCTCACTTACAAGAGCAATAAATCTGCAAAATGACACCAATTAGGAGTTGTCATCATAAACAGCGCCTGGATATTTTAAATAACATTTCATTTGACATAAAATTAAATATTGCTGGGTACACTGTAACTCTTCAGACACATTGGAATCTTTGCATCAGTTTCTTGTTACAGCTCCTCCATTGTTTATACTCTCCTATTATTATATTATAGTGGTGTGAGAGAGTTTCAGACAAAGGTGACTCTATAACAATTAAATCCATATCACGACGATCCTATATTTTGGTCCCCTGCCCAATGATTACATCCTAACACACACCGATTAGTGCAGTCGGGGATTACGGAACAGTCGGGTCAACGGAAGGTACGCACCACCAGCTTGCAGGATTGGTGAACTACAGGTGTGCGGTAGGAGAATTACATTGTACATCCTAACAGAGTCACAAGCAGATTTGTTGGGAGAGAACCACATCAACAACATCAGATGGCATTTTCCAACCGGTCCCTAGTTGTTTTTGCTATTTAGAGGGAAAAAGCGTTCCTTCTAAATCCTTTCTTGGCTATGTGTCCAAAAAATGATTTTGTGCGCATTTTTAAAAACTTTGTGTCCAGGTCAAAATAAATAGAAAACGTGTTTTTATACAAAATGAGTGCAACACAATTTGTTGTGTCCTCGAAATTTGTGTACGCATGCACCTAACTCTAAGCATATGTTCTAAAGAATTTTTTCTTTTTTCCAACTTTCAAATGGGAGTCACTGACTCCATCTAAAAACAAATGTATAGTTATTACTGATTGTTATTATTCATCTTTCTATTCAGGGCCTCTCCCGTTCATGTTCTATCCTCTAATTCATATCAATGCATGGTTTGAATATGAACAACCTATTAAAAAACGTGATAACACACAAATAACTGTAACTTTTTAAAAATGTACCCGAGGATCCTTTCATCACTATTTTCCTTATTATTTGGCTTGCAATCACCTTTTCAATTTTAATAAAATAATCTTTTAAATAAAGCAATAGTTGTGCACATCAACAAAAATGTAGCAAAAACATACAAAATGGAAAATATCACGAGCACGTTTACTGAGGCTGGAAGTTTCATAATAGCAGCTATTAATGAGATACAGTATTATTTTCAAAGAAAAACATATTCTTACATAGGGAAAGTTCACTACACTATTCAACCCCTCCTACCATTATATAATAACAGAAAGGAAAGTAGAAAACGAATGACCAAATCTGAGTTCCTTTTAGACAGATGAAGTTAATAATACATTGGCACCCCAGCAAACACACTCACTCTCCCACTCACTCATAATGTACACTTTAACATGTAGCATCCACTCAAGCACATATCACCTGAGGCTGTCACTGAGGATTGTGGCAAGAGTAATTCCCCTGGTGTACTAACTTTCTGATGGGGTTGTTGGGCACTAAACTTCCTAAGTATATTGCTAGCTATGGCCAGAGCTGCACCAGGGCCCAGCATTACTGTGGGTGCAGCCTATTTCAATGAGCTTTTCAGCCCTCAGTCACAGTGGCTATATTAAAAGGGTAGTTCACTTTAACTTTTAGTATGTTATAGAATGACAGATTCATTTCAATATATCAGTTGGTCGTAATTGTTTTGATAAGTTTTACTTTTTAATTATTTGCCTTCTGCTTATGATACTTGCCAGCTTTCAAAAGGGGTTCAATGACAGCAGCATGTCACGGTCGGCACCCTAAACCAGAACTAATGCCAGGCTCCCTGGTCTCGGCTTCACCAGTAGTGTGACTGCCTTTGGCTTCGGGAGGAGCCCTCAGTGTACTCAGATGCCACCTGGACTTTTCGAGAGGAGCAAGGCGAGGAGTTCTGGCAAGCAAAGGGGCACGATAGTTAAAAGTCAGTTAGGCCGAAGGTCGCGGTACAACAGGATGAGGCAGAATCGTAGTCAGGCAGGCTGGGTCGAGGCAGGCGGAAAACTAGGATCGTCAAGCAGGCAAAGGGTCAAACCGGGTAATCAATCAGAATAGGATCAGGCAGAAGGAGTAGTCAAAATACAGGTTGGGTTGGAGTACGGATATCAGGATGGTCAAAAACAGGCAGGGTCACAACAGGAGATCAATAACAAACAGGAACCAGATGCACAAGGCTCAAAAGGCACCAGGAAAACTAGTCCTATCACGGGCAAAGTATCCAATGTAATGGCCCTTTAAATACCCAGAATGCTTCACGCCATTGCGCGCTGACGTCATACGCCTGCGCCTATAAAAATAGCAGAGACGCGCCTCTGCGAGGCAACAATTTTATTGTTGTTGTTACATTTTAATATTTATCTTTCCATTAAGTTTCTATTCATATTCTAGTAACTCATTCAAACAACTGCCTAAGTTGGACCCCAGCAACCAGATAAATGCTAAAATTCCAAACTGGAGAGCAGCTGAACAAAACTCAGAACATCAATCTCTACATCTTTCTAAAATTTAAATTTTAAGGTGAACAGCCCCTTTAAAGGGAAAGGCCTACTGCCACATGCACATTGCAATAGCTATTATTTGTTTAGCTATGTCATCTTTTGTTATAAGATGACCAATAAACAAAGAATCTCTCTGAGGTATGAGAATACTAAAGATCACATGTAGAAAAGCTTCTGTTGATAGCAGACCCCAGTATATAGGTTTATATATATATATATATATATATATAGTGCATCTGACTTTAATGGCTTGTTTACTAATATAGATGCTACACCAATGCAGATATCCATAAGAAAGAGTAATTTCTAAATTGTAGCAAGTACCTGACAGCAATGTGTGGTCAATGACAAAGAAAAACATCCATACTTAAGTCAGACTTTGAACACTGGATCTGACAATAGAAACACTGAGTTGCTTCCGAGCAAATGTTTAATTAAAACAAATAATGGGCAAGTCGCCTTTGCTGGGTCAGAGAGTAAAAAAAATAGGACACATTGCCTATCTGTACACCCAAAGTATAAATGTACTTTGTACTAGATAGCATAATAACCTTCATCAACAATATACCATACCCAAAAATATTCATTAGGAACTCACATATGGAACTAGGGACAAATAAATACAAACAACTGCTTAGTATTCAGCTTGTAAAAAAGGGTCCAGTATACACATAAACTGCAAAGGTTATGCTTACATTTAAAAATAATATTCTTTATGTGGTACTAGTAAATTTTGTACTACTCAGCATCAGACCACAATAGTACCAAATATAAACTGTTAACTCTAAATTGTTCTAGCATTGAGAAAAAAAGAATATGCAATGGTTAAGTCTCACAATGGTATGCAGTAACAAGTTACAGGCAAGACATAGAAAGTGCAGTACATGGAGGCTGTGGGACACTAAGGGGCAGATTTATTATGTGGTGTATAAAATGGAATAATTCTCCACACATCGCCAGGCATTGCCTTGTAAAAAACAGAGCAATAATGGCATCATTACTTACATGCTTCTTCTCTAAGCAACTTCTGCCGGAACTTACTTACAAAGGTCTGAAGCAGTTTAAAATAACGGTGACAAATCTGGCATTCGCAAAATAACACACACTTTGATAAATTCGCCATTTATTTTACCTGGCTTTTTACACCGTTTTGAAGAATGAAGAATTTCGTTTAACAAAACATAAAAAATAGGCCCCCAAGTGTTGATTTTACAAGCTGTCTGCTGATAAAAGAGGTGTTAGGAAAGGGCTGGAATGCTATGTGAGCACAGGACCTTTTGGTTAGGCATTTGGTTGGTATTACTTGCAGGCATGTGTATAACCAGTAAGCATACATCTCAGAGTGCACCAAATCTCTGTGCAGAGCAGCTGAGCTCTATCTTTATGTGCTTATTGTTCATTAACACCATCTGGTGCAAGGTACATAGGTAAGTACAGGTCTACTCACTGTGCCTTCACATCAACAGGGGCTCCATCTAGCACCTAAAAATGTGCCAAGCTATTAAAGCCTATGCATGTGTAAGCTGATGATCGCCCTATACGCTGCCTCTTCCCCTACAGTGGGTGCAAGTTGTTCGAGTTTAAGTTGCATTTACTGTAACAAATTGTGACTTTTCTTGAACAGGGTACAACATTTTCCCATGGCAGTGGAGGACTTAGAGTGAACAAGGTATATTGTGAGTAAAAATACTGTACATGGTGCATTTGGCCTCTCTTTAGTAATTTAACCCTCTATTGCCTTTTTCCCATGTTGACATTGCAGAACCATTATGGATGTAAAATATTATGTATATACAATATTATCTTGTATACTCTTGCTTACCTATTCCTATAACTTTTACCAATGTGCCATACAAACTAAATTCTCAGCCTAACATGTATCACAGTCTACTGTCAAAATCATCTTGCTACTCCATATGATTTTTCCATGTTTACAATACTGATCTGTTTGCACTTTTCCAGTCACTTTAGTCACATTATTTCAGCAGGTGAATTTTTGCATGTTTGCCTTTTATTCACGACCCCTAGTCTGCACGCTATGCTCCTGAAATCCCCTAATCAACTTGCCTATCTGCAAGGACACTTTGTAGTTCATTAACTTATTAACAAAACTGGCTTGCTTATTCTGGCATTGCACACACATGCACAGAGGAGAAGGCAGAGACTAACTGACAATTAGAAGAAGCTAATCTGAGCAAAATAAGTATTTAATGATAAAACTATTAAAGGAAAATATTCCCCTTTCTATGTAGGGATTGTTTTTCCACCCATAACCATTTCAGTTTTAAATGACAAATCTTGATTATTTACAGTTTTTTGTATAAACATTTCCTCTTACCCCTTTGAACTTATCGACTTTTTATTATTGTACAACCTGGAAATAAAATATTTTAATTTGGATTTTTACTATTTGATATTTGAGCATGCAAAATATTTTTAATTTTGACAAAAGTCAATGAAATTTGTCCTAAGGCAGTGCGTAACAGACCAGACCTTTTGGTCACGGGGGGGGGGGGGTTTCAGGGGGCCCAGACCAGTGGGTCCATTTCCTCTGTTGTTGCATATATACCTATGAGAGCAGACTGGGATAGGGAATTTATACACGACCAGGCGTGGGGGGGGGACAGGAATGACTGGGTGGGGTGAAGGGTGCTGGGAAGGGTTTGGGCTCTTCTGAGGCTCTGAAGATTTTTTTGTGGGGGGCCCCAGTACAGAGTAGTTATGCCACTGCTGCTGTTATTCAGCATAATATGGAGAAATAAATATTTTTTAAATACTAATGGATCTGACAAACGATTTGAGATGGCACAAGATTCAAAGGTAGCATGTATGAATCTTTGAAAACTATTCTTTTGGTTGTTAGAGAAGTTGTGACAGCTTCAAGCATCCCAGAAACAGGCTGTTAAGACTGGGATGATGGCATCATCCATGGGAGTGTATTGTGGGTACCAAGGAGAATGGTAACTCCTCAGTTTTATTGTTTGCATCAATGGGACAGCTACAGTCAAAACATACAGTATCTTCTAGTGTAATCTCTTTATGGTCCATGAATCCTCAATACCTGGCCAAGGGGTCTGACCTATTTTCAAGAAGGAAACAAGTTGGCACCTGTAGGATCTTACAGCATGGCCTATGATGGGGAGAACTATAAGGGGCCGATTCATGAAGCTTGAGTGAAGGATTCGAATTAAAAAAACTTCGAATTTCGAAGTATTTTTTGGGTACTTCGACCATCGAATTGGTTAAATTCGATCAAATTCGATCGAATTCGAACGATTCGAACGATTCGAAGTAAAAATCGTTCGACTATTCGACCATTCGATAATCGAAGTACTGTCTCTTTAAAAAATACTTCGACCACCTACTTCGGTAGATAAAACCTACCGAAGTCAATGTTAGCCTATGGGGAAGGTCCCCATAGGCTTGCCTGTGATTTTTTGATCGAAGGATTTTCCTTCGATCGTTGGATTAAAATCCTTCGAATCGTTCGATTCGAAGGATTTAATCGTTCGATCGAACGAAAAATCCTTCGATCGATCGATCGCAGGATTTGCGCAAAATCGTTCGACTTCGATATTCGAAGTCGAACGATTTTAGTTCCCAGTCGAATATCGAGGGTTAATTAACCCTCGATATTCGACTCTTGATGAATCGGCCCCCAAGTGTATCGAATGGCTACATCTAAAGTGCAGTCAGGTCTTCTTGAGGATACCATATCCATAAGCAGTAAGCACTAAGGGGTATATTTATCAAAGAGTGAAGTTAATAGTGAAGTTCCGCCACTAGAGTGAAATTCCACCACTCTCCATTCATTTCTATGGGATTTTTATAGGCGTATTTATCAAAGTGTGAACTTTCACTTTCACCCATTGATAAATACGCCTTTCAAAATCCCATAGAAATGAATTGAGAGCTGCGGAATTTCACTCTAGTGGCGGAACTTCACTCTTTGATAAATTTACCCCTATGCCTTTTGTAAGAGCTGAAGTCATGTTCTCTTTTATGTCAAATTTTTATTTTGGGGTTGACTTGCCCTTTAGCTATTGACAGGACTGGAAAAGGGCTTGCGTATCAGTATATTGAATAGCTCTATAGGAGACTCTGTTTTGGCAGTACCTCCCTGCCTGTAATTCAAAAATAAGCAACTGCTTTGAGGCCACTGGGAGCAGCATCCAAGTGGTTGGTGAATAACATGTTGCTCGTGAGCCAATGGTTGGGGATCACTGCTTCAGAAGGAACCATTAGAAGGAACCATTTTAGCCACTGCCAATGGAAGAGGATTCAGTATTTTTAACTCTTAAAGTTGTGTTCCATTTTTTCCTAGACAGAGTGGCTCTGAAAAATTTACCACATTTTCATCTTATTGTCAGGAAAAAAGAAAGATGAAGCTGCCACTACTCTTACCATTGTAATATGGATAAAAATAGTCATAAGGAAGGCCTAATCATCATTTTGTCTTCAGAACCTATGAAGATGAAGTACAATCTCACAGTAGTAGCTTTACCCTACTTAATAAACATGTGTGTATTAGGATTGATTGCTTTTATATTAGAGCTTTCCAACTGATTATGAGGCTTCTGCTATTTTTCACTACACCTCTTCAATTGTTATTGTAGGAAAAGGGACTGATAAAGGGTCCTTTAGCCCATTTAATTAAGTGACCGTGGCTAATTTTACAGCAATGTTCCCTCTAAGATGTGCTCACGTGCAAGTGTACACAAATTTTTAGTCCAGTGCAGGCAAAATATTCAAAGGGTCATTCATGACCCCAGAGGTGCAAGTACAATAGCACTAAGGGACACAAGAGCATGCGCATAAAAGAAATGTTAAAGTATGCATTTTTGAGCTGATTGTGACACTGCCCTTAGGAAACATGTTCTCTTCTTCCCCAAGGGAAATTCTCTAAGAGACATCACTATTAGAATTAGCTATATTCTCTCACTACTCCATGAGAATACTCATAAGTTGCTCCATACTATCTATTATATAGGGGGCACAAATTATAGTAATGGTCTGGAGATCTATTAAATCCTTACGCTTTCATACTTAATTGCCTTGATAAACTATTCATAATAGGATAAGAATAGGCTTTTCCTGGTGTAGCAATAGTAAAAGCAATAGTCAGGTGTTTCCATGTCTCAGCCATTCATCTGTTTTTTACTAATATTGGGGATTTATTAAGACTGCGTAGGGGTGTATTCACTGCTTTTACTGTTACTATAGCACTTTACCCGAAGGTTTTTTACTCACAGCTAGTGCAAAAAATGCTAATTCCCCAAGTGTTATGAGTCTGGGAAAAAGTAATGCATGTGTATGTAGTTTATCCTCAGGATAAAAGAAGTAAGCCCTACTTTGTTGATAGAGAGATAAATGTTCAGTGCACGCAAGCCTTGCTAGAGAAAAAGCTTCAGGCCCAGTTAGGGAAAGTTGTGCATGTTGCATTTCTTCACCTTTCCTCTTCCTCAAGCTGTGCATGTAATTGAACAGTAAATCACTTTTGTGCCCTCAGGTAAAAGCAATTTATATTACATGCGGATATTTGCACGCACAGCATTGTCCTAGCAAAATATTTATATGAGTTCATTATAAGTTATTAATAGTAGCAGTACTAACTATTTTATATTTATATATGTTAAGTAACACACAGACATTTTAACATAACAATATAAAATAAGCCAAAGTGTGTTGTAAATTCTGAATTTCAGAGAGAGGGGTATATATTTCAGCAGGTACGACTTGAACACCTCTGTTCAGTGGAGCAGCTGGAAGTTAGTGGGTTAGTGGGTTCCACAGAAATATATTTATAGCTCACAAGTACAAGAGTACATATGGGTAATCACCCATGTCCAGAACATAGCTGCACTCTGCCCTCAGAGTATGTGCTCCTATGCACCATGCACCCGCCAGCTCTCCCTAAGTTGCTTATATAAATTAAGGGGATAGTAGCCTGTGGTATGGGGTGCCTCAACCAGTCGTCCTCTCATGAATACAGCTCTGCCAAACAAAGACAGTACTGTATTTGTCTGTAAATCAGACCCTGACTACCCTGAATACAAAAACAACATAGTGGATTATGTCTGTTTTTGTCCTTTTCTATCCTGACCTGCGGTTGTTAAATGGTCCTTAAGTTTATTTGCTGTACATATTGAATTAGAGCACCAGTCATGATTAAAGCAGACAAGGGTGTAGGTTGAACTTCCCAGGGCCCTCTGTAAAAATATTTTCGTCCTCACACCTGGTGGGGTAAGCTCCACCTATTTTATTACTACATACACACTTCTTGGCCCCCCAGAAGCTTTCGTTATTATATATGCAGTCTTGTGCTTTCTTTGACCGAGGGTGATTTTTGCCCAAAAGCACAAATTATTTTTAGTAATGTCATAAGCCCTCTTAGTTTCTTCCTATTCCTGATTAATGTTTGATAGATCTATATAGATTGGCCACATCTATGTATGTCTAGACTTCAGATTATGATATTGCTGTAGAAGGCATATAGACATAAAATCACGACGTACCTTGATAAGTAGACATAAAAATCATCCATTAGCATGTTGCATTTGAATCTAGTTTTCAGATATCTTATACAAACAAAGCCATGGTCTCTCAATCAAGAGGTTTTCCAAATCACTATGTAGAAATTGCTATAAACTTACTCACCTACACCTAAATATGTAATTAAAGTGAATAGAGATGCCACCTTTTATGGAATAAATATGGGCGTATCTGTTCTCTTTGTTCAATAGTAATTAATGTCATTAGTGTCATTTAGTAATATGCAAATAGCTTGTATTATCGCAGTTGCAATCTGAACTAGGGCTCCAATTAAGTCCGATATCGCCCACCAGCCAGCTTTAGAATTAAGCTCCACTGATGTGAATGATGCAGAATCCCAGTAAAGAGAACAATTATAATGCTCACAGTTACTGCACCATTACCTTTTGCTGATTCGGTAATATAAAATTTGTATTGGAATTGCTAAGTCGTAAGGGAAACTGCAATGCTGTAAGTAACACTCCCTTCATATGTTTGACTTCTTTTTTAGTGACTGAAAACCTTGTTATAATAGTATGTGACTTTATAATGTGGTGTGTGAGTCTATTTTGTTTTGAGATTAACAAAACTAGGATCTTCTATATTGCCTTCCAACAAGTGCACCTGACCTTTAAAAAGCGATTCAGTCAATGCAACTGCTTGCCGATGATTGACATTGTCTCTCTAAAAGGAGCCTATTGTGAGCCATGAAATCTGAGTATTTAAAGCAAACAAGCTACATGGTTGAGAGCTGCATTTTCACAACCCTGGTTTTTTATAATTTTTGAAGATAATAGGCATGATTAGGCTGGAAGCTGGATGGGCCAGGTTAAACAGTATTTTTTTTTATTACAGTTATACTAGATCATTGAAAAAGGGAGGCTTATGAAATATACCTAGTTTGTGGCTTTGTATTCTTCAGCATATCCCTGTCTGTGTGATATTGAAAACGTGACACAATAAACTTTGCTCTTTCATAAAGTCCAGTGTGCCCATGCAACCAGTGAGCTCTTTGCTTTCAAATAGTAGATCAATAAATGCTGCAATAAGTTACTAAAAAGCTCTAGGAAATGTTACACCTTTTTATTACATTGTCTCAATAGTTTATAAGACCCATTCTAACACTGGAGAAAAGTGTGGGTAGGTCTAGTGCAAGTGTACATGAAATATACCTAAAGATTATGAAATAATATCATTCTCCCACAAAATTTAAAGTCATATCTGTGAGCAAATCTGTGCAGAAAAAAACACATTACAAACATTATAAACACATTACATAGGTATGTTTCTAAGGGATCTAGCCTATGTGACCTATTGGAAGATAATGAGCTGGAATAACAGTGCATATGCTTATGTCTCTGTGCCCCAAAGCTAATGGGACAGATGGAAGGTGATGATATGACCTTTCTCCAAAATTAATAACTATATAAGTGTGTACCTTAAATATAAAGTGAATATAAAATATAAATATAAAACAAAATATGTATTTAGGATGTTGTAAAATTGTTTAACAGATGTAGTTTTTGAGTTAGAAATGTTTTTTATTGTGCTCCTGCGTTTTAGACTCATGCTTGAATCAGCCAGAAAGAGCAGATATCATTTTTCAATGCTAATGTGTTAATGAACATGATTCCTGCAAATTGCTCCTACTAAAACGTAGTCTAAAAAGCCAATTATAAAACAACATAAATAGAGGGCAGAGGTAACCTTTTAACTAGGCTTTGTATCTTCTTACTACCATAGATACAAATCGTTTTCCCATCCTTTCCATTTGTTTGCTGTTACATAGCAAGGCCTGGGGGAACAATCTCACTGAACCCATTGCATTCCAAGGGAACTAGAGAAAGGTGAATATGATGTCTGTCCAATGGCTTTTCAAGATCAGTGAGATCTGTTTGTGCTGATCTATCAGGAACAGTCCCCAAGGTATGAAACTGCACAGAGCTGTGAGGGCAAAGGCAAACTAAATATCAACATGCTTATTATAATAGGCATCAGAGACACTTCCACGCATTAAATAAAAGTGCTTTTGGCTAAATTCTTTTCCTATTCTCAAATAAACAAATCATTTGTACAGTGATATCACCCTCTGCACACTGTTTGACTGGGTGATTGGCTTTTGGTGTGCAACAGTGCCCTCTAGTGTGCCAGGATGTAAGATTTTAAACTGGACTAAAAGTACACAGAAAGCAAGGCTGTTATATACATATCAGGGCCTAATTATCACACATAACCAGGCATTACTATGTAAAAAAAAAGTATTTATCAAGTTTTGTGTTGATTTTCAGCATCTGGGTACCTCTGTGTAACAATCCTGTGTTAAAGTAAGCAGCTGATGAAAAATGATTTGGGAAAATACAGTGTACATCCATTGGGGTTTTTCTTCCAGAGCGACTTCCCCCCGTACTTACTTGACACTTTAATTTTTACTGTTGACTTTAACAAATTATGCAAGGTCTAAAGTGGTATAAATAAATAAATAAATAAATAAATAAATAAAATCATATGTGGAGTTTGGGCGGCATAAAAGTCACACTAGGTCAGAATTTTAATCATGTTAACTGATTGTGCAGTTCACCTAGTCATATTACAGAGACAGAGGTACTCCCAGTCAATGGTCTTAATTGAGATAGGGGTGCCCATACTTTACTAATACGGGGTCTACTTTTAGGGGCACATTTACTTAGCTTGAGTGAAGGATTAGAATGAAGAATACTTCGAATTTCGAAGTATTTTTTTGGCTACTTCAACCATCGAATTGGGTACTTTGACCTTCGACTACGACTTTGAAACGAACGATTCGAACTAAAAATCGTTCGACTATTCGACCATTCGACCATTCGATAGTCGAAGTACTGTATCTTTAAAAAAAATTTCGACTACCTACTTTGCCACCTAAAACCTACTGAGCACCAATGTTAGCCTATGGGGAAGGTCCCCATAGGCTTTCTAAGTAATTTCTGGTCTAAGGAAAATCGTTTGATCGATGGATTAAAATCTTTTGAATCGTTTGATTTGAAGGATTTAATAGTTTGATCGAACTATTTTTCCTTCGATCGCTCGATCAAACGAAATGCGGTAAATCCTTTGATTTCGATATTCAAAGTCGAAAAATTTCACTTCGATGGTCGAATATCGAGGATTAATTAACCCTCGATATTCGACCCATAGTAAATGTGCCCCTTAGTGATGTTGTCCCATTATATCATTATGATCTGCATCCATAATAGCATTGTTAGCATTCTGTTCCATGGAAAATGTTGTTTAAATATTATATTTATTCATGAGAGAATTTATATTGCTTTATATTAGCAAACAACTTTTATGTAATTAATGTAATGAATATCTGAATGAAAACAGAAGGTCAAGCTGTTTCTTGACAGTGTCTTGAGATCTACTGATCACCAGCTAAAGGTCTACTATTAGATCACAATCTACTTTTTGGGTACCCCGCTGTAGAGAGAACTAGCACCTAACCATTTGACTCTTTTACCCTGCTTTTAATATATAAGAGTAATGGATGCAAAAAAGGTGATTTATGACCATATAAAGGCACGTTCTTGAATCCTTTTATACAGGTTGTGGGACTTTGATAATGTTATATTTAAAATTATAGTGTAAAATATTTGATTTACGTTATAGTTAAAGTGGAAGGTCTGAATTTATGTAAATTATTCAGCTCTGTTATTATCCTGCCTAGTTATTTTTCCCCTCATAAACCAACCTATGACATAATGCATTGTTAACTGATTGCTTGGACTATGAGATAATTAGTTACTAACAGGAAATTGTTCCTTTTATTTTTTTCTGAACTGCTTACCTGGAATTGTACCATTAACTAATGTTTCCAGGCTGTTAATTTTTAAAGGTTAAAGGTTTAGATTAACTGTTAGATTTAACTGTTACACGTCTCTTTTGTTATTGGGGCCATGCCTAGTAAGATGGACTAGCTACCTTACGAGAACTTTGTTTGTTCCCAATGCAAATGAAAGTGATCAGCAGTTTCAATATGTGTCATATAGACTTAGGGGCAAATTCCTTAACCGGCAAAACTCTCCAGCAACGGCTTCGCAGCCATCGCAACACTTCGCCAGGTGTAAATGCGCTAGGACAACGCTTATTCACTAAAATGCAGAGTTGCGTCCAGGGCGCCGAACGCTGGCAAATTTTTCCTAGCGATACTTCTGCAATCAAAGCGAAGATGCGCTAGTGTTGCCTAATTTGTATATGGTGGGAAATTATAAAGTTACATGGACGTATATGTTGCAGCAAATACACAAGTCCAGGGAACCTTAATAAAGAAAATAGAGTAAGGAAATGTAGGGGGAACCCGATTTCCCAAAAATAAAAATTATGGACCTTTGCAGGCTATCACTCTGAAAAAAGGAAAAGACGCCAGCATTTTTGGGACTTAGAAAATGTTTCCACTAAAAATTGAGGAAGTCCTATGTACTCCATTGCACTTCGCCTGTTCTGAGATGGTGAAGGCAAGTCTGGCGAAAGAGGTAATGTTCAGTAAAATCCGCATCTTAGTGAATTTGCAGAGTTACGTCCATTTGCCAGAGAAAATTCGCCTGGCGATAGAGTGCAAATGATCGCTAGCGAAGTTACGCCTGCGCCTGTTAGTAAATCGGCAAAGTGCCTGAATGACATCACGCTGACGAATTTTCCCAGCGTTAGTCACTTCGACCCTTTAGCAAATCTGCCCCTTAGGGTGGAAATTATTGTGCTTGGCTAAAGCCAACTTGGGCACTGGGATATCCATTGGTATTGAACCCTGTTTACATCTATATATATGGAGAGGAGAAACATGGACATATGCTAGCAATGAATGCTTTCAAAAATACCCTTGAATATGCAGTGCAGAATTTCTTAACAGTGTATGTTTATGTAAATAGCGATGGTTCTTTAGTGCTATGTATACAGAACCCATTTGTAAACCATTAATACATAGTGTGGGGTATGCCAGAAGGCTACATAAGAATATACTGAAGCATCATGACTGAATAAAATACAAGTTATTTATTTTTACAAATCTTTATTATTTTTCATAAACAAGTCAATAATGAAGCAGTCCATAAACAAAATTCCAAAAAAAAAATTGAATGTAGAAGCACAAAAATACAGTAGCAAATGATGCTCTTCATGGACAAACCAACAATAAAATACAAGTTAATGGCAGTCTTCATGACATATACAATATGTGTATATTTATTCAAATCAAGTAAGAGCATTTTCTGCTGATGGAGATTGTGATGGTTAGTGAATGCCCCCCCCCCATAGGAATACAATTATTTCAGCTTTGGGAATGTTATAGAGTGGTGTTAAACTGTATATATATACAGTATATATGTATATCAGACAACGCTAGGAGCTGCTGAGGGGTACACTCTGAAAGCTACTGATTTTTCAGACAGAAGTAACTAGTAGTTCTTTGTGAGCAGACTGGGCAGTTCTGTGTTCCACTTAGAAAACAAATATTCCTCAGGGCAATGATACCTTTCATTCTCAATCAGGGCAGGGTGGAAGAGAGGAAGAACAGAGGGACTAAAATCTGCTCTGTGCTGTGTGGTGCCACTGTTACCAGTATTCTTATATAAGGCAGTTAAGACACGTAACTTTATAAGACATATTTACTAAATTATTAAATTTGAAGTATTTTCACTAAAACTGAAAATACTCCACAACATTGCCTGGGAGGAAAGTACAAATTTGGGTAAATGAACTTTGCACTGGTGAAAATTCTCTTTGCATTGGTATAAATTCATGTCTTTTTTCCAGGTGAATTTGCTTCTGTGAATATTCGCTAGTTTAAACAACTTTGTGCCTCCACACTTGTGAATACAGCACTGCCAAACGTGGTAGCACTACATTCATTGAGGAGTCTGCAGGTCTTTTCCCTTCAATCTGCATCAGTTATTCAATTATGGCACATGAAAAATAAAGGTGGGTTGTGCTATTTTTTTTTTTGCTTTTCACACTGCCTTACTGCTCATAAATTATCACTGGAGAGTTAGATACCAGCCTCCACTGATAAATATAATTTAAAAGTGCACAAAGCAGGCTCTTATGCCCCCAGTCTGTTATTGAAATACAACTCTCTGCCTCCCTTGAAATTTGAAATATGGTGAAGGAGCCTTGGAGATATAGCTTAAAAGCAACTGAAGGTCTGTGAAGCGCCTCTGCATTATATGGATCACAATCCAATAATGTTCATGAACAGTCCCCTTTAAAAAGGCACACTTTAAAAAGAAATACAGCCATGCATGGTTTGCTGAACTCACTGCAGCTCCATTCTCTGCAGCTCCACACTACCACAGTACTAAATCACTTTTTTAATACCCATAATTGCCACTAGATGTCTCTTACAGCTCATAAACAAAAGCCTGCACTAATATACTGTATATATACCGTCATATGAAAAAGTTTGGGATCCCCTGCATAATAATTTACTCCACTTTGAACAAAAAAGATAACAGTGGTATATATTTTAATTTCCCATTAACATCTGAGATTTTTAGTGAAGCAGTATTTAGTTGTATGAAATTAAATCAAATGTGAAAAACTGTCTGTCCAAAAATATGGGTACCCTTCTAATTTTGCTAATTTGAATGCATGTAACAGCTCAATAATTATTACTGGCAACACCAAATTGGTTGTATTAGCTTGTTAAGCCTTAAACTTCATAGGCAGGTGTGTCCAATCATGAGAAAAGGTATCGTACAGTATTTAAGGTGGCCAATTGCAAGTTATGCTTCTGTTACAGCATGGGATCCTCAATTAACTCTCAAAAGATCTGAAAACAAAGGTTGATCAGTATTATGGTTTAGGGGAAGGCTACAAAAAGCTATTTCAGAGGTTTAAACTGCCAGTTTCAACTGTAAGGAATGTAATCAGGAAATGGAAGGCCACAGGTACAGTTGCTGTAAAACTCAGGTCTGGCAGGTCAATAAAAATACAGGAGGAACATATGTGGAGGATTGTGAGAATGGTTACAGACAACCCAAAGATCACCTCCAAAGACCTGCAAGAACATCTTGCTGCAGATGGTGTATCTGTACATCGTTCTACAATTCAGTGCAATTTGTATGGCAGGGTGATGAGAAAGAAGCCCTTTCTGCACTCACGCCACAAACAGAGTCACTTGTTTTATGCAAAAGCTCATTTAGACAAGCCACAGTCATTTTGGAATAAAGTGCTTTGGACTGATGAGACAAAATTTGAGGTATTTGGTCATAACAAAAAGCGATTTCGTTACCTGGAGAAGAACACTGTATTCCAAGAAAAACACCTACTGTCAAATTTGGTGGAGGTTCCATCATGCTGTGGGGCTGTGGGGCTAGTTCAGGGACTGAGGCCCTTGTTAAAGTCGAGGGTCAGATGAATTCAAACCAATATCAACAAATTCTTCAGGATAATGTTCAAGCATCAGTCACAAAGTTGAAGTTACGCAGGGGTTGGATATTCCAACAAGACAATGACATTTATGTAGAAGTACAATATTCTGGAATGGCCATCACAGTCCCCCCACTTGAATATCATTGAAAATCTATGGGATGATTAGAAGCAGGCTGTCCATGCTCGGCAGCCATCAAATTTAACAGAACTAGAGAGATTTTGTAAGAATGAATGGTCAAAAATAAAAGGCTATTGGAGGCTTCTAGAGGCTGTTACATTTGCAAAAGGAGGCTCAACAAAGTATTGATGTAATATCTCTATTAGGGCGCCTGAATGTATGCACCTGTCTAATTTTGTTATGATGCATATTGCATATTTTCTTTTAATCCAATAAATGTAATGTCACTGCTGAAATATCACTATTTCCATAAGGCATGTTATATATTAAAAGGAAGTTGATACTTGAAAGCTAAGCCAATGATAAACAAAACTCCAAACAATTAAGCGGGTTTCATAAATACAGCGGGGCTGTATATATGACTGTATATACAGACATACACACAGTTTCCCAGTTATGTTAAAAGCAAATCGTTTACCTGGCGCAGTCACTTGATTAATCAAGCAACACAAGTATGAAAAAGTTCTTGGGAGTTTCCAAATAAGGGCTGTAACTATTTATACGGTAAACCCCATGTAGACTGTACTCTTGTAGAAGGCTTTGTTTGGCAGTACACTTGGTCTTTATTGGTTTGGGGATGCTTAGCCCTTCGAAGCCTTTATTAAAATCCACCCATGTCAACCAAACAGACATTACCCTACCCATACATATTGGAGTGGTGTTGTACTAAGAACAAAGAGCATTTTTGTGCCTACCAAATAGGTAGCACCACACTCAACAGGCTGTGTTATTACAGAAATAAAAATGTATACGGTAAAAGGCTTATGTACATTCACAAAGAGTTGTATTATGAGCTATTAGGAATTAGGGGCTGAGCCAGAAGTTACACCTGTGTAGCAGCTTTTCAGTAGGATTGTAGAGAAACCCTAAACAGGAATTAAATTAAGAAGTATTGACCATCCCCTGGGACCATACAATTCACAGTGCACACAAACAAACCAAGGGCACACATACATGTTAGGTCACACAAGCCAATTAATGGACAGAGTTCTGTCTTTTACTTCCATGCTTCTTCCTGTTACAGTTAAAACTACAGTATTTCTGGTCATACAGTGTTGGACTGGGACACCATGGGCCCACCCAAAAACCTTTGACTAGGGGCCCACCAATTAATATTAGACCAGGGGCCCACTCTAAGTACTATTAGTCTTTTCCCCCTCAGCAGCCTAATAAAACAGTGAGAAGGTAGCCAAATAGCTCCCTGGTCAATATGAGAATAGCACTTAATAGTACAAATCCAATTCCCATCCAAGTCCTCAAATTATACTGAGCATAAGAAACAATAGCTTATCTGATAGCAGTTCCACATTAAAGGACAGAATTCCTTTAATGACAGAATACCTTTAAGCAACAAATAGTTTATATCACATTAAGTAGCATATTAAAGAATGTTACCAAACCGGAATATATATTTTTATGATATTCTCTGTGCTGCCTCAGAGATCACCTGACCAGAAATACTGCAGCTCTAACTGTAGCAGGAAATAATGTGACAGCTTTTTGTCCATTAATTGGCTCATGTGACCTAACATGTATGTTTCTTTGTGTGTACTGTGAATCGTAGGATCCCAGGGAGCGGCCCTTATTTCTTAAAATGGCAATTTTCTATTTAGGTTTCCCCAGTGACACATGCTACTAAAAAAAGTACATTATTAGGAAAATGGTTTATTTACATGAAGCAGTGTTTCATGTTTGTTGGGGGTATAGTTTTCTTTAATCCTTTTCCTTAATACACAGAGATGGAAGATGGGATCCAGAGGAGACAAATGTTTTCAACTTTAGTAAAAAAAAAAAAAAATCCTGGGAATCAGTCGAATGTAGTGAATAATGAGAGAAGAGTCAAAAGGTCTTCTTGTTTCTGCAACATGAGGTTTCAAGACTGTACATGTATTGTAAAGAGCAAAATGTCCAGACAGGGCAGACAGGCCAAGGGAACTGGCAATGGGCCAGCTTTTTAAATACTCTGCATTTCATGGGATGAGATTTTCCACATTTAGCCAGCAGCTGCAATGTCAGTACTATTATGTATGGCTGCTTCTGAGTGTGGCCTGCTGCTAAGACAAATACTGTTATTTATATAGTAATACAACACATGTGGAGTAGCCAGTAAGAGAACTTGCTGCCATCAACCACACTGACAACTGAACTAGAAGAGTAATGTATACTACATTTTGGCACAGTACCAGAAATAACAATGATTTTGTTTGAAAAAAATTTAAATAATGAAAGATGTAGGCTTGATTTTTTTACAGAAACTGAAAGACATATTAATGCATCAGTGTATTTGACAGTGAACTATTTAGGCCAGTGTGTTTTTATAAAAGGTGCAGTAGATCAGCTAAAAGATAGCCAGAGTGTAATTCATCTGATCTGCATTATCGTTATGCATGTGCCTGGGCTTTCTTCTACAACCGCTGTAATTTTTTGCCTTGTATTACACCAGATTATTTCCATAGGGATTTCACCTTCACCATTCCACTACCTCCATTATGACATTACATTACATTAATAGCCTTTTAGCTCTATGGCCTCAGGGAGATATTTAACTGTGACCTAAAGATAAGCAGGCAAAGGTGAAACAAGAGTGGGTTTCATTTGTCAAAGTGTTGTAACATTGATATTGTGTTCTTGAAACATACTTCAATGGAACCTTTAACATCCTCTGCAATGAGATCACCCACCCAGATACCTCGCCCAAATGATATAAGGCGTATCTGAATACCAAGGAAACATGCCACTTGTCTGGAATATGACCTCAGTAGAGACTGGTCGACTGAAATATCTTCTATCACATTGCTACTAGTATAGTAAAATATGTCATCTATTTCGTTAAACAGCTGTCCATAGATTATAATGGAAGCCAAACTTCTTAACTAAGTATGTTATAGAATGGCTAATTCTAAGCAACTTTTCAATTCAATTGTGCACTCCCTGCACACATGATTGTGCTCGCAAGGAGAAAGGTAGGTAATAGGCAGAAAGGGTGCGCTAATATTCCTTTTCAATATAGTCACAAACACCTAAAAAGAAAGAGCAGTATATAGAGTAGTACGTTCGGTACTTATAAAATGTTTTACGATGTTAGAACTACTCACAATGTAGATTATCAAACACAGGCACGTAGATTAGTTCCCTGTGCAGATGTATGCACACGCTGAGGAGCTATGCGGTAGTTCTGGGAAAACAAATACTACAGATAGTGAAGAATCGCCGGAACTCAGGTTTAGGCCCTGCGGGTCCTATAAACTTACCGAGCGGTAGCAGAGTGGAACGATAAGAAAGTTGCGGGATAGTTGTTCGGTATTACTGTGTATCTGAGACGCCGCTCACCACCAGCATTTAAAAGAAGACGGCCTTACAGATGTTGTCGGCGTCCCAGGCCGGTACCGTGTTCGGGTTCCGCTTCTTCCTATCTTTTTCTTCTGTCACAGTCGGTCGGCAAGTCTCGAGGTGGAGTGTGATAATTGAATAAGCAATTAAAAAAGGGGGGGCTAATCTTTTCAAACTTTTATTAAATAATTAAATAACTAATAATTAAATAATTAAATCACCTTGCTCGAGGTGAGAGGCAGCTAGGATAGTCTATAGCTCCAAAAAGGAGTCAGTGTTTTTGGGTAGGACTCAGTTAGTTTGTAGCCAGTTAGGGACTGAAGCATTCAGGTGTAGGTTGGTGAGGATCTGCAGGTACTGTAGTGAGGCAGAAGTGAGACATTTGTGCAAGTAAAGCTGTATTCAACAAAGAAGCAGGGGTAGAGTGAAGTGGCTAGGGGCACCCTAAACAGCTAACAGCACTTTGATTTACACACTATAACTGGCACTAATGTGTGTGATACATGTATGTAAAAAGAATTGTGTCTCTTGACTATTTGACGTCAGGATTCCAGTGCTCAAGTCTGTAACTGTGCCATCCATGTGAAAGCTGCTACAATAAAGTCTGTGCCTTGGTTCAATGCACCATGTTCTGTTTCAACCCACTGTCCTTAGTAGGGTTGCCACCTTTTAAAATAATCTTCACCGGCAGGTGGAAAGGGCGGGGTTAAAAGGGCAGGTCTGCAATGCTAAAGGGGGCGGTGCTGTGACGCGCTATTGGTTGGCCAGGTCGTGATATCAAAAGGGGCGGAGCCAAACGTGCGCATTTGGCAGGAAGCCCAGGAAAAAAGGTGAGTTTAGAGCAGGCTGGGGCAGGCCACGGGCTTTTTTTTAGGTGTATCAAATTGTTTATAATATATTTATAGCCATGCATTTAGGCCAATAGAATCTAGCCAAGAGGTCTTCAGACTTTTTGGGTTCAGGCCCCCCTTGTTAGTGAAACATTCTGTTCACTAGCTCATAACAAGTTTACAGATATATAAAAGCGTGGTAGCAAATATCACTAGCTATATCCAGCATAAGACATAAGCCTGACTCTCAAATGTTATCTTATTTAGCTATAAGGCGTCCTTCCCTCTTTTACCATGCCTCCAAACGGTCATGTTTCTTAAATTATAGAGCCAATATAGGGACAGTGCTTCCTAAAAATTCTGGATGATCAGGAAGCATTTGAGGGAGAACACGGGGAAGGTCCAATGTGTTCCTTATTTGATAATTTAGATGTGAGGGGTTGAGATATGGCATTCTATTCCATCACTACAAATAGACTAGATTCTAACACCCTTGTTCACAAGGTATGTATACATATATTTACATTCTAATGAATTAGGACCTATGAGACACGTGGTGATGTATGTAACATTACTCTGTGCTGTGGTTCTAGGTTCAATTCAGGACATATGAAAGAATTTTGTATTTATGTTGGATAATATCCAATAAATTCAACATAAATATATGTATTACTTATATAAGCAAATGGATAAATGCATTTTATTTAGGAACATTGGGTTCAGAGTTAGGCTAGAATTAAGTGTAATCTTCTATAAGTTGTCTAGCAATTTAAAGAGTGTACTGTGCCCACATTTTTTTCTTTTTGATAGTTTTTGATTATTTGCCTTCTTCCTCTGACTCTTTTCAGCCTTCAAATGGGGGTCACTGACCCCATCTAAAGAACAAATGCTCTGTAAGGCTACACATTTACTGTTATTGCTACTTTTTACTACTTATTTTTCTATCCAGGCCCTCTCCTATTTATATCCCAGTCTCTTATTCAAACCAATGCATGGTTGCTAGGGAAATTAAGACCCTAGCAACTAGAAATTGTTGAAATTGTATACACAAGAGCTGCCGAATAAAAAGCTAATAACTAAATAAAAAACATACTTCCTAACTGTTCAGTTTTCTGCAGGACAGTCACGATTTTTATTAAAAAGTCAACAAGTTTTTTTTTTTATCTCTACTATCTGAAACTTATTTAAAATTGTCTCAGAATACCACTCTCTCTCTCATACTAAGGGGTATATTTATGAAAGAGCAAAGTTAGAGATTGCCACTCTCCATTCAGTTCTATGGGATTTTGAAAGGCGTATTTATTAAAGGATGAACTTTCACTTTCACCCCATTGATAAATACTCTTTTAAAAATCCCACAGAAATGAATGGAGAGTGGCGGAATTTCACTTTAGCGGACTGTGGCGATCTTGAACTTCACTCTTGGATAAATATACCATTAAAAGCTAATGTTAAGGTGAATAACCCCAAATAAACTCAGCAGAGATGCTGTTTTCGCATTTACACTGTCCTCTATCACTATTTATATACAGCTCAGGCTTGATTCTACACTCAGCTATGTTTGTCCTTACTCCTATGTTTATATGGTTAAAATTCTACCAAAATAAACCAGACCCAACCATGGCAACATCCACCAACCAAAACAAGGCTGAATTTTGCGTCTCTCAGTGTTTCGATTAGCGTCGCCATCCGGGGGTCACGCAAAACGCGCAACAGCCAATCACTAGACTATCGCCGCGGGGACGTGCCATTCCTAATATGGCGGACGGGAAAGTGTTGCAGCTCACGCCCTAGGTTTGGTTTTTGTTTGCGCATGCCCAATACCGCGGGTGGACCTGGCACCGTTTCCGCTGTCAGGGCCGCGTTTGAGAAGACAGTGAGCGGAGGCCTTACCCTGCACAACCGAAGCGAACCGGGGACGTAGTGCACTGTGCCTCATAAATCAGTGCACCACCTATTTACTTCCTGACAAGGAGGGTCGTTCGGCATTGCTTCTATTTTCTGCTCTCTTTCCTAAAATTACCTATTGATTCCTGCTAGGGACATCTACTTCATAAATCATATTGCCCTTGTTACTATCTCATCTCAAACATCCACTATCTCAATCGCCAACACTCTGCTTCTTGTCATTCGTAGTTGCCCTTTATCCATTCTAATTATCCCTCGTCCCATTCATATCACAGCTGTCTTCCTTTAAATACATTCTGTACCCTCCCCCATTTAAGTCTGTCCCCACACACAGCCATTAGTCCTATGTTGTAAGCTTGCATCCCACCTCCCCACCCTTCTCTCACCCTCCCCATCTGACCCTGCTCTCCAAACCTCTGGGACTTCCCCTTTATTGAAAGCACCGGACCTTGGCACCTCCAGGTAAGACCCACTGATTGTTACTGGCCCAGGATATTGCAATGTTTATGTCACACTATAATCTACATTTCTATGTCTAGATCTTGTATGTTCCTTTTACACTATCCTTTCTAGTAGTAGTTCAGCTGCAACACTATCTTTTGTTGGTTTCGGTTGCTAAAGGATGTTGAGAATTGTAGTTCAGAATGCTGAAAGGCCACTGATTGGAGGTTTTTTGATTGTTATAGATAGGTCACTTTTATCTTTATCAGAGAAACAACCTGTTTTGTGTTATTTCATACAGTCCTTTTCATACCATGTCATATAGAGCATTTCATATAGAGCAAGCCCTACACTGAGGCTGTCATTGGCAAACATTGATCTGTTATATTCTGCCTATTTTTAGCTGGTACTGGTGCATTTGTAGTACAGGGTCTATTCTATAGTTAAACTAATAGACGCCCAATTTACAGGTTTTCATCTGCTGTCAGACATCCCCAGCGTGATCCAACTTCAGAGGATGCTGGGAGTTGTTAGGTGCCATTTAAAATAGTGCTATACATTATATTAGTGCTATAAATGATACAAGCTTAAAATTATTTTTCGTCCTCTTTTTTGAAGAAATTCATGTAGGATTTTTTTTGCAGGAGGGTGTTGTCATAAATGCTGTAAAACAGGAATTCCACCATTTTTGAGGCCTACATCTCCTCAAAATTGTATTGTTTTCTCTGAGAAAGAGTCGGTAAATAACCAATTTCCAAGCATTACTAGTGTCACCAAGGGGCATTAACAGGCTTTTAATGCAAGTCAACATGTTATATTTTCTTGTATAACCCACTGGAACCTTAAATCTGAAAGTTGTTGAACCCTTGCTTCTCAGTATGGTCTCAGTCTTCTGACACCAGGTATATTTATTTATTAAGCTATAAAGTGAGCTTGGTGATAAAAAATTAAAAATATAGTTTATGTGAACAAAAATTGTTATCCGTCTCTAATTTATAATCATATTTTGCTCTGTTGTGGTGTGATCAGGTAGTGTAAGTTGGAGATGCAGCATAATCATGTTGTTCTATGGACTGATACTCGTAAGCAGTTATATGTATTTCATATCTTTAGATTTTTAGTTTCTCAGTTCCTATTTTTGCATTCTTTTCTCTGCATTTTTGTCTTGGAACCAACTTGAATTCAGAGACTGCAATTAATGTAGTTACATTTTCAATATAAACTGTGTGGGCTGCATGCCCCCCCTATACACTTGTTACATATAAATGAGCATATATGTTGGCTACATATAAGCCACTGCCCTATCATAATCCATTATTGTTTGATCATCCAGCTGGCAAGCCATATACAGATAAAAGGCTTATTTTGGCGATACATATGTTAATACAAAAGTAAATGCACGTTTACCTAATCACATTTTAATAGTTTGTAGGGATCTTATCCACTGTACACTGCATTGTATAAAAGACATATCAGGCTTATGTGTTCAAAGGATAAGTGTAATAATATATCAAACACCATTCTTCATAATCTGACAAAATATCTTGCATTAGTCAGATCTGCAGCTTCTACCTGAAGTTCTGTTAAAACAAAGTTATTCATTTTAAAGTTATTTGTTCAGACAATTATGTGATGATTAAAAGTCTAAATAGGAATATAGCTATAAATGTGAAGTTTCAGGAGCTCTGTAACAGTAAAGATGCCTTTAAAATTGTTAAAGGGGCAGTACCACCTAAAATGTGCTGCAGCCATTTTCACTCCAGGCCTTTCAGATAATAGGTTTATTGTATTGTCACTCCACTCTTTTTCAGTTGGTTTCTGTACTATTCCTAATAGCTTTACAAGATATCCTATAGTGCACATTTTAGCTTGAAAGAGACCCAGGGAGGCTGAACATGGCAGAGATGCCTAGACTGGAAGAAGATATCGGCACACAAGGCATTCAAATTGCAGGGAGCTTGTTTTAATGTGCGAAAAATGCAATGTTTTGGGGACACACACCCTTTGTCAAGCAAGGGGGGATGTCCCTGAAACGTTGCATTTTCCGCACATTAAAACAAATAGGGTGCTGCCTGCAACTTGAATGTCTTTTGTGCCGATATCTTCTTCCAGTATTGCTTGTGAGGTTGCCAGAACCTCTAATATTGTGCACCAGGCTAATCTAAATAAGGGTGTGTGATTGTTCATTCCTTTGCGTGAGAGATGCCTAGACACCAAGAAGTGAGCTAGCTCTTCCCACCTCTCATTTCTGAATTTCACTTGGCAACAGCATACATCCCAAGTAATCAGATACTGTGATTTTATAGTTGGGGTTTCATAAGGTTGATTACTGGCCCTTTAAAAACAGTGTTGGCTCCCCATCTTGAATCCTGTAATGCCATATGATTAATGTGTCAGTGGTCTGCACGTGCTTATTGTAGTCTGGGCTGCTTTTGAAAAGCTAAGCTTAAGTGCCATTGGAAAAAATGTCAACGTTAGAACGTGAGTGCAAGATCTGTAATAGAAGCTGATACTACAGGCATCATTACCGGTTCTGATGCATTTTGTGCTTGCATGGGAATCTGAATTGATCAGTGACATGATTTTATTTTAATGCACTGAATGCAAACTGTGTTTTTACATATTGCCCAATATAGTCACCTCATCATAACTTACAAATCACTAGTTTTGCAGCAAGTTTGTTTGGAATGCTTTTCAGTCTCTACACCTTGGCTGATGTCACTCCTATATCATCTTTGTGCGCAAACATGTGCAGAGCTCCATGGCAAAGGTTTGTTTATGTGTAGTGCACTAAGCTTTATTTCCACCTCAGTGATGTTGCTTGGACCATGTGGGAGACCTGTGTCATTGCTGACAATGAAAACTGCTATTTTTACCCATCTCTCCCGTAGGTTATAAGTGATACTAAGCATTGGTGGGCAGTGGTATATTTACAATAGGCCCAGTTATATTTGTCCCTCCACTTCCTGCTGCTGCTTGAGCTCAGAATGATGTGCACTGTGACATGGGGCAGAATATATGTTTATTTTTGGGCTGTTTGAGTTCGAACTGGTGCCTAGGGTGCTTCATTATAGAGCTACTGCAATCTATTGGGCACCCAAAACCACAATGAAATTCTGAGAAATAAAACATGGCATTTTGCATCTTCTGGCATCATTGTAAATGAGTCATCCAGTGTTTTAATGTGTTTAAAATGTTTTTAGAGAGGGTCTCTGGATAACAGATCTTTCCATAATTTGGATCTTCATACCTTAAATCTACTAGAAAATCATGTAAACAGTAAATAAACCCAATAGACTGGTTTTGCTTCCACTAAGGATTAATTATATCTTAGTGTGGATCAAGTACAAGGTACTGTTTTATTATTACAGAGAAAAGGGAAATCGTTTGTAAAAATTAGGATTATTTGGATGCAAAGGAGTCTTTGGGAGACGGCCTTTCCGTAATTCTGAGCTTTCTGGATAATGGGTTTCCAGATAACAGATCCCATACCTGCTCAACTAATACAAATGAACTGTCATTTGGGAATTTTGGAATTGAAAATTATACAGTGGCCTTTATTTTTACTATGGAGGGGTTGGATGGTGTTGGAGATTCAGTCTGTGACTTTCAGTAATAAATTAAATGTTATATTTATACCATTCAGTGATCCTGTTTATAGTAAATGATACCAGAAATGCAAGAGAAATTTTTTAGTTTCTAAAAAAAAAAAAAAAAATCCCAATCTTGCAAAATAAATCCCATTAAAAACTCTGAACGGAAATGTCAAGTGGTAATAAATACACCCTTTAATTTTTTTTTCAAAAAAAAACTTTATTTCTGGAAAACCATCTGAAACAACTGAATTGAAAAAAAAAATGTTTAGAAGGTGAACAACCCTTTAAATACAACAGTAGAGATTATGGAACAGGAAGTAGTGGCATAACCTAGCCCACTCTTAACAACCCACTTGCCCTTTGTAAGCTTGCAGCAACACTCTTTTGGCCTACTGGGCTTGGACTGATTGCAGGTAGTTATCACAAAGCAGAAGGAAATGTTTCGCTTGTTATCTTTGCCTTTGGAAAATAGTTCTATTAAGGCCATATTCATCTCGGCCAAATAAATTACAACCCGCGGTGTAAGCCATTTTATTAACAAATACTGTCATATTTATGGCTTTCTAAATCCAGGTGACCTCCTTTGCCTCAGGGACAGTGTGACATGTTGAGTTGTGTATGTGGGAGAAACATTTAGGGTAAGCTATCATGATTACAGCTAGTGATGTAGGAATTACAAAGAAACAAACAAGGAAACCCTATCCTCTTTTTACAAGTTGTACTAGCAGTACAAAGGAAACTATATGGGTTACAGTTAATTTTGTGTCTGCTGTGGCATCTTTTCATTGTATTTATTATGCAGTTGAATGTTTATAATGGTCGGCACAGGTGGGTAGTACTTTTGGCTTTCAGTGCAGGGGGTTTTAATTCCAGCCATGTCTGCAAAGAGTTTGCATGTTCTCCTCATGTCTGTGTGGACTTCTTCCAGGTACTCTGGATCGCTGTGACACTCCAGGCAAGTTAATTTTTAGTATGTTAAAGAATGGCCATTTCTAAGCAACCTTTCAATTGGTCTTCATTATTTATTCTTTATAGTTTTTGAGTTATTTGCCTTCTTCTTCTGACCCTTTCCAGCTGTCAAATGTAGGTCACTGACACCCATCTAAAATCAAATGCTCTTTATGGATACATGTTTATTGTTATTGCTACTTTTTATTACTCATCTTTCTATTAAGGACTCTCCTATTCATATTCCAGTCTCATATTCAAATTAATGCACGATTGCTAGGGTAATTTGGACCCTAGCAACCAGATTGGTGAAATTGCAAACCGGAAAGATGCTGAGTAAAAAGCTAAATAACTCAAAAATCACGAATAATAAAAAATGAAAACTAATTGCAAATTTTCTCAGAATATCACTCTCTACATCATAGTAAAGGAAGAGTTTATATGCCGAGAACTTCCCACACCAGTCAGTTGAACTGAAGAAGCTGCTCGGATGAGTAGTGAAATGTCTTCTTTGATTACTCAGCAAGTCCAGTTGTTTTTAGATTTACCTATACTAGATATACCATGACCTGGATGAATGAAAATCTTCATAGTCAACCCCTTTAACTCTCTTCTCATGAAAGTGGCACTATTGTGGGTAACTATGATAGGGACCTTAGATTGTAAACTTCTCGGGCAGAGACAGATAAACGGTTTCTGTAAAACACTTCATGGGGAGGCCCATTTATCAAAGGTCGAATTTCGAATTCATGTGAATTTGAATATACTCACAATTCCACTGTGAGGTTATTTAAGGAATCATTTGAATGGCTAATATTAGATCGAATGTTTCTGAACCGAAAATTCAAATCCTATTTCATACGAATAAACTTTTTCTCTGAAAAAAAAACCCTCAAATGTTTTTGCAGGTTTTAGTTGGTGAATATTCTAATTAGGACAGTTTCCATGGTCGTGGTGTGATAAATCTCACATTTGAATTTATATTCGAATAGGGGGATTAAAATTTGAATGTGTGAATTTTGACAGTCAAAAATTCTAATTTACTATTTGACCCTTGATAAATCTGTTTCATACTGTGCAGATGCTATATAGATAAAGAATTATAACAATACTCTGGGGTGATTCTGCCGTGAGGCAAGGCGAGAACCATGAAGCAGTTGCCCAGAAGTTACCAGGGGCGGCAAAAATCTGTTATATCCCATAATATAATGGGATCCTCATATATTACACTTTTTACCGTGTTTTTGTGCGTTTGAAAGTTATATACCCATAGATGTTAAGATTTTTAAAATATCTTTTCGTTAGCATTAGACCAAGCATCTTTTAAAACGATCATTAAAATGTACAATTTGTCCATCAACTAAAAAGACTATTTCAAGCAATATCATCTAGTTCAGTGCTGTCCGACTTCTGTGGTACTGAGGGCTGAAATTTTTCCGGCCTACATAGTGGAGGAAGCCAGTGTTCACCACTCCATGTTTTTAAACTACACTTACTTTAAACCACACCCATGTTACCACAAGATCATATCCGCATTAATTGTGGTAGCACACCAAAAAACCAAATGGTTGGTCCTCACTGCAGGGATATCACTTATCACTCATATGTGAAAAACTTTGTCATAAGACCTACCCTTAAATCCATATGCCTCCTCATCCCTGTGGATAACAAGGCACCCCCAGAACATGATTAAACACATTAGGGGCACCTAACAATAATTTATTTTCAAATGCTAACAAACCCCCAGAACAAATACCAGGCTTATGTTCCACAGGCAGAGCAGGGCACACGCAGGCAGAGTATGTCACACGCAGGGAGCATAGGGCAGAACAGAGCAAGAGGCATGGAAACCCATCAGGACCACTCTAATATGTACAACATGCAGTGACTCAGTGCTGGTGCCCCATTAGCATTTTGTATAAAGTATGAACAATGTGTACAGTTTCAGTCTGGGTCTCAGGTAGAACAGTACAGGCTTTAGGATGTGAACAATAGAGGTGTCACAAGTGTGAACAATGCAGAGGGATCACTGGTGTGAACAATACAGGGTATTACAGTCTGTATTGGAGGTTAAACAATGCAGGGGCCGGTTAATCTCTGTAGTATTATCATTTAAAGTTTACACATGGCAAGCAAACACAGCAGGTAGGTGGGGGGCCACACAAGGGGGGGGGGTCACAGGCCGCATGTGGGCCGCCAGTTGGACAGCCCTGGCCTAGCTGAAGCCAGGAAAACTATAGGTAGCTGCCTGCTTGTCCCTACAAACAATTGGACAATGGATACATTTCACTGTGAATAATGAAAATTTTCTAACCTGCCCAGTGGATTTTCTGACCAATGTCAGATGAAAAATCATTAGATGCATAATTGTTTGGTGCCCACTAACCTCGCAATAATTTGACGGATTGTTGGATTGCACTAAAATCGTTAAGGAGAGAAAAATCTTAACGTCTATGATGAGCTTTAATGTGATTCAGTACTGAGCAGTATTAAAAAAAAAAACAGCAGCTCTTTACTTTGTGTTTTTCATAAAGAGAGTCGTGGTATTCATTAGAGTACAGCTCCTAATGTGCTGAGTGGTAGGTTGGCAAATGCATTGTGCTAGTTCATATGTATGTCTGTGACACTGCATCTCTTCTGTGATTCCAGCTGTCCAATCTGTTGCTAAAAAATTTCCTGCCTTATCACAACTTTATTTTTAATTCAGTTCTGCTATAAGTGGCAATTTTACATTCCAAACATGAATAGTTTTTTCTCTTGCAATGTCCAGGAACATATTTTGTGACTTTTTTTTATCTTAAGCATAGGCTTCATGCTATAGTAAAACTTCACATTTATATTACCACATTTTGGTTTTCCCAAATTTTTCATCTTACAAACTTAAGTGGCTGCTTTTTCCAAAGTTTGGATTTTAAAAGTGCCTATATGCCAAATTGCCCAGTCTCCTAGAACTCTTAAAGGGATTCTGTCATGATATTTATGGTGTTCTTTTTATTTGTAAATTACACTGTTTACACTACACATAATTGACACTGTGTAAAATTTCATTCCTAACCCAACAAGTGTATTTTTTTTTATAGTTGTAATATTGGTGTGTAGGCAGCCATCTTAGGTAATTTTCCCTAGTCTTTCAGAAAGAGACAGCATTTCAGAATGTAACTGCTTTCAGGCAGACTATTGTTTCTCCTATTCAGTGTAACTGAAGGAAGTGCAGTGGGACATGGATTTTTACTATTGAGTGCTGTTATCATATCTACCAGGGAGCTGTTATCTGGTTACCTTCCCATTGTTCTGCTGGTGGGAGAAGGGAGGGGTTATATCACTCCAACTTGCAGTACAGCAGAAAAGAGTGCCTTAAGTTTATCAGAACACAAGTCACATAACTAGGTGCACCAGGGAAACTAACAATATGTCTAGCCGCATGTCAGATTTCAAAATTAAATATAAAAAAACTCAGTTTGGTCTTTTGAAAAATGGATTTCAATGCAGAATGAATGTTTTCCCATGACAGTATCCCTTTAAGCTTTAAGAATTCAAAGGTTATATCTTTTTTGGGGGGTGAGAAAACTAGTACCTGGACCACCATGCAAGGATGGTGAGAACATACAAACTAACCAAAAAAGCCACCATTTTATTATCAGAATAGTCACCTTGCTATAGTTCTGGGAATATGAAGATGCACTGACCCCCTAGTTTAACCTAACTGTGTTTTTGTATTTGCTAGGGTCCTGCAGCTAGTCTGGTACCCTAGGGGTATCACAGTTCTCCATATAGGGTACGCTCTCTCACCCTCAAATGAGGTCATCCCTATGCTTATGATGTGTCACATTTGGTTGATAAAGCAGCTGCAGGTTGGATTGAGGAGAGTGTCTAGATGCAGGTTGGGTATGTGTCTTCCCAGTTAGACCTGTGTAAGCTATGGCCTGCTAACAGCATACGTTAGTTGAGCTGGAAAGAACAGTCTCCTTGATAAAACTTTTAAGATGTACCCCACATAATCTGGAGGCTGAAAGTTTGGAGCTGGCCATTTTGGTTTGCTACTTTGACAACCAAATGAGATCACCAAAGTAAAAGGATGATAATGCGGCCTTGTTATTCGTGAGATGAAAGAAAGATAGAGTTCCTTTGCCTAAATAGAAATAAAAAGTCTATGAATGCATCATTTTACGTTACTTTTTTCATTAGGGTTTAACTTGTTCTTTGATTTTGTATTTATTTCTATTTGAACTTTCTATGTGCCTCACATAAGAGGTGAAGAACTGTAGAACTGAGTGCATGTAAAGGGCGGAAGAGGTTGTAAGAGGAAGTAAGTAATCGTGTTCTGTGCCCAACCTGTGAGAATATTAAACAGGAACAAGATAATGTGAGAAACAGACAAATATTCAAGTAGTTTAATATAATACAATTAGCAGAGACATTGTACAACAGGTCCCAAAATGGCTTTTTAACATTGCAGGTTAATGTACCAGAGTGTAAATATCTTTTGAAAATGTATTTTAATAGTGGTGTGTGTGTGTGTTAGGTTGTTCAAATATTTTGTCTTTTTTGCTTTCAGAAAAATCTTAACTAGTTTCTAGGAGGTCCAGAACAAGTCATAGATTAGCTTTTGCGCCCACAAATTGGGATATAATAAATTATACAGTGTATTAAAGGTAGTTATTATGACCTGTTGTGAAAAGCATAAGGAACCATAGGTTAAAGGAGATAAATAGCTTAATTGGAAATCTCCCTAATCTTATAAGCACTCATGAATACTGTATGGTGCAGCTTTCACTCGGTGCTAAAAATGATTATTAACTTTTAAACGGACCCTTTATTGGAGCTACTTGTGGACTTGCTACAGTCCCTGTCTGTGTTTCAAATGAAGGGTGGCATGTTCTTACAGTCCTTGCCAGAAGCACAGTAGGAGGGGATAGCCTCACAGCCCTGCAGTCACACAAGTGGAGACAGTCTTTAGGTCCCTGTCAGGTCAGCCTAGCTGCTGATTGGTTCCTATCCAACAGTGCGGTGGGCTGAGTGCCGTCGGCTTCCTGTACGCCCTGGGAAAGGAGGATGGGCAGGGCTAGAAGGGTTTTTGGAGATACTTTTAAGAAATCAGCCAAAAAAACACAACTTTAAAGAGCACATTCTATTTATATTTAGAGGAGAATAATACACTAGCACATTTTTTTCTTTTGGTCAATGTAGTTTTCCTTTATTTTTATAAAAAGAATTAAAGGAATAGTTTAGTGTGAAAATAAAAACTGTGTAAATAGATCCAACTTCCTGCTTTTCAGCTCTATAACTCTGAGCTATTCAGCGACTTGAAGGGGGGCACATGGTACATTTCTGTTCAGTGAGTTTGTAATTGATCCTCAGCATTCAGCTCAGATTCAAAAGCAACAGATATGACCCATGTGCCCCCCCCCCTCAAGTCTCTGATTGGTTACTGCCTGGTAGCCAGGGTAACCAGTCAGTGTAAACCAAGAGAGCTGAAAAGCAGGAAGTAGTCATCTGACTGACATGTTACATATCAAATCACTCCAGCCTTTATACATTACATTTTTGGCTAACTAACTATATTAGAAACATTTTTTATTTTGCACAGCCTATCTATTTACCCAGTTTTTTTACCCAATTTTTATTTTTACACTGAACAATTCCTTTAAGTGATGGTACAGAAAGAAGGAGATATGGGGTAGTGTACAAGACTATGAATGCAGAGAAAATACATAATGTCACAGTAGTGTCTGTCTTTAATTATATGGTAACGTATAGACACTCTATTATGACATTTTCTTCTTTTTAACACAGAATGTCCCCTCTAAAAATTTAGGGGTAATTTACAAACATAGCTGCAAGTGCAGTTGTGCTAAAATGGGATAAAATGTTTAACTTTTTGATGCCATTTGTTAAAGGTACTTGAGTTCATACATGTTCCTTGCACCTCCATAAAGTTGCTCCATGCGCCATTGTTTTTGTCCTGCCTCTTCCACTGAATCTATTGCAAGAGCACCTATTGATGCTTTGGAGCTACCAGAAAGGGTTCCTGCATCAGTAAGAGCAGACCAAAAGTATCAAATGCATGCTACCATTTGAGCAGTTGTGTTTGGGTCTTGTTTTTGAAGAATTGCTTGTAGTTTTTAATTCAACGTAGGGCTAATTTCTACCCACTTTCACAGTTAACATTGTGTTCAACAAAAAAGTCCTGCAACCTTTCCCATACAGAGTCACATTTTATGGTCCTCTTAAATAAACTGAATTTTAGCAGAACCGCTTGACATGCTGACTTTGGGTCCCACTCATGGATAAAGAACTGCTTCTTTAACTTGTGTCCTCATTAGTTGCCTGTTTTTGATGTGTGTTTTCATCATCCTCCCTCTTAGGTGTGTGCTACTAATTCTTGTGTACAAACTGTTGTCAAGTAATGTTAATAGACGTCAGCCTTGAGGTCAGATATGCCTAATTATAGCCCTGCAGTATTTGTAAAGTGCAATATCCTTGTCGTCTTCTGCTTTTATCATGATAAGGCCTGTTTCTGTTTTTATTATGATAAGGGACAGCTAAGGGGAAAATGTGAAAAGCGTTGCTAAAAAAGGACTGCAAATTACATAAAATTATGTCATGATTTTTTGCCTCTCATCTTCTTTCCCTGTGTCTCATTTGGGAACCAATATAAATATTGGTGGGGAAGGAAAATGGTTAAAAGGCTGTTACTGTCATTAGTGTGCTGCAAATGTATATGCTTTTTCGATATGTTTATACATACATTCACAGCATTCCAGTTACCAGTTATCGTTTCTGCCAATACTGTGATTGAAATAGTTATAACTTTAAAGTAAATCGGTTGCACACAAGCTGAATAATTGAATTTTGCCACGCATAAAAAAGTCTATCCCAAAACTGTGTATGATAGGTATTTTCACCTTATAGGCATTATTGGGATAACGGTGTTTCTTTTGGCTTTTTAAGCCAGGAGTGGCCAAACTTAAGCAACATGCTGTCTTCTTTTAGTTAAGTTAGCACACTAGGATCTACCATGTCAAATGTGACAGTGTCGTAGAAATTAACTATATTAAATGTGCAAAACCTAGCTTTTGTGCACATGGGTCCCAGCATTTCCCTTAAACAACTCCATTAGAGAACAATTTAGGGTATCTCCCATTCAAGGGATAAACAAATGCTGCTTTTTCATACAAATACATTTACAAATACTTCTTCGAATGCATTGAAAATATTTAATTAACATATATTGACATTTTATGAAAATCACATTTTCTTTCTTTTATTGAAAAAAACAGAATTTTTGGTTGGAAGTGCCTATTCAGTTATCTAATTGAGCTGTTTATGGGAAATACTGGCTGCTTTGATCTACCTTTTGGGCACCCTTGTTTTAGAACAATAGATATATGCAATGTTTGGTAGCTTGCATTGCATTTTTTTGTATGGGAGGTTTAAGCCATGGGTGCATGCTGCAGTGCTCTAGTCAAAAAAAGCAAAGGTCAAAATGCGTGTGATCTCATCATTGCTTCCCATGTCAAAATATAGGAAACTTGGGCAGATGTTCATGGTGACAAGTGGCCTCTGCTTAGAAATACTCACTTTACTAAAGCTGCCTATCCATATTTGTGTGTGCTATAACCATAATCTTTCACTTGGTGATATGTGTTTTTTGCATTTTGGCCCTCTATGATACATTCTCCTCCTACCACGATTGTTCTGAAGAACCAAGGAACTTGGAAAATATAAGTACTTTCTGTTTTACTTTGCTCTGTTGAGCAGTGCAAGAAAAAAAATGCCCAACAACTGCTTCTAGAAGCTTGCTCGTGCCGCTTGCCTGGTTTTTTTTTGTTTTTTTTTGAAGAATTGTTCTAGTGTGTTTTAATAAATCTCCAACTGCCTTTTTTATGCATAGCGAAAGTAGTTTTTCTTCTCACGGCGGCTAAATCAGTAACTGATTTGCTGAAGGGCTTGTTTGCCTGCTTTATCATGAACATGTAGAGGGTCTTGCAAAGTTTGAAATACAGACCAAAACCTTTGCACTCAACCCATTATCCTTATATTAAGGGGTGAAGACACACATGGATATTCTTCGGCGTGAGTCACCGAAACGTTTAAAAACCCGCTGATGTATCAAAGATGTTATCAGGTTAGTTTCCAACTACAGAGCAATAGGAAGCAATGAAAAAAAAAAAAATTGTAATGACAGTACTATATTTAATCAACCAAAGGTGGTGATGTGGCAACCATACCAAAAAAGCCTGTTTTGTGTTGGGAAAACTGCTAATACAAAAGGTAATTAGTGGTGTAGTGGTATTTTCCTAATTATGTAATACAGTATTATCTTTGTTGGCTTTGCTTTTACCAAGAATTTCTTGCTGGCAGGTTTTGCAGAAGAGATCATGGCATGTAATCAAGGCGGCAACTTGTGAGGGAATGTGCTATTTGTTAAAGCCGCATTCATTGAGCCTGAGGCTAAATAGGAGCAAAACAGTACCAGTAAAAATGCCTCTCTCCCCTGTCACACTGCTTCCTATATTAACCTTATGGGAATTGCTAAAACCTGACAAACAACCGCCTCTACTCAAATATGCCTGCCAAGTATATATCCACCTTTCACTGTTACCTGTGCTTCATACATTGTGTTTCTCATAGATTCATATTGGAGACAGGGAATTTGACAGGCACTGCCACCTGCCAATGACCAGGCAAGTTTCAGTATAGGTAACAGTAAACCGCAACCATTTTATAAAAAACAATATTGGAGCCAGAAGCTTTATAAGACATAAGGCATGATACAGTAATGCTAGAGCATGGCCAAGGTTAGAGCAACAGGAGTGTAGTCAAGGTCACTGACAACAGGGAGGCCAGGGAGAGTGGGCAAATAACAGTTAAAAAAAGTGCAGGGATAGGAAACTGTGAAGCAGTAGGGACGAAGGGGCAGTGCTAGTGCTGTAGCTCCTTAGCACAAACCTAGAAAAGGTCCAAGTGAAAGCTGTACTTTTTGAAGTGGCTACAATAAAGGAACAGTAACACCAAAAAATTTCGAAGTTTTTATCACTTCGAAATTCAACCCTTCGTAAATGTGCCCCTTAGGGTTGAATTGAAAATTCCAAATTCTAATTTTCAACGTTTTTTATGGTCAAAACTGTCAAATTTGACTAGGGAGTTATTTATATTTGATGCAAGTTTTTTTTTTAAAAAAAATTTAAATTAGATTTTTGAGATTTATCATACTCTGGCTCTTTAAGAACTCAAATTTGACTATTCGCCACCTAAAACCTGCCAAATTGCTGTTTAAGTCAATGGGAGAGGTCCAGGGATTAATTTGGAGTTGTTTGCATTTGCAGCCTTCCTGACATTGAAGTTTCAACTCGAATCAAATTCAATTCGAGTTTTCATTTCGATTATATTCATCCAAGTTTAAAAAATGTGATTTTATTAATAAATTTCGATTGGTTGAACTTCGTATTTATGGGAGTTTAGGTGCGTTTTTAAAAACTCACATGAATTTGAACTTCGACCTTTGATAAATGTGCCTCTGACACTAGAGGATGACTATGTAGCTATGCAGCAGACAGCATCATCTGATGTCAAACATAGGAGGTACCTGCAGCATGGCTAGAAGAAGATGGGGGAGCTTCTAGTGGCAGCTGCTAGCTAGCACATAACTGTTTGCTGAACACAGTCACTTAAATATAAATGTAGTTAAAGAGATTTGAACCCAAGGCTAAGGTCATTTTGATGAACCCCTTTATATTCTATAGAATTTCTTTTCTGCTGTGTATGCAGCCCCTATTTGAAAGTTGTGATTTTTACCTGCTCTATTCAGCCCTCCATGCAATTTCAGTTTGGGAAGAACACACCTATTAACTCTGTGCACTTGAAAGCAAAAGGGTTACATTTTCACTCTAACTATTGCACTCTATGCCAGATGACAGAAATGTATATGCAAGTGCTGCCTGCTTTTGGAGCTTACCGAGTCCTTTGTAAAATGTGCAAGAACATTTTTTTTGGTGTTGTGGGCTATGTTAAACTTGTTGCTGTGCAAAGATGGTTTTAGTAAATTTGTTTCATTTTATAGCAGGTTTGTATCAGAGGTGTGAAAAAGTGCAGACACCTGTGGTAGCCATTCATGGTACAGGAACCCTGTCTTATTTCAATTGTCATTCGTGTCGTTTTACTTTAATGAAATGGATATTTTTGGTTGTATGCAAATAACCGTAACATTGTCAAAGCAACAGTTCCTCTTTTTGAAGATCTTTTGCATTTGGGGATCGCCACCTTGCAGCTCCACTTCCCTTTGTACTACTCAGCCTGCACAGTGGGGAGGTTTGTCTGAATCCTCACCCACCACTCCTATACCAGCATTGCTATTTCTTCTTATCTCACTTCCCCTCCTTCCTAAGACAAAATAGCAAGCACTGCCACATAAAGATTTCAATGCTTTACGTGCCATATTCTCTGCAGCCTATCAAGCAAAGAATTTTAAGTCATTGTCTTCCTGCTGCCTTTTAAAATGTATACAGCGTAGTTGTCTGTGAAAGAGATATTTGTCCACTTTTTAAGCACACTGCTGGTGTAGTGATTGTCTGTCACTTTTCTAATAGAGGGTACAGAACAGACAAACTGACTTTGCAGTCATTGAGCTGTCACAATGTACCGCTGTTTTCTGCTATCTCAGCCAGGGAGCACATACATTAAAGGGATACTGTCATGGGAAAACCTTTTTTTATTTTTTTTTTTTATTTTTTTTTTTCAAAACTCGTCAGTTAATAGTGCTGCTCCAGCAGAATTCTGCACTGGAATCCATTTCTCAAAAGGGCAAACAGATTTTTTTATATTCAATTTTGAAATCTGACATGGGACTAGACATATCGTCAATTTCCCAGCTGCCCCAAGTCATGTGACTTGTAATCTGATAAACTTCAATCACTCTTTACTGCTGTACTGCAAGTTGGAGTGATATCACCCTCCCTTCCCCCCCCCCCCCAGCAGCCAAACAAAAGAACAATGGGAAGGTAACCAGATAGCAGCTGCCTGGTAGATCTAAGAACAACACTTAATAGTAAAAACCCATGTCCCACTGAGACACATTCAGTTACATTGAGAAGGAAAAACAGCAGCCTGCCAGAAAGCATTTCTCTCCTAAAGTGCAGGCACAAGTCACATGACATGGGGCAGCTGGGAAATTGACAAAATGTCTAGCCCCATGTCAGATTTCAAAATTGAATATACAAAAATCTGTTTGCTCTTTTGAGAAATGGATTTCAGTTCAGAATTCTGCTGGAGTAGCACTATTAACTGATGCGTTTTGAAAAAAAACACGTTTTCCGATGACAGGATCCCTTTAACTATGGTCCGTGTTATATTTTCAGCACTAAGCTAAGAAGGTAAAAACTGGCAGAATATTTTATTAGATGGTAACTGTAATCTAATATGCCTCAAAATAGTATCAACAGATCTAGGAGATCTGCAATTTCAGACACACTAAGCTGCCATAAACCTATGCCTGGTAGTTCAGTACTGTGTGTTCCATCATATAACACTGATCCCATGTGTTCTAATGTGTGTATAGACTAGAAATTAGTGCCTAATGCGAACAATAGGTATTCCTCAATTCTTTATTGTGCTCAGTTCTGATCTCTCTTTCTGTGGATATAGGCCTATTAGGCAGTATGGTATCCGCTTTGTGCTAGAATGCATATATCATAAAAAAATCCACTTTGTGACTGCTGTGCATGCAGTGTGTACAACAGATCTTGGTGTCGCCAAACATGACTGGGCCGCAACCCTCCATTCATCAGGATACAAAATAATGTACACACCTATAGATCTACAAAATCTCCGCCTCCCTATCCAAGAGTCCTCCTTTATCCAATCAGTCCTTAGTGAAGTGTAAGGATCCAAAGAGAGGCTTGGGAAGCATCCAAAAGTGTAATCCCATCATTAGTTAAAATCAGTCCAAACATCATAATTTCCAAATCAGTCCAAACATCCAAATTTTAGTGTCCATGGAGGCAATTTTGACATAATGTTCACACAATTACAAAAACAATGTGATTAAAATGAAATAATAAGTAAGACTCCCTACCAGTGGGGCAGTTAATTTTGCCTTAATCATTTTGCTATCCCCACCAGCTCTGCTGTTTTAAAGGTATGAGGCACCTTTATTAAAATTTTTTTTAAAAGAAACATTTTTTGGTATTGTTAACATTCTACTCATAAACCTCTAACCATCTCATAAACCTAACAAAACCACTTATTGGCCCATAAATGGAATATTGCTGTCCCTTATTTTGCCTTTAAGAAATGTAATCTTTCAATCCGTGCTTATGCAGTTTGATGCCCTATTTGAAATACTGCTTCAGAAATGATCCTGCAGTTATGTATACAATGGGTTTCAGTTATGCTCCAAATTACTGGGGTTAGAATATTCTGCTGGAACAGTCTGATGAATGTCCCTGTATTTATATTAATGGCATTTGCACAAAAATGACAGAACTGGGGATTTTTTTCTTTTTTTTTTTTAAACATGATTTCTGCATGACTGCACGTCCAAAAAGAGTGTGGGTCATAGGCCTGAAGCATGACAGAACTGCTGTTTTGTGAGAGAAGGGAAGCATTTCATTACACATGCCCATGCAAGCAAAAGTCACTCAACATTCTTCAGATTTCAAGTACATTTTGTTTTTGCTATTTTACTTTAAAAAATTGGGGGAACACACAGGCATATAAAACCTTCATCTATTTAATATGGTTTTATACAATTGTCACACTGTAAGTTATACTGTACTTTATGGCTGCTTTCTTTAAAACATATTTGGAGTGTTGCTGGCAGTCCCACACTTTTTCCGCTGACTCTGTGCGGTTCAAGTACGTGGTTCATTAAATAGATTAGAAGTGTACTACTAATATGAGAAAAAATAGAATTCTTGTGCTGATGCATAAAATAAGTTTGTTTTGAGTTCCTCATTGTCTGTTATAGAGATGCTTTTTTTTTAAAAAAATTTTAAACAGTATCTTCATCAAATGTGCCAACAAAATGGTGCTAGATTGTTGACAATGTCATAGACAATGTCAAGATTGTTCACCAATTGCTTTCCATCTTTTATTTTTTACCATTTTCCCAAATTTTAAAGGGGAACTCCACAAAAACGCAACTTAAGCTTTTTGAAAAATAAACCAACATTGCAATATACATCAATTTAAAAAATATACAGACTTTTCATGGTTTTTCATGGTTTCTGACAGTTTCCTAAGCCTTGCCCCCTGCTCTCCTGCTGATCTGTCTGACTACTTTTCTGAGCTGACTGACTACTGTTACTTTGAATCAACAGCCATCTGTCCTCAGCCTGTATCCTCCAAACCCCACAATTCCCTGCACATGTGATTTCAATAAGGAAAGGAACATCATAGTGCAATGCATTGTGGGGTATGTAGTTCCTGCATGCTGTCTGTAAGCTGTGAAGTAGTTGTTACAATCTGTACAACAATGTTTAGTCCCTCCTTCCCTGCCGGGATTTCAAATGAGGCAAAAAGAGAAGAACTGTTATGCAGCTGGATTTCAGCATAGAAAATGGCATTTATTCATACTTTTTGAAGAAAATGGTAACTGATGGGTATATTAGGGGTTTCTGTGTTATGTGGGCCTCTTTATCAAATTTTGGTTTGGAAGCCGTTTAAATTTTAATGTTCGTCTGTCTAGTATTTCAGTCTGGCAGCTCAGTGATCCAGGAGCAGAACTGTTACAATTTGCTACATTTAGTTGATACAATATGTTGATACATCTCTAAGCAGTATTTGTGGAATATTAGCAACTATTGTAACAATTGTAACGGCTCAAAGATTCTGTGCTCATAGAGAACAATTGTATCGAATGGCTATTTATTTATACAATGGCGTACAGTGGCTGTGTAACGTTGTGGTATATAGTAAGGTCAGATGGAGTGTGTGTGTGAGAGAGATTTGTCCGGTCCCTGAGTATTCAGGAGCCTTATGGCTTGGGAGAAGAAACTGTTACACAGTCTGGTAGTGAGGGCCCTAATGCTTCCGTACCTTTTTCCAGATGGCAGGAGTGTGAACAGTGAGTGTGAGGGGTGTGTTGGATCAGTCACAATGCTGGTGGCTTTACGGATGAAGCGAGTGGTGTAAATGTCCATGATGGAAGGAAGAGAGACACCTATGATCTTCTCTGCAAAAGAGTAGGCGACCCCTCTGTCAGAGCTGCTTTAGAAGGTGAAAAATTTAAAGTTACACTTCAATATTAGAGAAACAAATAGAAAGCCATTTAAAAAGTCTTTGTTTATGGTAAACAATCTGAAACCAACTGAACTGAAAAAAAGTGTTTGAAGGCGAACAATCCATTTATGGACTTTACAAGTCCAAGCTGCAGGCTATGCAATGCTGTATAGCTGACATTGCTCAAGTAAAAAGAATGAATGCACTTGTATTTGCCTATGTAATTTACCACAGTGAAACAAACTTGAAACAAATTATTCCATTGTTGGATTTGCAACTAATGCTTCATGCTTATAGTTGTTCTCCAGTAGAATTGGGTTCTAGCCATTGGCATTTCCTGTCCAAATGTCAGTCTGTTTCTTTTTTTTGTATTTCAAGAAAATTTTTATTCATGAAGAAAAGGTGAACATACAGTGAACATATATGAAAAAAATCACATCTGGTCAACATTCAGATATGTAAGCATGCACGGTAACAGGAGTACAGTTCTGAAAGTGAACTAGTACCAGCAATGTCGTAGGACAAAAGCAAGTAGAAAGGGAAGAGAAGGGTAGGAAGGGGGGGGGGGGATTGGGGATAGAGCCTGAAGGCTACCGTTCTAGCATATTACTGTGGTTTCACAGTTTGCCATGTGCCTGTAAGTAGGAGATCCAGGGCTGCCAGGTCGATGTAAAGTTATCCTTTCTCATCGTGAGAAATGATGTCAATTCTTCCATAATGTAAATATCCCTTACATTCGCAATCCATTCCTCTAAGGTCGGGGGAATGACCTCTCTCCAGTGTCTAGGGATCAGTATTTTTGCCGCTAGTAGTAATTGGTTTAGCAGACTATGTTTGAAAGTATGTTCTGGGAGCTCAGTATGAAGCAAAAGGAGCAAGTGAGGTGAGAGATCGACCTGATAGCCCAGAACCTCCCGACACACCTGTTGTATGCTGTCCCAAAACGGTTTCAACTTCTCGCAGAAAAACCAGATATGAGAAATATTCCCAACCTCCTTATGACACCTCCAGCATAGGTTATCTGGTATCAGATGCATTTGGAATAATTTAGTAGGCGTTCTATACCAATACGATAAAATTTTATAGGAATTTTCCTGAAATCTGTTATTTATAGAACATTTCGCTAAGAGTCTGAAGATTTTCTCCCAGTCATCCTTTGACAGACTTAGCTGTAATTCGGATTCCCAGGTCTTTGTGAAGTGTGGCAACTGGGGATATTTCTTTCGTATTATCAGCTTGTAAAGCAATGAAATTAAATGCTGCGGAACAGTATTTTTTATCACAGATGTCAGTCTGTTTCAAGTAAAGTGAAATGTCTCCAAACGTTGGAGCTGTTGGGCTTACAAAGCACAAACTGCCCCAACAGATGAGGGATAGGGAAGCAGATTTTCACCCCAAAGAAGATCTAATTGGGCCTCGTTCTTTTAAGACCAATGTTCATGATCCATTTGAATCTTTACATCTACAAATCTTAAAATTGTATGTCACAATTGTGAATTGTGTTCAGTGCAGCTGAAGAGCTATGCTAATATTGTTTCATGATATCTATATGTACAGCCAATGTGCCACGTTTACTATGTTGGGCCATGCCCCTCTGATATCTGATTAAAGGATTATTAAATTGGCAAAAGAGCTGGTTATGCCCCAGGCATGCTAGACAACACCCCCTAATCTGCCAGACCATGTTCCTTTTTATAATTTTTCTATAAGGTTTATAAAAAATCTGTGGGTAGTGAAAAGGAAGGTTAGTGTAGTGCCTTTTTTTTTGTTTAATATAAGGATTCTAGTTAAAATACGACGTGGGATCTCCTGAAGTGCTGCAATAGTTCAAGTGCTGGTAGCTGCATCTGAAATATGTTTTTGCAGCTTGTGCTAGATAGCTCTCTAACTTTCCCTGTCAGGTGATTATTCTAGTATAAAGCTCACAGCTACTTCCTTATTAACCTGCCACTGCATTCTTGGCAAACATTTCATTGAGGATTTATGATTTCAAGGTCGACATTTGGTCATGTGCATGTGGCATTGCTTATAAAACCTGTATGCAATATAAATTAAAGGCTAAATCCAGTGTTCTTTAATTGATTTGAATCTGCTGTACTGTTTTTCCAAATGCACTGACAGCATCTGCATGCCTACACTGACTGATAGATACCATGCATGTCCATGCATTTGTCAAGATTGGGTGGAAACCAACAAATCGTGTGACACTAACCCAAGAGGAGCCAGAAAAGACATATATAAATGACCCTGTTGCCTGTGCTGGATTTGTAACATTCCAAATCCAGTATTTTGTTTCCAGTTTTATAGAAAGGGACACACATTACATTTACAAATAATGTTAAAACCACTGAAACTTTTATAAATAGACATACATACATTTTAAAAATTATATTTTTTAGGGGGAGGGAGTTTGGGAAGTTTATGCACTTACATAAGCCCAACTGAATGAGCTCAAATCAAAAGGTGAGGTATATTTTTCCTTTAAGCATCTAATTACATCCTTGTGCTCTAATAGCCAAACATGCATCTGACTGCAGCTGATTTAGCCAGAAGCTCAAAATTATCGGGAGCTTCTACTGAGTATCAATTTATCAACAGACCTAGAAACAGACAACAAGATGTTGAATACACCCCAACAGAATGAGTCCAAGCATGGACACCAATATGTATTTGCAGTCGGGCTTCTAAATCAGTACGGTTTATGCATATTACATTTTGCCTACTATTAAATTGCAGCTTAATTTGACATTGAGGTTGAGGCTGCATAAAAAAAAGCTGGCTTAGTATCAACTGCTTTCCTCTACATCTGCACCTGGAACAATTGTATCCCCCAAGGGCACAGTTTATAGTGAAGAAATGCCAACTCTCACATTTATTCACAGAAATCCGCGAGTGTTTCTGCACCCAGGCGGGTGCAATCGTTCCGGGTGCAGGCAAATAGGAAAGCAGCTGCTGGCGTAGGAGCTGATTTTTGGCAAGCTTATTTACACAGACCAAGATCAGCCCACACGTGGTATTAGCCTATGTTCTTTAGCATATTCTATGTGTTAAGTGTCCTGTTTTGTATGGCTATTGCTTAAGAACAAAATTTTCAAATATTATCCCAAACATGTAATTCACCTAGATAATAAACTGTTTGTAGGTGTCAGTGATAAGATCAGAAGGATTTCCTTGTAAGAAAATTTCCAATGTAACAAGTCAAGAACTTGAAAGAAAGAGTGAGTAAAAGCTAAGGTTCGTAGAATACAACAGGCTCTGGACCTTTACATCCCAACACCCTTATTTCTTGTCCTCTCATGCATAGAATGGTAAAAGAAGGCTGTGAGTGGTGAAACTATTTATTTCCTAGAGCAGAGAAAATGCAGTTAGACCAGACTCATTCCTTTTCCTCAAGGCTCTTAAAGGTACACCTTGTTCTTTTAAAATCGCCAATCCGTGAAGCCGGAACCAAGAAACTATTTGTCGGTTTCCATTTATAGTATAATTAAGGTTTTTCTGTGTCTGAGAAAGGGCGGTGGTTGTCAGGTGTCTCTCAGTTGCTGCTGTTTGTCTATGTCATAGAGATACTTAGTGCAGTTGTTATGGGGTGGAGATCTGGACAGCTGGAGCCCCTTAGATAAGCTAGTGTCTGATTTAAGTAAACAGATATTGTGTCAGCTACAAGAAAAGAAACCCTTTTAAGGGTAATGACACGCAGTGCTACTTTTTGCCCGAGATTTGTTGTAGCTACAAAATGCCAGATAATACCCTTCCATAGACAATAATGAGAATTGTCTCAATTGCAGAATTGCTCAAAAATGCATACAGAGGTATTTTTGAGCGATTACAAAATTTGAGTGTTTTAGAAGAGATCATTCTCAGTACTGTCTATGAAGGGTATTTTCAGATGCTTTGCAGTTACAACATATCACAGGTGATGAGTAGCACCGTGTGTCATTGCTCTTAAATAAAGCGGTGCTTCAAAATAGCTTGCCTCTATTACTTTAATGAAAACAAGCCATGATTTGTGCAACTGATTATTTCCATTATTAGCCACCATTTTAAGTGCAGAGGATTTCGCAGCGATCCGATGCGCTGCGCAAAATCGCAGGCGTCACGTCGGATGCGACAAGGTAAGTAATGGCAGTGTCGCATCGTTGATGCAACGCAACACGACTGTCAGATGCAGACGCAGCGTGCAGCGTCTGCATCCGACAGTCGTGTCGCATCAACAATGCGACACGATGGGACAATTGAATTACTTACCTTATTTCCGTTGCATCCGACGTGACGCCTGCGCTTTTACGCAGCGCATCGGATCGCTGCAAAATCAGCCGTGTAGTCTTGCCCTTTTAACACTTAGAAATTACATTACCTTTATTATGGCCTAAACGTCAAGTAATGTTAATTAATTACATTTAAATGGCTTTTTAAGATCTAATTCTATCCCCAGATTTTACTGGTCATTGAAAATTTATATGGGAAAACCGCTTAGAATTCATTCTTTGGGCAACCTTTAACTTCCCCCCCCTATTTTAACAACCCATGCGTTACTATTTGCTGTCCTGCATGTCCTGCACTATTTAATAACCCCTTACCCACAGGTATGTACAAACCCTGGAATTTAAACAAGGAACTTGTTATCTACTAGAAGTTATCATTCAAAAAAAAAATAAACGTTGAGTTTATGACAGAGTGGCATATTCATGTGTGTGTTTTTTTAGAGTTGCATTTTATAGTAGTTTAAGTTTTATATTACATTGTTTTTTTTGCTGCTCCTCTTGTATATCCGTTAGTCATTGACCTAGCCAGTGAATCTGCCTCTTTGGTGCTAGCCTTCGTTTCATGTGATGTGTGGGTATAGGTGTAATGGAGAATACAATTGTATATTTCAGTGGAATACAAAAGTTTTTGATGTTTTGGTGGATCGTTTGCTTCTAAGAATCAAAGGTGTCACACGTTGCAATCAATTGTAACAAATACGTTTAAATATACAGACATTTATTTCATGCTTGACGATTTCAACATTTCATGCGAACTAAAGTGGTCAGTTGTGCTTGGTTAGTACTTTTGCAGTTATTGGTGCTGTACCTTTCTATTTGTATAGGGATTATATATGCACATGTATTATAATGGCTGCAACACATGGTCATTTCTCTTGATATCAAGGGCAGCCTTTTGCTAAAGTCATATCCAACACTAACAAGTAAATTATGGGCATATACGGTAGTAGGAATCCACTTTTCACATTATACATGATGTTTAGAAAATGCATCCTGCAGGTAGAATTGGAACCGTTATTTCTACCAGCCATGCCCTTTTAAAGGGATTCTGACGTGATTTTTATGGTTTAGTTTTTATTTCTAAATTACATGTTAAAACTGCAAATAATTCTTAGATCTACCAGTCAGCTGCTATCTGGTTACCTTCCCATTGTTCTGTTGTTAGGATGCTGGTGAGGGGGGGGGCGAAGGGAGGGGGTGATATTGTCACGATCGCTGCCCGGAGCAGGTCCAGGAGCTCCGGGCGGCGCGTCCTCCCCTGCCGGCGTCGCTCCCAAAATGGCGGCGCCCATGGCCGTCACGTGGGTAGCGGCGCCAGCGCGATGACGTCAGCGCAAGGACGCCGATGACGTCACTATGGCGCCAAATTCAAATATAAAAGCCATACCAAGACGCCAGAATGGCGCCCAAGTATAGGATTCGTTCCTGTGTGTTTCCTGGGTTTCCTGTCTGCTATTTTGAAGACTTATCTTGTTCCTGTTTGTTGCTGACCTCTTGCCTGGACTTTTGGACTTTGCTGATATTCTGCCTGCCCTTGAACCCTTGCCTGGACTTTGGTTATTCTTCTGGTTTACCCCTTTTTGGACACCGCAACCTTGACTCCCTTGTGGGCTTCCTCCTTGATCCTGACAACCTCCCTGGTGGGAGCATCCCGGCTCCCTGACAGATATCACTCCAACTTGCAGTGCAGCAGTAAAGAGTGACTGAAGTTTAGCAGAGCACAAGTCACATGACTGGGCGTAGCTGGGAAACTAACAATATGTCTAGCCCCGTGTCAGATTCAAAATTAAATATAAAAAAAATCTGTTTGTTCTTTTGAGAAACTAATTTTAATGCAGAATTTTGCTGGAGCAGCACTATTAACTGATGTGTTTTGAAAAAAAATATTTTTCCTATGACCGTATCCTTTTAAGTTACCTTTTTTTTCCACTATCCCACCAACGATGAAGAAGCCCCAAAAATCAGTCTGACATCTGCTCCTCTATGGGCAGCAGCATGCTAGGTGTTTTCTCATAGAAACATTGATGGCAAAAAGGCCAATCTCCTGACTTATCAAACTCAGCAGATCAGCCTTTTCTCCTCCTGCATTTCTGCACAGGCAAAGAATATTCCTCTGTGCAACTGGCTTAAAAGGAAGTATTATATGAGAGGGTTGGATAAGAAACCACAGAGGTGCAGTAGAAATACAACCAAAATTTATCCTGGCATAATGAAATATTTCATAAGGGAAATGATGGCATGAGAGCATACCTTTAAATTCACCTGAAAATTGTTCTTTGTGTGATCCTTCTCCAGTTTGCTAAGCTTGGTTCCACACAACACAATGTATAGTCACATTTACAACTTCTGATGTTGGTTTATATAGATGTGTGCGGCTTCTTAGGGATAAAGTATTTGATATGATTTTGGCTTATCTAGTGAATCAGACATTGTGCTGCGGTATAGTGCAAAATGTTTCACTAGATGGATCATTGTGCACCCTACTGTGCTATGATATTTGACTTGTATGTTTGTGTGTAGGAGAAATGAAAGGCTGTTAAAGATATGATGCTAAATCAAGAGTCCCTAAACATTAGGTTTTAGAAGTAGTTCTAATGAAGCTGAGGAAATGAGTTGCTCCACGTTTCCATTTACTCACTGGAAGAAGAAACATCCGCCAGCCTGTGTTGTTTTCTTCCTATGTGTTATATTTGTAATGAGACTAATGCAAATAAATGTTGACAGCAAGCTACATCAACTATGACAAACTCTATTATTGTCTTTAATTATGATATAATATTCAAGACATATTGGGCTTCTGTGTATATTATCAATAAGCCATGTCTTGAAAGATCTAGTGTGCTGGCTTTTTTCATCTAGTACTGCTATGCTTTCCCATAGCTAATTATAGGTCCCCAGCAAAGCCACCCCCCAACCATAGCAGCCATTGACCCAGGAGCAAACCATGGTCCCCTTTATAGGTCTCCTGAGATAGACGGCTGTTATATTTGACCTCTTCAGTTCTGGTCCCTGGTTCTCTTGTGTTGCAATGACAGGTGCACATGTGCACTGGAAGCTAATACCTGATTGGCTTACAGTGTGCATCATTCTGTTTGTCCATCAGTGCTAAGGAGCAATGGACTGGATGTGAGGTGGTCAAATATGGTGACTACAAACCCAAATGTGCTTTAAATGGTCTGGCACGGGAGGAGCAGAGCCATTGTTGGGAGCCTGGCTGCTGTTTTTGGGGAGGACCAGGACCCTTTGGTGCATAATTCAATCATTATTTTCCTTTAAGATGCGTTACCTTATTAATCAGCTGAAGTATGCACCATGTTCATAATATGTTTATAACCAAAGTCAAAGGGTTGGCTCATTACTTTTCCTATTAACCCATATCTGCTGCTCAAGCTGTTGCTTTGCTCTCTCTGTGATATGCCTTTCCCTCCATCCTTTCTTGCTCCCATCTCATGGATATGCTGTTCAGTCAATTGCATGCTTATTTCCTACTCTCACTTCTCCCGTCACTGCTATTTCTGTCCTCTCCAAATTAAAATCATTATCTAAAATAGCAGCCAACAGCTGGGACTTAAATATTTCTCTTTGCCCCTAAAATGTCCAGCCAGCCTTGTTCTCTGTGCAGCTGAGCTCCTGGATTTTGTGCCCTGCGTAGCTCACACAGCCCTCTTGGGAGGCTCACTGCTCTTCTAAATAACCACACACAGCTGGGAAATGCCATAGTTAATGATTACAATAATTTAAAAGCCCCCAGAAACAGCAAAAAATACTTCTAAAATACAGTGTCAGGTGGGTGAAATATGAAGCCACATTGCATTTATTGGCTTTCAAAAACTCCTCGTTTTTTTCCTTAACCAGAAAATATGAGAAGTATGGAGATCCTGTTTAGTCCCCTGACCTTACATTCCTTCATCTCTGTCTACTACTAAGAAATCCCCCTTCCTAGGAATAAGAAGGAACTCTCCCCACTGATTCATTTGCATATGTCACTGAACTTTTCATTTTCACACACAAAATACTTCCTGTTCTACATCTGGTAAAAATACTAATTTTTCTGTTGCTGCCTTTTGGTCAATATCTTTTTCCAAAAAAAACATGCAGACCTTCTTTTTCTGTGACTGCCATTGCCTGATGACTGTCATCAGTTTGTCCTTGACTTCTTTCACTCATTATCACACCCTTTCTAAGGCTGCCCATCAGTCTATTTGACCACTGCTTCTTTTGCACATTGGAACCAGCCAGCTCCATACAGTGGCTTAACTAGATATTACGGGGCCCCACACCAAATTATTTTTCAGGCCCCCAAAATGTTTAGCGGTTGACTTGTTTTACAAATATTTATTGAATCTGTATATGAATTAGGGCTTCTTAGGAACCCTATACCTCCAGGGCCCCCTGCAGCCGCTGGGTCTGCTTTCTCTATAGTTACGCCCCTGTCTACATATATGTTTACATAGCTCTCTGCTTTCTCTCTCCGGAGCACGTTTCTGCTCTGCCCCACAACTTTTCTCCCCATTATTCCCTGTGTCCTTCCTCTCTGCATGACTTGCTGAAGCACCCAGCCCTCTTATCTCACTAAAAGCACACGTAAGGTAATAAGTGCAAATGCAATCTGCAAATGGAAGGAAGATGTAATGGTAGCCAATTCAGTAACTAAGTGAATGCCAGTTTTAGCCTTCCCAGCCATTGCTAAATATGTGGATCAGTGGGAAGGAGTTTAGACCAGCAGTGGTACAATTAGATTTTATTATATGTCTTAATTGAACATTCAGTTGCAATGTTACATGTGAGTGCATTCTGATCCAGACAGGACAAGGACAAAATAAGCGGCGCTTGGAATAGCATGTGTGGCCAAATCGTATTGTAGCACAAACTCTGACATGAGTATGGCTGCTTTAAAGGGGACATTTTCTCATTTGTTTAACATGCATTTAGTGAATAGGACTTGTGCCAAACATCATTTTTGTCTATTGTTTGAATACTTGCCTCGCAAGGAACAAACATGCAGTAGCTTAAATGTCCTAGTTTTATTCAAGCAATAACAAAACCATATTTTTTTTGTGCTGAGAACAAGCCCAATTCTTTGAACTTCTGTGAAACATGGTTCTTTAATGTTGAGTGAAGAAAAATAAATTACTTGTATATTACAATGCTTGGTTGTTCTAAATGATAAAAGTTGATTTTTATCAAAGAAAGGAGGCCGACGCATTCAAACTTTAGTACAGGGAGGAGGACATCCTTTCATGGTGATGGGATATGTCTCTGCTAGTGGCGCAACATTTGCTTAAAAAAGATATGTCTAAAGCTTTGACAGTGTAAATTGATCTTTCCCATCCTGCTTTCCTAACTTACTAATGCAAAACAAGCTGGGAAAGATCACTTCACACTGTAAAAGTTTCGGAAATATTTTATTCAAGCAAAATCCAATACCGTGAGTTACTTTGTGCTAGAGTATGTCACATTAAGTGAAAGTTGCTGACTGGTTTATTTTATTTATTTATTTTAGGTCTGATGATACTGTGTGGATATTTCTCTCTGTGAGACTTCTCAGCATATATAGCCCCAACATGTCGGTGGTGCAGGTAGGTTGTACTGATAACATCCGAACTTTACCCAGTCACATCCTTAGGGTTATGTCGCATGTGTAGTATTTTGCCCCAGGCCATTTCTTTGTCTTCTTTATCTATCAATTTATTTCATGTATTCTCACATCTCCTCTCTGTATTAGCCCATCTTCTTAGACGCTTGTTAAATGGTTAACATTTTTAAAGTTCATGCTTGTTGTGATGAGACTTTCATTTTTCTTTTTCTTCCTCCTTTTTCAAAGTCCCCTTGGCAGGCTGGCACAGAATGCATTGCTAACTATGACTTCCAGGGAAAGGGTGAGCAGGACCTTCATTTTAGTAAAGGTGAAGTGCTGACCATCGTGGCTGTGACAAAGGTAACAAAGGGAGAACTGTTTTATGTTTCTGTGTTAGTGGTGTCAGAATTAGATTCAATAATATGTTGACTTAATACAGAATGTCTAGGTCCATGGAAATGCTGAAGGGGCTCATCTTGCCCATGGGCCTCCATTTGGACAATTTTGTTCTGCTGTTTGACAAATCACAGACCATATCACACAGTCACTGTTTTTTTTTTTAATTCTAATCAGAATTAGCATGAGGTATGTTTTGTGATCATACCATAATCCAAGATGATCTTATGCATCACAGAGCATCATTCTAAGCAGATTTCCAATATACATTAAACTTTTTAGTGGCTTTAATGAATTCAGTATACAGTTGGCTGTTTATATTTTCTACATTGCTGTTTCTGACTCCTGAGACCATGTAACAGAGGTCAGCTGAGTAAATGATTTAACTAATGTCTGCTATCTTGTTTCAAGTCGGAACAAGGAAAGAATGTAGAGAGCAGAAAGGTATAAACAAACACCGCTATCAAATTGCAAGCAGATTTACGAGTAACCACAAAAATGTCTAAAGTATGTTGGAAAGTGGCTAAGAATTAAATTTTCATTCACTATGCAAAAAAACTTTTTTTTAACTTTATTTAATGAATATATCTGAAAAGATATTGACACGTTTTGATGTGTTATTTTGTGCAAAAGTATTTGGAACTGTAAAAATAAGGTTAGGAACCAGAAAGGACTATGACAGTTTAATATCAACTAGATACACATTGGTTACTGCCTTAACATGACATGCATGTGTAGTAGTCTACAGTGGGTAGCGCCCATGCGGGGGGGGGGGGGGGGGAGTGATGCCTCATGAACCATAGCTTATTTCAGTTTAAATCTAGAATGATGTGGTCTGTTATTTCTCAGTAATTCATAGCACTGCTACAGAAGTTTTGATCATACTTTCCATAGTACAGATGAATCTGTAGCCCAGTAGGCAGGATGAAGAATATTGTATGGCCACAACACCATATATGCAAGTGCTAGCTTAGGGAGTAAGGCATACTGGAAACTGTAATCGTGCAAAGGATGTAGTTACTGCTGCACTAAATGGTCCAAGCTCATGTTGTCATCTTCTGTGTCTCTATTCATTTGAAATAGGATGACTGAATTGTCTCAAATTGGGACCTTTTACCCAGTGAAGTAAAGCACGCAAGTATTAGTGACTGAGTTGATTTGCCACGTGCCAGGAAGTTCATAGCTTAGCAAGCAGCATTCACTCTGGGGCTTTAGGCTTTTACTTGGTGATGTGTTAAGGCCTAAACTGCTGCACTCCCCTCAAAGCCTTTCTACAGCACATCTTTCACCATAGCACCCACTGTAGCAAACCGGTATTGCACAGTTGTGTAAGTTGTGACATTAGCCAAACTAGCGGAGCTTCTAATGTATGGCCAGCTGAAGGCGCATGGCCGCTTTCTAGCAAATCCACCAGGAAGCCAATTTCTTGCTACTTGCCCTGCATGCAAGTAATTCACGTTTCCATGTTTATTTTATACTGAATACACGTTTTATTCAGTAAAAGCTTTGGCAGCACACTGTTTACACAGTCTTTCTTATAGTAAAAGGTATTGCACAGTTACCAGCTTAAAATATAATGTGCAGATTTTATAAGCAGGGCTACACGTGAGGCCTTAAAGGAGAACTAAACCCCCCTTGTAATAAAAGCCCTCATTAACTTCCTGCCATCGCCTCCCTCTCCACACGGTACCTTCGTTAAAAAGAAGCCCCTGAAAAAAACTCTGACCTTAAACTGCAGAGCAGCAGAGTTCCCAGGCACCATCTTCTGGACTTTTATGTTCTTTTGGGACTCTTCGCTGCCACGAAGCCCGCGGGCGCAGTTGTGCTAACCATGGAATCAGCTTTAACTGCGCATGCTCCCATCAGCATTCAGACTCGAAAGAACACGAACACCCAGAAGATGGTGCCTGGTTATTTAGGCAGTTTAAGACAGTCAATAGAAGTGTGACCACTCAAGACTCACTCCACCACACCATATCCCTCCAATCAGCTCTGTAAGCTCAACTGTAATGTAGGTCCAAATAATCAATTCAGGCGGCACTCTGGATGAATATGAGGATGTTTATTACACCTTGTTAGGGTAAGAGCTAGCTAAGGCACAGCGTGGTGAGGGGGGCCATGGCAGGAAGTTAATGAGGGCTTTTATTACATGGAGGTTTATTTCTCCTTTAAAATTTTGCAATGGTTTTAACCTTGAATTTTGTTTTGTTGGATTAACTTCATGGGGACAGAAACTTTTATGCCTCTCTATTTTATTTATTAAGGATTCCAATTGGTACAAGGCAAGGAACAAAGTTGGGAGTGTTGGATTCATTCCTGCAAACTATGTCCAGAAGAGAGAAGGAGTGAAATCTGGAACCAAACTCAGCCTTATGCCGTGAGTATAATCAACAAGAAAGCAACAAGTTCGAAATGTCTAAGCCTTCATTTGCTATTAATTCGCTGTATTTCTAAGAGAGGTTAACATTTTCTTTACTAAGTCATTCTGTGAGTCTGTCATGAAAACAATACAGTCAACATCAGATATTTACTATAAAAATGTGATTAGTAGCAGATAAGAGCTGTACTTTTTATCTTGTGATGATGCCACAGGGCTCTGCTGAACATCATTAAATGCTGCTGTGATTTTGGCCCTGTTCACAAGGGCTGCAACTATGCTGTGGCAACCATTGGTTCTTCATCTTTGAGTTTTTGTGGAGAGTAATATTCTGATACAATTTGCACCTGTTTTTATAATTTTTTGCTTTTTATTCATTAGCTCTCCAGTTTGCAGTTTCAGCAATCTGGTTGCTTGGGTGCAAATTACCTTAGCAGTTATGCGTTGATTTTAATAAGAGACTGAATGAGGAGAGGGCCTGAATAGAAAGGTACCAATAACTATACATTTGTAGCCTTACAGAGCTTTTTTAGGTGGGTTCAGTGACCCTTATTTGAAAGCTGGAAAGAAGGCAAATCATTCACAACACAAATGAATAATGAAGACCAGTTGAAAAGTTGCTTTGAACTGGCCACTCTATAATATACACTCTATAATATACAAAGTTTTTTTTTATATATATATATAGCGATTGAAACAATTCAGCATCTAAGGGATGTTTGCTGAACTGCCAGACTGAATCACCAGAGAGAGGAGCATTATACTGAATTATACCACACACATACCATATTATAATTTAAGCTTAATTTTTCAAAAAAATTATCAAAAAGAAATAAAATATTGAAAACTGTTGAAAAAATTGTTCTTTCTGGTGTACTATCTGAAATTAACTGAACTGAAAAGTGTTTGGAACTGAACAACTCCATTAATATTGCTAGCCTATAAGTGACTGAAAACAAATGTACTTTGTGCTTAAGTCTAATATATTTCATAATCAACAAGTGCCAAAGAACATAATTTAAACCAGTTGTATACATTTAATGGTTTTAATTTGAATGCAAAATGCTTGTCAGTCAATTTTCTATCTTCTTCTATTAGCTTATTCTTTCACTCTGATATACAGGTGGTTTCATGGCAAGATAACCCGAGAGCAAGCTGAACGTCTCTTATATCCTCCCGAGACAGGCTTATTCCTTGTGCGAGAGAGTACAAACTATCCTGGTGATTATACTCTATGTGTGAGCTGTGAAGGGAAAGTGGAGCATTACCGCATTATCTATTCTTCTGGCAAGCTGAGCATTGATGAAGAAGAATACTTTGAAAATCTCATGCAACTGGTGGAGGTATGAAACCAGGGCCATCCTCAAAGGGAAAGGTGTTGAACAAGAATCTGGTTAGGATGAAGCCATATGCTGATGTGGGTCTCCAGGATTTCTGATGTTTTAGAATAAAACACTTCATGTTCCCGGTTTAGACCTGTAACCTGCCAAAAAAGGAAAAAAAAAAATATTGAGTTTTGATTTTTTAACATGCAACATAATATTATTATTATTATTATTATTATAATATAACATCAGGGAGGGGTTTAAAATGTTTTATAAATAATTTTAAATTACACGGGTGCCTACATCCTGCTGAAATCAATGAAATGACCATAGTCGACTCAGCTATGCATAGTATGAATTGCCATACTTATCTTCCCAAACAGACACTTTTATTACAACCTTTTGGAGGGGTCTTGTCTGCAAAGAAGTGCCATTTTATCTGGCAGGTAATTGTTTCAGAAAACCTCCTGCAGGTCACCCATATGATTTATGATATATACAGAAGTTGTTTTTATAAAAAAAAAAAAAAGTCAGCGATTGTCCCTTTTTTCCTAATCTAGTCTGTCTGCACATGGTTTGCTCGCTGCGAATTTTCATTTTAGCAAATTTTGGCCAAAAAAACAGAATTCGCCTTTTACTAAATGTGCTCCACTGACCCCATGGTTGATTAATTTTCACATCCTCAGACATCCCACAGCTCTAATTTTCAGCCTTTACTTTAACCAAAACCACTGGGTAGTTCCACAGTATAAGAAAGGAGTGTGGGAATAGCTGGCAATTCAGAGTTTGCTGTATTATTATTATTAACATGTATTTATATAGCTCCAACATAATGCGTAGCACTGTAAAGTAAATGTGATTATACAACTACATCACATGAATTACATATATAGAATATATGGAGTAACAAACATCACAATCAATACAGGTACAAAAAGGTGAGGAAGGCCCTATGCATAGGCATAAAGTCTAAAGGGAAGGGAGTAATAAAATGAATAAGGTGTTTCAGTTTTTTGAAGAAAGCACTTTGCAGATTGGATTTATACAAGGCTATTTTGTGTCTAGCTTTAGAGAAAAACAAGAAGGAAACGGTAAAATTCTGTAAGAAAATCCTTATTGTGCAAACAGTGCATAGGATTTTATAACATTGAAAAAAGCATATCAAGCCATTCGGTGTGCAGGCCCAGCCTTGAAATGAGAATGAAAGGCCCCAGGCCCTGCCAGATCACTTTTGATAGCACATTTAAGGGAGGCGACACCTTGAAAGTATATTGACACCTTAAAGGGGGAAGTTAAGTATAAAATAGAATAAGGCTAGAAATGCTGTATATCGTATACTAAACATAAACATGATCTTACTGCACCACAAGCCTAATCAAACAAATGATTTATGCATTCAAAGTTAGCCACAGGGGTTCACCATCTTGTAACTTTGTTAAACATCTCTGCAAGACCAAGACTGTGCACATGCTCAGTGTGGTCTGGGCTGCTTAGGTATCGTCCTAAATTATCAAAACAGCACAAGTCAAATAATATCTGCCAGAAGCCGATACAGCAAGACTGATTAATAATCAGAATATACAGACTGCAGTGGGTCCTGTGTTGTCATGTAATCTAATGTGGATTTTATAGTTTTGTATTGTTTAATACAAACTTTCTCCAACTCTGCAGAACCAGTGGCTGCAGCAAAATAATCCTCCAAATAGAATCCCAGTTTATCTGTTTAAATCTGGCTCCCATGATCTTTGTCCCTGCAGCTGGAGTTGGAAACAGTAAAGGGGACGTAAAGGCAAAAATCAAATCCAATACAAATCTCTATACAGTCGCTGACTGCTCTACAGGGAAAAAACAAAGCTGCTTGAGTTCTGCATGGCTTGGAAGTAAGGTGGGGGCTCCCCCTGCTGTTCATAAGTATGACTGTTTCTCTGCACAGCAGTTAGGGACCGTCTGACAATTCCTATCCACAGCAGTAAATAAAGGGAGAATTTCACTGCATACAGTCAGGTTTCTTATAAAAACGGTAGGCATTTTTTAATTGAAGTATATTTTTTAATTAAAGTATCTTTTTCATTAAAGAAAGTAAAAATGGGATTTTATTTTTTTGCCTTTACATGCCCTTTAATAGTAAATTGAATGACAAGGCTTTAACAGTTAACCAGGAGACAAACTAATGTCAAAAAGACACATATCGTCTTCCTTGCCCTTCTCCTCCCAAATTGGCTGCAATATCCTTGTCATCAAATATAATGTTAAAACAATATACTGGTGATTTTGGTAGCCTGGTGTAGCATTTAATGCAGCTATTTCAATGTGGTTTTACAATCTTTATACTACAAGATTTTTATTCACATCTCATGCGGTCTCTGGTATCGTTATCATATACAGGAATACATTAAAGGGTTTGTTCACCTTTGAGTTAACTTTTAGTATGGCAATATGGGGGTGGTATGCTTAGGCAATTTGCAATTAGTTTTCACTTTTTATCATTTGTAGTTTTTGAATTATTTAGCTTTTGTATCAGTAGTTTTCCAGTTTCAGGTTTCAACAATCTGGTTGGTAAGGTCCAAATTGCCCTAGCAACCATACATTGATTTGAATAATAGACTAGACTATGAATATATAAGCCTGAATAGAAAGATGAGTAATAAATAGCAATAAATTAGTTGCATCTGTTTTTTAGATGTGGTCGGTGCCCCCCCCATTAGAAAGCTAGAAACTGTCAGAGGTAAGAGGCAAATAATTAAAAAATAAAACGTAAAATAATGAAGACCAACTGAAATGTTGCTTAGAATAGGTCATTCTATAACGTACTAAAAGTTAACTTAAAGGTGAACCACCCATTTGACAGAACTTAAAGGTAAGTTGCATCTCTATGCTGCTCTTTTTGCCACTGTTCTTTGTTGACTTCTCATGGAACTTGGTTAAGCATTAATGTTATAGTTTGGTCATGTATACCACAAGATGCTCACATTAAGCAAGTAAGTGTTGCCACTATGCAATGTTTATACCATGTCATAAGCATTTGTGCACGGTGCAGCTGCTGATCTAAGCCATGCAGCATTCATTTCTTCCTGATCATGACTAACCCCTCGCCCCGCTTCCTGTGCCAGGAACTGAGATAGACTGAGATGACAGAGCAGCGCTAATCTAATATGTTCTGCATTTTGCTGCAATGATACTTTGAGGTTTGTGCTGCTGGCAGAAATACAGAGAATTACTGCTGCAGTTAAATAACCATAATTAACCAGAACTGATGCTGATTTTATATTCAGACTCAAATATAAAGTTGTCTCTAACAAGATGTATTGCCAAGAAATTTATGATAAAGAAATATTGTAAAGTAATAGAATAGAACACATAGGAAGCTTTTAAATAGTCTGAATAACCAGCTTTTCAATTTGTGGTATGCTAGTAATGCCAAAGCCATCTGTTAGCAGTTTCCTCTTAAACAGTCATCACCATGCCATAACTTTTCATTCAGAAAAGATTAAATCCTTGTAGTTTTCTTGATTAAAATTGTGTGGTTGTGCATGGTCCTCTAGTGGTTGAAGGAGAGAACTGTATGTACTGTGTTGTTTTTTTGTGCTACATACATGTCCTTTATTCCCACACATTTGAACAACTCTATTTCCTTTTCCAGCACTATACCAATGATGCAGATGGTCTGTGCACAAACCTGATAAAGCCCAAGTTGATGGAGGGAACAGTAGCCGCCCAGGATGAATTTTCCCGGAGTAAGTATTATTAATGCAGTAAGAGCACGGCTTTCTCTTTCTTAAATGCTTTTGTTTTTCCACTTGGAATCAATTGACAGTATGTCAAGCAAGGATCTTTTTAGCTGAGTTTGTTGGAAGAACATTGTATCAGAGAAAACTTGGAGTTGGCCCAAAGCACCAGATGCAAAGTTCCCTCTGAACTGTCAGATTTGAATAGTCAAATTATAATTCAGATTCTGTTCCAAATTTGGAAAACTTTGCTGGAGGATTTGGTATTTGGCTAAATCCAAAAATTATGGATTTGGTGCAACCCTACACTTCATATACCTTATACCTACTATTGTTGCAGAAATAATCACTCGCCTTATTGCTCTCCTTAAATCATGTACCATGTGTGTACAAGCATATACAGTATGTATAATATACCATAGTCATTTCAACTGGCCTTAGGAAATATTTCTCTACTACCACTGTTTTACCGAATAGCATACCCTAATACTCTACATGAGATTTAATGTAATCGTTGGTATACTAAACCTTTCCACACAAATAGTGTAGCATCACAGAAAACTAGATTTTCACTTACATATTGGCCCAATTTGGTTTCCTTCATTTTCATGTTCTGTATTCCACCTCATAACTTCAGGTATTTGTGTCCCACTCTTGCAACTTTTGTATCATTCAGGTGGCTGGGCCCTCAAGATGAGAGATCTTAAACTGCAGCACACCATTGGCAAGGGAGAATTTGGAGGTAATATAGTATATATGCTTATATCAATGGTCCAGACTCTCTGGATAATAGCCTCACCTAAGGGGGAAAAGTATGTTGGGTTTCTTAGACACATGTCATAAAAAGAGTTGGCTTGATATAATAGCTTGTAGTTGTTCATTCATCATTATTAATTCCCAATATTTACAAAATAACTACAAATACTTAAAGTAAGATACTATTATTATGTGCTGAGATAAATATATTTTATACTATAATTGCAGATGTCATGCTTGGAGAACTTCAAGGAGTGAAAGTAGCTGTTAAATGTATCAAGAACGATGCCACGGCACAAGCATTTATAGCGGAAGCTTTGGTGATGACGTGAGTTGAGGGGAAATGTCACAACTTATGAATGATTCTGGAGCGGAATTTGAGGCTTCATTTTTCAGTGTCATTAAGGAAAAGTCAGCTTTTTAAAAGCAGCAATGATCCAGGATATCAAACTTGTCACAGGGGGTCACCATATTGCTCAGTGGGCTCTGAGCAGCTGTTGAGAAGCTAAGTTTAGGGGTCATCACAAATTATCAAGCAGAAAATGAGGTTTGTCTGTAATATAAGCTAATGCTACAGGCCTGATTATTAATTTCTGACCAGTACAATTGCACTGGTTTCTGTGCTTCCATGTAGTAATTAGCTGTATTAATTACTAATTAGCCTTATATTGTGACATTTATATTCTATGTGTACTGTATATTGTGAGACAGTCCCTAAGCTCAGTAACTGACAGCAGCACAGAGCATGTGCAGTGAATCAGCAGAAAAGAAGATGGGGCATCTTTACTGCTAAAGGGTTATGGTTGCCTTGGGCTGTTACAGAAGCCCAGAACATAATATACAACATTTCTAGCCTACTTCTTTAGTTAAGCTTTAGTTCTCCTTTAAAGGGGCCCTCTACCCAAACAGTGTTTTTGCACAGTGAAAGAAAATGTTTATATTCTCTGTTTTCCTGACTGTGATTTATGAAACCATGTAGCAGAAGCCAGAACTGTTGGAGACCTAACTCTTCTTAAATCTTCTTATATGTGTATAAACAAAGAAAAGAAACATTGAAAATTTCGTCTTAGAATGCATATTGGAAAGCTGCTTAAAATTGCCTTTTCTTTCATTAAGCAAAAAACTCTAATTTATTTCAAGCACATTCACAGTTTGATGTAATGTAGTATGTAGAATAAAATAAACTGTTTGTCTTTAGGCAATTACAACATAAAAATCTGGTACGGTTGCTGGGAGTGATTGTTGAAGATAAAAGTGATTTGTTTATCGTGACAGAATTCATGGCAAAGGTAACGACTTTCTTCTCTCTACCCTCAATTCTTAGAGGAAACTCTTCTGCTGTTGCTCTTCTTAGAAAAAACTTAAAGGGATACTGTCATGGGAAAAAAATTTTTTTTCAAAATGAATCAGAATTCAGCACTGAAATTAATTTCTCAAAAGAGCAAACAGATTTTTTTATATTCAATGTTGAAATCTGACATGGGGCTAGACATATTGTCAATTTCCCAGCTGCTCCCAGTCATGTGACTTGTGCTCTGATAAACTTCAATCACTCTTTACTGCTGTACTGCAAGTTGGAGTGATATCACCCCCTCCCTCCCCCCCCCCCCCAGCAGCCAAACAAAAGAACAACGGGAAGATAACAAGATAGCAGCTCCCTAACACAAGATAACAGCTGCCTGGTAGATATAAGAACAACACTCAATAGTAAAAAACCCATGTCCCACTGAGACACATTCAGTTACTGTACATTGAGAAGGAAAAACAGCAGCCTGCCAGAAAGCATTTCTCTCCTAAAGTGCAGGCACAAGTCACATGACCAGGGGCAGCTGGGAAATTGACAAAATGTCTAGCCCCATGTCAGATTTCAAAATTGAATATAAAAAAATCTGTTTGTTCTTTTGAGAAATGGATTCCAGTGCAGAATTTTGCTGGAGCAGCACTATTAACTGATTCATTTTGAAATTTTTTTTTTCCCATGACAGTATCCCTTTAAGAAAAGTTATGTGACTTTTCTCTATTCTTTTCCAAGCAAAGCAACATCAACATCTGGTAGGCACAGTTGTTTTTTTTAAAATAAAAATACAGTTATGACTTATTTCCGGATAAGGGACCCTTATGTAATTTGGATATGTTAAGTTATGTTATGGATAAGTCTACTAAAAAAATAATTTAAACATTAATTAAACAAAATAGTTCTGCTTCCAGTAAGGATTAATTATATCTTAATTGGATCAAAAAAGAGAAAAAGTAAATAATTTTGAATTATTCAATTACAATGGAGTCTATGGGATATGGCCTTCCTGCAGTTCGGAGCTTTTTGAATAATGGGTTTTTGGATAATGGATTACCGATATATATATAATATGCCTGCTAAACTACATATCTGATGATAATGATGATTTCAGCTGTCTTATTTATTCTAAAATGTACTGTGCTCATTTAACAGAGCAAATTTCCAAGTTCCCATCCTGATTAAGTCCGAGTAACAGTTTAAAGATAAAGCAATAAACCAGGAGAAAAGACTTGCTGGTGCCTGTATTTCTTTTGCCATATATACTGTGCCAATTTTTGATCTTCATCTTTAGGGAAGCCTAGTGGATTATTTGAGGTCTCGGGGAAGGTCGGTGCTAGGGGGAGAATGTCTACTAAAGTTCTCGTTGTAAGTACCCAGCAAAACTCTACAAAGTCTGTATTGTGTTAGTGACGCGATTTGGTAAATCCTTCTAAATGTACAAATTAGAGTTTTCATGTTCTAAGTTTCATATTTATTGACATTTAGAAGTAGTATAAATGCCTTGCCAGTGCTACAAAGCACTCTGTACAACCAGTCCTTATAAAACCACAACATAAACGTAATATACCATGCCCTAATTCAGTAACAAGTTGTAGTTAAAGCATACTGCCTTAGGCTACTGGCACCCAGAAAGATTTGTTGTCTGCATTTAAATCTGTGCTACTGCATCCAAAAAATCTCCCTGAAATGCTTTCCCAACAGCAATAAAATCGCAGACGTGTAAACATAAGCCCCTTCGTTTTCCGAGTTCTCCTAAACGTTGCTTCACATTTAAACCTGCACTACTGCGGGGAAAGTCTCCCTAAAGTGCTTTCCCACTGGCAATAAAGCAAAACACAGCTGGGAAAGCCTACGTGGCACGTAATTTTCTGAAGTCGCCTTAAGTTGGCTCACGAGGAAACTTCGCCCCCGACTTCGGAAAATTAAGTTACGTGCATGTTTTCCCCATCTGTGATTTACATTATAGGCAATGGGAAAGCAATTCAGAGAGACTTGTCCTTGCGGTAACGCATGTTTAAATGCGGATAACAAATCTTTCATCTGCCATGACTAGGGTTGCAACCTTTTCTGGAAAAAAAATACCGGCCTTCCTATATATTTATCTTTTTTCCCCTATTAATAACATTGGGACCAATCATTATTTTTACCGCCCAGTAAAATACCGGCCAGGTGGCAACACTAGCCATGGCCCTTACTGGGCCTGGGTATAAGCAGAGCTCATTGGGTGGCAGTACCCTTAATCTAAGTATAGCTTCTAATTTTAAAAGTTTAAAATGCATGTTGCAATTAGTGATACAAATGTATTTAAATATGAAGAAGCTTTTACGGTTTCTTTAAATGTGGAAACTCAATGCATTTATGTAACCATTGAAAAATGCAGGTGCCATACCAGATCTCCTAGACCCTACCAGTCACTCCCCCTTACAGCTTGTTGTTGTAGTAGGTGCATACACCCAGTGGCAGAACTACCGGCAGTTCGTGCATGCAAATCCACTGCGAAAAACGCTGTACGGCCTGCACCCGGGCCCCGCACCATGTAGTTACATCACTGTACCAGCTGACCAAAATCTTAAGGGGTTTGAGCATACATAGTAGTTGATCTCTAAGGGACCAGTTAGTAAGCAATGCATTACCAATATATCTTTAAACATTGTGAACTCATTTCACTGCGGATTAATCTGAGCTCTCTCAAAGCTCTAGTTTATATATTTCATTTGTCCCCACAGCGATGTATCAGAAGGCATGGAATATCTTGAAAGTAATAACTTTGTGCACAGAGATCTAGCCGCACGAAATGTGTTGGTATCGGAAGAGAATATTGCTAAGGTCAGTGACTTTGGACTCACCAAGGAAGCATCTGCCATACAGGATTCAAGCAAACTGCCTGTTAAGTGGACAGCACCAGAAGCATTGCGGGATAAGGCAAGTGTAAAAATGCATGCTTTATGAGTATTCTATATCTAGTACTTTAAAATATATGTAGGACAAGGTACTAGGGTTTACCTTCCAAAAAAGTTTAGGCTCAATGTGCAGCCTGGACAGCAGCAGGTGAGGGACCAAGGATTTTTTTGGAGTTTTGCAGCAGTGTTCAGTAGATATGGCAGATGGAGGGTGATATTAAAAAGGCTTTTCTTTCCCAGAAGCTTATGGCCAATATATAGCCTGGCTAGCAACAAGTGAGGATATTTTTATATCAGTATAAAAATAAAAACTTGGCAAACTAGGCTGTGCAAAGTAAATAATGTTTTCAATATAGTTAGTTAGCCAAAAATGTAATGTATAAAGACTGGAGTGACTGGATGTCTAACATAATAGCCAAAACACCACTTTCTGCTATGCATCTCTCTTGGTTTCCACTGGGGGGGGGCATGGTTCATAACGGCTTTTTAATCTGAAGGGATACTGTCATGGGAAAACAGTTAATAGTGCTGCTCCAGCAGACTTCTGCAATGAAATCCGTTTCTCAAAAGAGCAAATAGATTTTTTTTATATTTAATTTTGAAATCTGGCATGGGGCTAAACATATTGTCAGTTTTCCAGCTGCCCCCAATCATGTGACTTGTGCTCTGATAAAAACTTCAGTCATTCTTTACTCCTGTACTGCAAGTTGGAGTGATATCACCCCCTTCCCCCTCCCCCCCAGCAGCATAACAACAGAACAATGGGAAGGTAACCAGATAACAGCTCCCTGATACAAGATAAAAGCTCCCTGGTAGATCTAAGAACAGCACTCAATAGTCAAAAGCCAAGTCCCACTGTGACACATTCAGTTACATTGAGTAGGAGAAACAACAGCCTGCCAGAAAGCAGTTCCATCCTAAAGTGCTGGCTCTTTCTGAACGCACATGACCAGGTAAAATGACCTGAGATGGCTGCCTACACACCAATATTACAACTACAAAAAAATTACACTTGCTGGTTCAGGAATTAAATCTTACGTGGTAGAGTGAATTATTTTCAGTGTAAACAATGTAATTTAAAAAATAGAAACTACACCATAAAAATCTTGACCGAATCCCTAAACCCCCTTTCTAATAAAAACCCTCACTACCCTCCGTAGCCCCCCCACTCCCACCCACACAGGAGTTAACTTTAGCCTATTCGGTAATCTTCGGATCATCATCCGGTGCTTCGGTAATCTCTGTCACTTTCAGCGCATGCGCAGTTGTAGCGAACTGTGCAAACTGCTCCGAATGCGCATGCACCTGCACCGAGCTTCTGGACGACAATCTCCCCAAACTGCCTTCACATGTCTTCCCATCCGATATAATGAAAAGTCGCTTGCGCTAAAGCACACGCTGCGCTTCATTTTCCGAAGTCGCCGAAGTTTCCTCGTGAGGCGACTTTTCATTATAGCGGACGGGAAGACACGCAAACGCAGTTCGGGGAGATTGTCGCCCAGACGAGGCGATTAAATCTCCCCGAATCTGCCCGTGTGTCTCAACCCTAAAAAGGGAATGTGTCTTTATTTCTTTTAAGGTTTGTGGGAATCTGTATACTCAAATGAAAAATATAGGGCAAGTAAATAATTTTGATTTGAGGTAGAAGTGAGCAGTTAGAATAGAAATAGGTGAAGTATTGTATTGGCAGCTAGTTTCCTTAAAGGTTAGTGGCAGTGGCCCTCCTGAACAGCAGAAGTGTTTGTCCATGAAAATGTGCAGCCAGGGCAACAGAGAACAATTGCTTAGTGTTGACTTTACTTTTTAGTTTTTCCCAGTAAAACAATACAACCTGAAGTTAAAGGCCATTAACAACACAAAAAAATATATTTATGTTAAATGACATCAGTAAACTATTCATGGAATCATGTTTACTTTCAAAAAGTCTTAGTCTTTATTTTATCATTTGCTATCAGTTTTGCTGTACTCTGCCATTGTTTATTAGTTGCATGCTTAATAATAATAATAATAAGATAATTCCTTTTTGTCCAGCACCCAAATTCCCTTATAAGAAAAAACTGCAAATTTTTTTTATTTAAAAAAGATCTCCAATTCATTCAGTGCATTGGTGCTTTGTTATTCTGACTTTAACCTGCAGACTATCAGGAGTGTTAATCCTTATTACATGGTTCTTGTTTTTTAGAATGGCAAATCCAGTGTTTTTATTATAATCTTAAAGCTATGACAAAGTTGGATTACTCAGTGACTTATAATTATATGTACATTTGTTTTGCAGCTCTTTTCGACTAAGTCTGATGTGTGGAGTTTCGGAATTCTGTTATGGGAAATTTATTCCTTTGGCCGAGTGCCTTATCCTCGCATTGTAAGTCACAGGGTGCCATACATATATATATATATACATATACATTTTAAATTTATTGAGTGGAGAAAATGTAGTTCTTCTGTAGATTTGATGATGCGACACATTTGAGATTAATTATTTTTTTGTGAAAGCCATACTGTATAACAATACTCCACCACAGTTTGCGCTGCAGTCAGGGAAGCAATATTTTCACAAAAAAGTTGGGTTTGTCTATAGTTGCTATGGCTCCCTGCTGTACACTGCCATAAAGGGACCTGTGATAGGTCAGGTGGGATATTTTTGCAATAGTGTTTTCACATTAGAAAAACTGATTTGCTGAAGGCATTGTGCACATGGCAATGTGTTTTATTGCTGACAGCAAATCAGGCAAAAGTCTACCTGGTTGCACCACTGTCGGTGAAAATATTGTTCCCCCACCTGGAAAGCCTCAACCTGGTGGCTGAAACATGTATAGAGGGTTGCCCTATACATTTTTCATAGCACGCTATATCATACGATTGCAAGCAGCATGGATTATTACAACTGTACAGCATTTGCATTATGACTAATGAGTCTTCTAATCATAATTTCAAAATGTCTGCTTCCTTCTTCCTAGGCCCTCAAAGATGTGGTACCAAAGGTGGAGAATGGGTATAAAATGGATGCACCTGATGGATGTCCTCCTGTTGTGTATGATGTGATGAAGCAGTGCTGGCATCTGGACCCAAAACAGCGACCCACTTTTAGGAAGCTGCGAGAACAGCTAGAACATATCAAAGCTAAGGAACTGTTTCATTGAAGCAAGTGCAAGGCTTGGGGTCCTCTGTCATCACAGAGCCATTCCTTGGCCCAAGAGACTCCACAACATCAAGAATATGAGATATAACACCAGAAAGTAATAATTACTTATTGGGCTCTCTTGACCTACATGTCTTGCACTAGCTACCACCTTAGTGCCCATACAATATTCTTATAATCTGCTGGTCTGTGGAAGGATGCAGATGTTTTCTTACATTGATTTCTGCCAAATCTCACCCTCGTGTTATAATTGCCTGTGGCGTGAAAGACTTCGTGAAGATCAGCTGAGAATCGCTAATTGGAAAATATTGCATTGGCTTTGGACACAATGTGAGGCAAACAAAACAATCCAGTCCAGTTCTGTTACAGCTAAGGATTCATTTTACAGACTGGAAAAATCACTTCTGTATCTTGTCTGCCTTATTTAATACAGTCCATCGTAACCAATATACAGAGCTGACTGACAGTACATGTTGACTTCTCATGTTCTCAATCTCACGATTGCCTACCTTTTTTACACACATGCTGCTGACTTTATTCAACAGTATTGTGTACTCTCAAGCATAGATAAAGTCCCTCCCAACCTGAGAATGTAACTACTGTATTATATACAGATACTTTTGTATCCCAGTACCCCATGTAGGCTCACGTTAACCCATGTCCATAAAACAAAATCAATTTACAGAATGAAGAAGAAAATGAATGCAAACATTTCTACTTCCTATAGCATTTAAATTCAATTTTACATTTCAAATAAATCCAGTGCTAGCAGGGTACAGGGTTTCTCTCCACTGCTTGACAGTTCTGCTATCATTGTTACCTGCTATCATTGTTACCAAGCAGCAACACATTGGTCTGAATTGCTGTGTTTCTGGTTTCCAAGTCATACTGGACATTCCCTTAAATTACAAGTTATTCTCTCAGCTCTCCTTATTGATGTGGCATTTTTGTGGTGGAAAGTGAATTCCACAGCCTTTTTTATTGGCAGGCTCCAATAAATATTGAGTGTGTCATTTTGCAAGTGCTACAATTTAAACGTGTCTATTAACAAGTCAGGACACGCACATTTGTGTAACCTCAGAGTTTGGTTCTTTTAGATCCAATAACACTTCAGTTAGTTCTTCTCAGCCCCAAAAGCTCTTGCAGCAAGGGAGTCTGGATGGTCTCAGTACAGTAAATCATGCCTTCATATGTCTGAAAGTTTATTTTTCTAACACAGATGCTAGAGGAAAAACTGTCTGAAGCTGAATGTTCATATTATCGGCGTCTTGGACCATTACTTTGTTTTAATACCGAGTTAACGTCTTAACTCTGCGGTTGGCAGGTGATAAAGTTACTACATCTTGCAAGGCTAAGAGGCAACCCGGTGGCTGCCGTTTTTCCATGTCAACTTAACCCAAGCGTGGCACTATCATACAATTGGTGTACACTATCAGAACTGAAAGGAAGACTGAGCTTGATGAACTTGGTCAATTTCCTGAAGAATTTCCATTCTAGATCATGTACATAAATACTGTTTACGATTTTAGCAAACATGCTGTTGTAAGACCCAAAGGAGAACTGTAGGACATTCATGTTAGCTCAGGAAGCAATTTAATGATTAATTCCTAGAGCTGCAATAAGCGTTTTGAAGAAACCGCAAGCAACACACACACAATCTGCTCCAAGCCCAGGCCTTTCTCGGTTCCATTTGTGCTTCTCTAGTAGAATGTGGTTGGACACAAATGGAGAGACAACTTTGTGGGCCTGTTGCAGCGGGACTTGAGTGTTGGTGATAATCATGACACATCCTGACTATATGTTATTTGAGTGACAATAGACCTTAAGCATCTTTTTTTTTTGTAGCAATGTTTTCGAGTTTCTGGAAAAACCTCATAAATCACATTTCAGTTGCCTCTGATGTTAAAGGGGAACTATTGCCAAAGTCATTGTAAACAATCATTTCTTCAACTAACAAACACAATTCTGCAGTTAACCTCCTAAACACACGATATAGATGACAGGCAAAGCTTCCTATTCATTTATTTACTTATTTTCTCATAAGCAACTGTCCTGACCAGTGAGAATCCTGTAGTGGAGATCAGAGATTGATGACCAACTTTCAAACAGTCTCAGTTTTATGGATTATTAACACCTGTCGCTCCTCCTCCATTAAGTGCTGCGTTCAAACGGGTGCTAATGATAATCTTCTTAATGCATGTTTATGCTGTCTTGTTTATGTATTCAGTATAGAGAGGGGGAATGCCTGAAGCAGATATGTGTATTCTTTTATCATAGCACAACCCACTGTCTGACCAAAGTGGATTTTAAGCATTTCTCTTACTGACGCTCAGACTTGGTGCTGCTTCAAAGAAACACTGCTCTAAGACATATCTCCTTGAATTTTAAGTACGTCCCATAACACTGTAGTGGGGCTGTGATACACTAATTAAATACATGCACCCTCATTCATCTTCATAGGCTTTCTATTGGCTGGTTTCAAAGGCCCGTAAGAAAAATATAATGAAGACCCAGGGAGAAGCATATTAGTAACAGGGTGTCTAAACTCGGCGCTAATAGGAGGAGTAACATCTCTTTTAAGGAGGTGCACCATGCTGATTGGTCAGAAGGGAGCTGCAGCTTGAAGCATAGGAATGGTAAAAGTGAAAAAAAAAGCAATTGTGCATTCATGTTAATTCATTTTTACTGCATAATAAATCCCATTAGTGATTTTTGGATTTGCAATAGTTCCCCTTTAATTGTGTAAATGAGATGGAAACCGTTTCTTTCTAACCATATTTGGTTAAAAAGAGGGAGCCATTGACGGTTGTCCCAAAATGATATTTTGCTCTGTGCATTGTGAGATGGGCAGTTGGGTGAGGACATGCTGAAGGCACATAGTGACAGTTGCAGATTTGCTGGGACTTGTACCAGTTTATCTTACTGACAGGGAGCTCTTCTCACTTAGAGAGCCTGAATGGTCTGTCTTATTTGTGCGCTTGTGTTATAAAGTTTGCAGTTGTTTTGTATGTCGATTTCTTTTTTTTTTTTTTTCTTTTTATGAGGGTCTAATTTTTGTCATATACTATATAAAAATGTATGTATTTTTTATATTTTGTTACAAATCACAAATCAGTCTGCCTTTTTATTTAGGAAAGACTTTTACTGAAGTACGAATCTTATTTTTATTGTATACAAAAGGGGTATTCGGGGAAGGATGGGATAATGCAACAATCACATTGGAAAGGAGAACTCGCTTGGCTTTAATCTTGTGAATTTGTGTGCATGCCGTTTTGTGTCTTCTTTTCCAAAGGCCTTTCCTTTTCATTCCTGTCCAGTGCTTTAAACTCCATGTGTATGCTGCATTTGGTTGGATTAATAGTGTAAAATAAACCATTCCATATGGGTGACCCTTCATTAACTGTGTTGACTCTTTTTACCCAGCAAGAATAGCCTCCTAATCTACCTAATAAGTATTGAAATATAGTCGCCTCCATTTATCTTAGTGATACCCTATGAGACGGGATTAGGGTGATTTACTGAAACCTTCTCTCTCGTTCCGGATGAATCCTTAACCGAATCTGAACCCTTGCCCTGGGCACAAAAATTGCTGAACAAACTGCAACAAATTGAACAGCAATATAATAAAGCCATGGTTTCTGCTGTGTTATTTGAAAACAACTAAAGTGAGGAAAAGAGCCTACTTACAACAGCTTAGCATATTGACCATGGGGTTGGATGTGATTGCCCCAGGGCCCGCACCCCCTCAGGGCCCACCAGACACTAGCACCGGCACAAATCCGCTGGCCTGGGCCCAGGAACTACTTATTCCATGACTGTATTGACCAGTGGTACAGAACCATTTCTAAGGCTCAGAACATCCAGCTATGGGCAAAAACAATGAAGAAAGTATGGTGACCAGACTCTTCCAGCATCCAGGCTTCTGTGACCCTTCTTGTTTAATGAGACTCTTTGTAAGAAAGCACTATGTACAGTAACAGAGCAGAAAAGTATATCTAGACTACCAAAATGCAACTAGATTTCTCTTAAGAGCAGGGTCGGACTGGGGGGCCCAGGGCCCACCGGGACTGCTGGTCCAGGGCCCCCCGCCCCCCTACTACGCCGCTCGACCGCCGCCATGCGCATGCGCGAGCAGCGCTTCTCGTTGAGCAAGCAGCAATGCGCAAGCGGCGACGCGATGCGCATCGCCGGAAACTTTTTCAAAGTTTTTACAATATTAGAGGTGGTCTGGCCCGGCGGGGGCCCACGAGGGTCGGGGCCCACCGGGTTTTTTCCCGGTGTCCCGCCGGGCCAGTCCGACACTGCTCAAGAGTCTTTCTTGGACTGACAAATTACATGTGAAAGGACATGGGCCTTTTTATATCTGGAGAAAAAAACAAGTACAGATTTCACAGAATGTTCTACCAGCACTTATGCAAGTGAAGGCATATTTGATACATTAGTCCGTCTTTTAGTACTATTGTATGTTATTATAAAGACTATAGATCAGCTAGGATTATATAGTGAATAAAGTACCCCCTCTTGTAAAATATAAGGATATTATAAGTTACCGAGGAGTTTCATGACCATATAAAAACACGAGGCCGAGTGCTTTTATACAGGTCATGGAACTCCAAGGTTACTTCTAATATCCTCATATTTTGCAACTGGGGGTACTTTATTATAATGCACTATAAGTTTCAGTGAGTCGTGTGACAGAAATGACATCAGAACTCAGTTTATAACTGATGACAACAGAACTCACCGTTTATAAGGATGCAATTTTTCAAGATATTCATGGCTTTTGTGTATTATATTCATGGCTTTTGTGTATTATATATATGGTATAAGAAATTATGTGAATACTAGTACTCTGCAAAGGTGTACCTAAACGATATAAGGAGGTGCGGTTTACCCCATTGATTGGTCTTAGTAAGATAAGGTGGGACTACCCTGCATTTAAATTTTGTGATTTATGTGATACTGCCAAAGACACCTATGACTAAGTACCGGAGGGTATGAAAGGTGGATCATCTGAGGGTCAGTATGTACCAATTTTTATTATGCTAACTTAGTAAAAAAAAATGTATAATCCGTGGTTTAAGGGATATTTTTTTCAAGTAACCTTTTAGAGTGCCTTGGTAACAGGGCAAACTCCTGGAACCTATATTGCCCTGTGTGGACTGGCTAACTGGACTCCCCTCTACACCGAGGTATTTTTCCTGTTTATTAAATACTAAAGTAAGCCAACTGAAGATCAAATGAATAGTTGTTAAAAATAGGGCCATTTATAATGTAGAGTGAACTTCCTCTTTAATGAAAAACTGTCTAATTTTCCTAAGCAAAACACATTAAATGGCAACTAGTCAAATTTGAAAGTTATTTTTCCTGCAGCTGGTTGAAAAAAAAATCGGGTTGCTGTGGGATACTGCCCATGTACAGATTTGACCCATAATGTTAAAATCAGCCTAATACTTTATGAAATAAATCCATAGCTTCTAATAACTAGTTAGCTCCTCCCATGTTGCTGATAACAGTATGCACGTGAAAGGCTGAAGTATAAGGGAGAGGTGGCCAATAATGAATTCATCTTGATGAGAGGTTAACATAATAGCTACAATTTCAAAATCAGTGGCTAGGAATATTGTAAGGCAACATTAATTGAAGGCAGCATGTGACAGATGCAACGGAATGGACGTAAACCCATTATCCAGAAATCTCCAAATTACGGAATGACCATCTGCCATAGACTCCATTTTATCCAAATAATCCAAATATTTAAAAATTACTTCCTTCTTCTCTGCAATAATTTAACAGCACTTGATCCAAACTAAGATATATAATCCTTATTGGAAGCAAAACAATCTTATTGGGTTTATTTCATGTTCAAATAATTTTCTAGTAGACTTAGGCTGATGGCACACAGTAAGATTCGGGGGAGATTAGTCGCTCATCGACAAATCTCCTCTTTTCGGGCGACTCATCTCCCTGCAGTGCCTTCCCACCGACAAGAATGTAAATCGCAGATGAGACACACTGAAGAGTTTGTAGACACACTGAAGAGGTTACAATTTGCCAAAGAACACTTTGACTGGCCTAAAGAGAAATGGCGCAACATTTTGTGGATTGATGAAAGCAGGATTGTTCTTTTTAGGTCTAGAGACTGCAGACAGTTTGTCAGATAACCCTCAAACACTGAATTCAAACCACAGTACACTGTGAAGACAGCATGGTGGAACAAGCATCATGATATGGAGATGCTTCTCATACTATGGTGTTGGGTCTATTTATCACATATTAGGGACCATGGATCAGTTTCAATACATCAAAATACTTGGAGGTCATGTTGCCTTGTGTCGAAGAGGAAATGCCCTTGAAATGGGAGTTTCAACAAGACAACAACCCCAAACACACCAGTAAACGAGCAACATCTTGGTTTCAGACCAACAAGATTGATATTATGGAGTGACCAGCCCAATCCCCGGACCTCAATCCAATATAAAAATTGTTGGGTGACATGAAAAAATGCTGTTTCTGAGGCAAAACCAAGAAATGCAGAAGAATTGTGGAATGTAACAGGTGCCAGAAGTTGGTTGATTCCATGTAACACAGATGTGCAGCAGTTCTCAGAAACACTGATTATACAGCTAAATATTAGTTCAGGGATTCAAAGGAAAGCAAAATCTTGAAACATTTTTAAGTTTATACAGTGAATGTTTGAGTTTGTTCATGTTTTGATTTGGAATAGAATGTGCAGTGTTCCCAATACATTTGTGTGCGTGGAAATAAAAGCTATTATAAGGATTTTGAGATTTATTCACTTTTTAAACACCCTGCTGTTATTCTGAACACACACACACACTATGTACTGGCAACTAAATGAACTCTTGGTTAAACAACTTTATTAATAACTGCTTCCCCCTCATCTCTCCAGGACAATAACCCGGCAATATTGATTGTTGGAAACAATGATGAGCCGAGTTATGATCATGCCAGGTATTGTACCATCACATTCTGATTATTATATTATAAAGTCCATATTAGTATATGATGTATTTGTGAATGAGAAGACTCTATTCATACAGTATATGGAGGATTTAAAATGGAACTACATATCTGTGCCTATTTCCAGCTTTTGCTGCAAGGACAAAAAGGTTTTGAGTCAATGACAGCTGGGGTAAATCAGGTATATAATGTGTCAATGCCATCATATAGCTACCCCTTTCAATAAAATACCAAGAATATTGGTATTATTTCATCTTTAATGTTAGAAATGTAAGCTTAACTACAAAATGCAATGTCACTGACATAAAGCAGACTCTGGACCAGTGATGCCCAACCAGTAGCTCATGAGCAACACTCTCCAACCTCTTGGATGTTGCACCCAGTGGCCTCAAAACAGGAGCTTATTTTTGAATTCCAGGCTTGGAGGTAAGTTTTGGTAAAAACCAGGTGCACTGCCAAACAGAGCCTCAATGTAGGTTGACAATCCACATATATTACTAAATGGCCAATTACAGCACTTAAGGTGGCCATAGGCGATGTTGCCAAACGAGCGGATCTTTCCCCGATATGCCATTAACAGGCATGGCTATATTGGGGGTAATCTGATTGTTCAGCCGTATGGCCGAACTTTCAGATTACGATGTGCCATGGGCTCCGGCGGGATCAGTTGGGTCAAAATCAAACCTGACCGATCGACCAAACGACCGACCTCCACCAGACGAAAGATGTCGGCTCACGCCACACACATTCCAAATTGGATTAGAGAACATGTATCTGTATTTGTAGCTCTCTGAATTCTTACACATGGGATCCTTGTGGCTGTTGCTCATCTCTAGAGAGAGGAAAACTGAGCATATGGCTGCTCCCTCCTCTCTCTCTTACCCTCCTACTCATGGTGTCCCCACGCACATATGTGCACAGTACAATGCTCTCTGTCTTCCATCAAACAGCTCAGGAATGAAATCCCTCTCCTTAAATTCTGTCACATCTATTAAAATTGCTTTAATCTATTTAGGGAACAATAATATTTGCCGCCAGGGTCTCAACCTTGCATTAATAATAGTACACATCAAGAATCAGTAAGCACCACAGGCCACCATACATTTATAAGGTCTGGAATGGTAAAAAGTTTTGGAGGGAAAGTGTACTATGTGTCACTGACACATAGGTTTTGTTCTTTAGAACTACACTTTCCCCATATGTAAGAAAAGGCACTAGTATGCCCTGGTGCAGTACCAATAAGATGTTCGCTTTTAAACAGGTGACCAATAAATGTTACCTGCTGATTGGTTGCTATGGATTACTGCACCTGGGCAAGCGTAGTGCCTTTTATTACATAACCTTATGTTTACCTGTACAGAAATATTTGTGCACCCTGAGATTTAGAATAGGTTCTAGTTTTTCAAGTACACTGGCTAAAGCCCAAATAGCCCCCCACAGTAGTGATGTGCAGGTCGGGTAAATCCCAACCCAAACCCGCCCTCCCTCTACCCACGCCTGACTTCTGGGTTCCTTTTATAGACCCGCGCCAACCTGGCTCCCCAATGATGTCACAAAAGGGCAAGCAGGCGCACAGCTATAAAAGCGGAAGTCGGAAGACAGCAGTGTAATGTAGCCATCTTACACTACCTGCAAATGGGGGTTCGAGGTCGGCCCAAACCCGTCCGACCTGCAGGTCCCGGGCCGGCCTGCACATCACTACCCCACAGGTCCAGTAAATAGTGATTGTCTATAACATCTTACAGCAGCCCCTCTCCCCAGAAAATGTAGATTGACAATCCGGGCCTCCTCTTACAGAATTGAAACACTGAATTGCACTGGGGTTTATACAAACCATAGCGTCTGCAGCATCACTAATCTGGTCAATGGGATGCAAGTTGTTTGAATGAAGGATAACATGTGATCATATTATCCCAAGACAAACACTTATAAACCCAACACCATATTGCAATTTCCTGCTAATAAACAACTCATAGTGCTCCGTTTCTAGGAAAGAGTTTTTGAAATGAGTACAAGTCCCATGTGTGGGAACAGAATGATTAGTGAATAAAAAATTGTCTATCCATGTTTTAGAACTTCTGCCCCTATACTCTTTACACAAATAGTTGCATTTATTGTGAAAGTCATCCTCAAACTTAAAGGAGACATATAGGATAAATGAAAAAGCCCTAATTATTTACCGGTAGGCAATAACAGATACTATTTGATGTTGCTTTTACTTTTGGCTGTAAATGAATATTGTCTTAAAAAATGGCTCCTTTATTTGAGCTCCCTATAGATGTTCTCTAGTCCCTGTCAGTGTTTCAAATGAGGGGTGGGTCCCTGCCAGAAGCACAGTAGTAGGGGGACAGCCAATCACAGCCCTGCAGTCACCCACGCTTTAGGCAGGCTTCATTTTCCTATCAGGTCAGCCTAACTGCTGATTGGTTCCTGTCCTATAGTGTAGTGAGCTGAGTGCCTCCGGCTCCCCTGCACAGCCAAAGAATTCAGGGAGCAGGAAGTGGAAGAGATGGGAGGGATTTTGCAGAAAATTTCAATAAATCAGCCTGAAACACTACTTTTTAAAGCACAATTCTTCTATATTTAAAAGAGTATAATGCACTGGCACATTCTTGTGTTTTACACAAAATGTCTCCTTTAAAAGTCAATTTTGTACATTAGGATGTGTCATTTAAAATATTTCATATTTAGTCAATGCAACTTTGGTAATACTGCTGTCCTATTGTCTCACATACAGATGACCATGTTGTACTCTCATTCTCGCCGTACAGCCTCAGCAGGACTTGGCAGGAGGTGATCATACTTGTCTGTATGGATGGGGCCTGTTTGTGTGTGTATCTGCTTTTATGTGCTTGAGTGTTGTAATGCTAATTAATTATGAAATATGTAAAGATATATCCTTATACAGGTATAGGATCCCTTATCCGGAACACCCGATATCCAGAAATCTCCGAATTACGGAATGGCTGTCTCCCATTGACTCCATTTTATCCAAATAATTCAAATTTTTAAAAATGATTTCCTTTTTCTCTGTAATAATAAAACAGTAGCTTGTACTTGATCCCAACTAAGATATAATTAATCCTTATTGGAAGCAGAACCAGCCTATTGGGTTTATTTAATGTTTAAATGAATTTATAGTAGACTTAAGACATGAAGACCCAAATTATGGAAAGATCCCTTATCTGGAAAACCCCAGGTCATGAGCATTCTGGATAACAGGTCCCATACCTCTACTTTGAAAGGCTGCATTGTGTCCAAATTTACATTCATGATTGGTTGTGTGGTCCTGTTTTTGGACTTTGTACTTTACAAACCAAATCCATTTGGTCTGTCACATAGACTATATTATGATATCTTCTCCTTGTCATTAACTAGAAGTAACCCATTACATGTTATCTTAGCGAAGAGATAAAGGAGCTTACAGGCATAAATAGGAGGTTAATGCACCTCCCACACATGCATTCAGATGAAGCCTCATCACAGACTACTTTGCCAAAGGTCTATATGCTGCAGGGATTCAGGTGCAGCGATCACATAGGAAACCCTGCATGATGGATGCAGGTCATGGATGACCTAATTATAGAACAGATAGAACTAGATATATTTGAATTGGTGGTCAGCTGATAATCAGTGGCTGGCAGCTGTATACTTTAATATGAATAGCAGGAAGAGTGTCACTTTGTGCATCACTGCTGTGCTTTAACAGGTATGATGAACATGGCAATATAGACAAATACAATAAATATACACAACCAGATCTGAAACTTGCCTGACCATCTTTATAGTGTTGAATGAATTGTCACGTGTACCAAAGCAGATAAATGTGTCCTCCATGTGTTGGCATGCTTTGAGAAGTACCATTATGTTCAATTGGGTGCAGGGAGCAACAGTAACCAGATGCAATTTAATGTAAGGATTTATGATTTAGAAAATCCTTTTGATGATTTCAAGTTTACTAAATTCTCTCCAGTGTGACAGTTTATTTTACTTGCTATTGATAAGTTATAATGATGAATAAATCTCCCCATAGTTAAATCTGAACAGAAGAAGGAGGTTCTTGCCCAGTAGATCTTACAACACTGTGTTTTGTCTCCTGTATCACAGATCCCAGACTCTGAAAAGGAAACGTTTGAAAAGGAGTTTGAAGAGTTTCAGAAGGAGCTAGACAAAAATATCCAGGATTTTCAGAAAAAGCATCCTAAAGAAGGTTGGCTGTATGTTCTGTCAGCTTTACCTTAACTTGTTATTGCCATGGATACCTTCGAGTAATGTATTGCCTTAAATGTCTGTGTGTATTTTGGAGCCCTTATGACCAGAATCTAGAGTTACCTTGTTTAACCTGGCCACAAACTAACCAGATTGGCCATAGATACTTTGTAAATTAGCCTTTGCCTAAAATGTGGTTATTTTTTGTTTCCAAATATTTTGCTGGTATAGAACCCCACCATGTTTCACAAAGCACTTGCAATACATGGGTTGTTACTGTGTAATTCTGCCTGTTGTGCCCCCCACACACATTGATAGCCAAATAGCGTGGCTCAAATAATATGTAATGTGAAAGATAGGTTCAGCTCTTGATGCTCATAACTTCCCGTGCACTCTCTTTTCCTTACCATCTCCTGCTCTGTTATTATTCTTCTCCTGTCCATCAATCATTTCCATAAGTGAGGAACAAACTTAATTTTGTTATTTACTTCCTTGTCTCGTTTCTTTGGCATGCAAATGCTTTTAGTTTGTTCTTTTGCTTAGCCTTTCCTACACCATCAATCTTTCATTTAATATTGTTTCCGTCTAATGGACCCATTTCTCTTCCCTTTATCTCCTCTCTTCTCTTACTACCTCACCTTTTCTCACTAACTGTCTTATATCTGCTTATCTGTTCCAGGTGATGATGCCTTTGAATCAGAGGGGCAGAGACAGCTAGATATGGTTCTTGGTGGAAAAATCCGTGTGCTGGAGGAGCTAAGGGTATTGAAGGGGAGACTGAGTACGACTCTGGAGGAGCAAAAGAGGTTCCGGATTAATCTGAGTTGTCCAGCGCTAATGAGACCATGACTGTGAAGAAGGAACAGGTGAGTGTATGAATTATAAATTAGACACTTTTTTCCTTTTCTTGCCAACAGCAATTAGTGAAAAAGAAATTTGTTGTACAAAGTGAATCAATGCTTGTGTACTGAGTTATGTACAGTGCAGCAGACAGTGTCAAACATTCTTACATCAACAGAGACAAGGCAGGAATGTACAGTTCGTTCTACCAACATAACATGTGATTTTAACGTTTACAATGATTAAGAATTATACCCTGTACATATTCATGGTGGAAGCACTGGGTGGCTTAGTTCCAGAGGATTAAGTATCTCCCATGAACATCTAACCAGACCAAGCAGTGGTAGAATAAAACACAACATAATGGTCTGGAAACTATAGTACAGTTTATAAAGCAATTACACCAGTTTTACCAGCTCAGGGAAACACTATATTGTATTGTCATTCTTGTAAAACACTTTTAATTTTTGGGGTTACTGTTATTTCATATCTGTAAAAAGCTGTATTTGAATATTAACGTGGATAACTTTATATAGTTTGCAATTAAAGGAATGGGATGCTCAGTGAAAGGTTTCAGTGTAGAAAATCCTCAAGCCCTTTTGAATTGCGCTTAGTGCAGGGATCCCCAACCTTTTGAACCCGTGAGCAACATTCAGATATAAAAAGAGTTGGGGAGCAACACAAGCATGAAATATGTTCTTGAGGTGCGAAATAAGTGCTGTGATTGCCCATTTTGGATTGTAAACTTACATTGATGCTCTGTTTGGCAGTGCACCTTGTTTTTATACAACCAAAACTTGCTTCCAAGCCTGGAATTTAAAAATAAGCTCCTGCTTTGAGAACTTTGAGAGAGGGTTGGAGAGCAACATGTTGCTCACAAGCTTCTGGCTGGGGATCACTGCTTTAAGTGGTGATTTATTGCTAATGCACAGTAAATACATCTGTTCCTGCAAGGATGCTGGGGATAATTTTAATGAAGGAAGAAGACAAATAGGTTTATTTATCCAGAAGTGTTTTTACTTCTTTTATTGGTCTCATTCAGGGGGCGGCTTATACCCCCCCCTGCACCCCTTTGGTAATCCCTGCCTTTGGCACTTACAGCTGCACCTTTAAATAAATTAAACAATCTTTCTATTTAGCTCTGTAAAGGTAAATCTTTCTAAACATTGATTACTCTTGTAAAAAAATATACCTGTTTCATGCTAATTTGGATTGGGTGACTGTGATTTGCTCACTTTGGGGGAAGTGCTTTTATATTACAGGGAGTCCAGACAGGTTGCAGCACTGAGGATTTAGTAACATAGTAACATAGTAAGTAAGGTTGAAAAAAGACACATGTCCATCAAGTTCAACCTTTTAGTTTTTTTTTTGTTTGTTTTTTAATCTGCCTAACTGCTAGTTGATCCAGAGGAAGGCAAGAGAACCCATCTGAAGCCTCTCCAATTTGCCTCAGAGGGGGAAAAAAATCCTCCCTGGCTCCAAAATGGCAATTGGACTAGTCCCTGGATCAACTTGTACTATGAGCTATCTCCCATAACCCTGTATTCCCTTACTTGCTAAAAAGCCATCCAACCCCTTCTTAAAGCTATCTAATGTATCAGCCTGTACAACTGATTCAGGGAGAGAATTCCACATCTTCACAGCTCTCACTGTAAAAAAACCCCTTCTGAATATTTAGGCGGAATCTCTTTTCTTCTAATCGGAATGGGTGACCTTGTGTCAGCTGGAAAGATCTACTGGTAAATAATAATTTAAATAAATAGCATTAGTGTGAACATCCCCCATTTGGCCAGTCTTTCCTCATAGCTAAGATTTTCAATACCTTTTACCAGCTTAGTTGCCCTTCTCTGTACCCTCTCTAATACAATAATGTCCTGTTTGAGTGATGGAGACCAAAACTGTACGGCATATTCTAGATGGGGCCTTACAAGTGCTCTATACAGTGGAAGAATGACCCCCTCCTCCCGTGACTCTATGCCCCTTTTAATACAGCTCAAGACCTTATTTGCCCTTGATGCTGCTGACTGGCATTGCTTGCTACAGCCAAGTTTATCATCTACAAGGACTCCAAGGTCCTTTTCCATAATGGATTTGCCTAGTGCAGTCCCATTAGGGTATAAATGACTTGCATATTTTTACATCCCAGGTGCATGACTTTACATTTATCAACATTGAATCTCATTTGCCACTTAGCTGCCCAGATTGCCAGTTTATCAAGATCCTGTTGCAAGGATGCCACATCCTGGATGGAATTAATTGGGCTGGATAATTTTGTGTCATCTGCAAACACTGATACATTACTTACAACACCCTCCCCTAAGTCATTAATGAATACCCTCCCCTAAGTCATTAATAAATAAAAGTGGACCCAATACTGAGCCCTAAGGGAGCCCACTAAGAACCTTACTCCAAGTACAGAATGTACCATTAACAACCACCCTCTGTACCCGATCCTGTAGCCAGTTTCCTATCCAAGTGCAAACGACTTCATTAAGCCCAACAGACCTTAGTTTAGAAAGCAGTTGTTTGTGGGGCACAGTATCAAACGCTTTGGCAAAATCCAAATAGATCACATCCACTGCCCCCCCCCCACTGTCCAGCATCTTACTTACCTCATCATAAAAAGCAAAAAATTAGTCTGACATGACCCATCCATAAAGCCATGCTGATTGCTGCTCATAATGCCATCCACTAGGACAAAATTTTGAATGTGATCCCTTAACAAGCCTTCAAATAATTTGCCCACCACAGATGTCAAATTTACTGGCCTATAACTGCCAGGCTGAGATGGTAATCCCTTTTTGAATATTGGAATAACATCAGATTTTCTCCAAACCATAGGCACCATACCAGATGAAAGCAAATCTGAGAAAATCAGAAATAGGGGCTGGTCTAAAACTGAACTAAGCTCTCTTAGAACCCAGGGGTGTATGCCATCAGGCCCTGGAGCCTTGTTTACATTAATTTTTATTAAAGCTTTATGAATCATATCCTGAGTCAGCCACTGACTAGATTGAGCTAAGCCATCAGTGCAGCTATGAGGTAAGCCTGGGAACTCAGACTCCTCTATTGTATACACTGAAGAAAAGAACTGATTTAGCACATTTGCCTTTTCTGTATCTATGACAACCATGCTGGTAGCATTATTTAATGGAGCAACACTCTCAACCTGCATCTTTTTACTATTAATATATTTTAAAAAAACTTCATTTAATACTATTTCCAGTTTATCGTTCATTTCATTCATTACTTAGTATGCCATGCTCTTAAACCTCTTACGATTTGAAGGATTAAAAGCTTAAAGGGTTTTCTTTTGTGTTTCCTGTTTTCATCTCCCAGCACAAAATAAAATGTGTTAAAAAATGCAGTCATACTCTGTTCCATTTCAGTGATTGGAAGCTAAATATATCTCACCCTGTCTGTCTGAAGCCAGGTCTGTCAGGAAAAATCAGCATTATAACTGAGACCGGAATAAAATGATGTATATAAACATATACAATGTGTGACGTTTGTCAGTATAAAAACAGAGTAATTCTGCTGCAAAGTGGTTGCTCCATATTTATTGTAAGAAAATACTGTACTTCAGTGGAGGGGAAGTATAGTTCTACAATCTACAAGGCTTTTGTATGTTCTCCCTGGTCAGCATGGGTTTCTTTTTGGTTCTCCACAAACATTCCAAAAACATACCGGCAGGTTTTATCATTGATGATAGTGTATGTGTGCACATGTGAGAGGGACCTTAGAGTGTAAGCTCCACTGGGACAGGAACTGATATAAGTGATGTATAATCTCTCGATCTCAATGATGCCTGCTCACCTCCCTTTCCCCTTTATTGTTCTTTGGCTGCCTTAGATGTATATTGGCCTTGTGTTTGGATCAAATGTTTTTCAGTTTCAGTGCTTTGAAATTACAGAGGGCTAAAGCATTGGGGTCAAGGGCATGAATTATTTGCAAGGAATAATATATAGTATACATATTCATACATAATAACAAAATATCACTAATAATGTCTTTACCTTCAGAATAAAGTTTCAAGTAAGAGATGTTCCTTTTATATTTATTGTTAATGCAAATGGTAATATATAATATAATTTTCTGCTTTATTTAACGTGATGTCCAGTCCAATGGTCTAAACTGGCATAGATGTGAGTAGGGAATGGAATGAAATGGATAGAATACAGTCGTGGCACTGCAAAACATATCAATCAGGAATGTTCTTCACAATGTTGATTGTACATTGTCATGGTCTGGATATTTTGCTTCTTTCATTTCTCCTTATTGTTATGACTATTGCCATCATTTTCAGGGACAGTCCTTGCTGTGGACTTTTTGTTCATGTTTAGAATACTGTCCAACATCAGGGAACACTGAACTATTTTGAGTTCTCAGCAGTTTCCGTCTCAATGGAATCTAAGGGGTCGTTTATTGTAACGATCGCCGCCCGGAGCAGGCCCAGGAGCTCCGGGCGGCGAGTCCTCTCCTGCCGGCGTCGCTCCCAAGATGGCGGCGCCCATGGCCGCCACGTGGGTAAGCGGCGCGATGACGTCAGTGCGCTGACGTCGGCGCAAGGACGTCAATGACGTCACTAAGGCGCCAAATTCAAATAAAAAGCCTGTTTAGACGCCAGGATGGCGCCCAAGTATAGGAAATCTTCCCCAAAGTATTTCCTGGGTTCCCTGTGTGCTATTTTTGCTATCCTGTTCCTGATTATTATCTTTGACCCTTGCCTGGACTTTGGACTTTTGCCTTTATCTGCCTGCCCCTGAACTCTTGCCTGGATTCAGATTATTCTTCGATTAACCCTTTGGACACCGCGACCTTGTTTCCTCAAGAGGGCTTCCTCCTTGATCCTGACAACCTCCCTGGAGGGAGCTCCCGGCTCCCTGACATTATACTTGGGCCATGGATCCTACTGAGGAAGCTACGCCTGATGTCGGACGAGCGCTCCGCGGACTGGCATCCCGCATGGAGGAATATGAAGCCCAGCAGTACCACATTGCACAGGCACTCGATACCCTTCTCTCCCGAGTGCCTCCAGCGCCTCCTGCTTCCCAAGCGGCTGCAAATCCTCCCTTGGCGGACGTCTCATCTAACACAGGTTTCTCGTCTGGTGAGCCTCGTATTCCGCCTCCTCCTCGCTTCAGTGGGGACCCACAGGCCTGCAGAGGTTTTGCTACACAGTGCCAGATCCAGTTCGAGTTTCAACCCTCGCACTTCCCCAATGAACGTTCCAAGGTGGGGTATGTAATGTCTCGTTTGGTGGGCAAACCGCTTGAGTGGGCAACATCTCTTTGGGAGAAGAATTCTCCACTGACTTTTGATGCCAAGGCTTTTCTGCAAACATTCCGTACTGTGTTTGATGCCCCGGGTCGGGTCACTAATGCTCCTTCTCGTCTCCTGCAACTCCGACAGGGAAACCGCAGCGTCAGTGACTATGCTATTGACTTTAGAACTTTGATGGCTGAAACTTCCTGGAATGACGATGCCTATAAGGCCGTATTCTATCAAGGTCTGTCTATTCGCATTAAAGATGATCTTGTCTCCAGGGAGTTCCCTGATCTGCTGGAAGATCTGATTGCACTGTCCATTAAAGTGGACACTCGTCTCAGAGAGCATCAAGTAGAGAGGGAGCATTGTAAACGATTTCAACCCGTGTTGGCACCTCGCTTCCAGAGACCTCTCTTGCAAACTCCAGCTGCTCAAGCTCCTCCTTCTCCTCCGGAGGAACCGATGCAGGTTGGAAGGGCTCGTCTCTCCGAACAAGAAAGACTCCGTAGACGAATGGCTGGCTTATGTCTGTATTGTGGCGGACAGTCTCATTTTGCGAATTCTTGTCCAGCGAAGCCCACGAGTTCTGTTCCCCGAGGTATATCTAGGGTAACACATGTAGGGGGCACTACTCCAAAGTCTCAAGAGAACACTCACAGGTTTCTCCTTCCTTTACAGATTCGCCTAGCCACTAAGACTATTGTTGGCTCTGCTTTCATTGACTCTGGAGCTGCTGGGAACTTCATGGACGCTCTGTTCGCCAAACACTTGGAAGTTCCCTTATTCCCATTGTCTACTCCTCTCCGAGTCACAGCCATTGACGACAGACCCCTGGAGGCTGAATTTATCTCCATGACGACTGGGGAATTGCCTGTGCAGGTTGGGACATTGCATAAAGAAAGACTTTCGTTCCTAATTATTTCCTGCCCATCCGTTCCAGTTGTGTTGGGTCTTCCTTGGCTGCGCCTGCATAATCCTTCCATTGATTGGTCCGCAGGACAGATTTCCCGTTGGAGCCCATTTTGCCAGCAGCACTGCCTTCCTGCTGAACCCCTCCGGAGGGTGAATATCTCTTTGTCTGATCTGAAGACTCTACCCCCCTTTTACAAGGAATTCGCTGATGTGTTCTGTAAGAAGTCTGCAGAATTCCTTCCTCCACATCGACAATACGATTGTCCTGTCGATCTCCTGCCTGGAACCATGCCCCCCTAGAGGTCGTACTTATCCTCTCTCTCCAGCGGAGACCACTGCTATGAAGCAGTATATCCAAGAAAATCTTCAGCGGGGGTTTATTCGCCCTTCTACCTCTCCTGCCGGGGCTGGATTCTTCTTCGTGGAAAAGAAGGATGGAGGCCTTCGTCCTTGCATCGACTACCGGGGTCTTAATAAGATTACGGTTAAGAACCGGTATCCCTTGCCCTTGATTGCCGAACTCTTTGACCAATTGAAGGGGGCTAAAATCTTCACTAAGTTGGATCTCCGTGGGGCGTACAACCTCATTCGCATCCGTGAGGGTGATGAATGGAAGACGGCTTTCAACACTCGTGACGGGCACTATGAATATCTCGTTATGCCCTTTGGCCTTTGCAATGCCCCTGCCGTCTTCCAGGAGTTTGTTAACGATGTGTTCCGGGATCTCCTAGGAAGGTTCGTAGTCGTGTACCTGGACGACATCCTGATCTTTTCTAAAGACCTAGAAAGCCATCGCTCCCAGGTGAAGGAGGTACTCTCTCGTTTGAGGAAGAACTCTCTCTTCGCCAAGTTGGAGAAGTGCGTCTTCGAGGTGTCTAAGATCCCCTTCCTAGGATACATTATCTCTCCTGAGGGATTTGAGATGGATCCCGTGAAAGTGTCTGCCATCCAGGAGTGGCCTCTCCCGCTGTGTACCAAGGCAATCCAGAGATTTATCGGATTTGCTAATTACTATCGGCAGTTCATCCGGGGGTTCTCTTCCCGCATTGCACCTATCCTGGCCCTCATCCGGAAAGGGGGTAAACCCAGCTTGTGGCCTCCATCTGCCATTGATGCTTTTCAGTCCTTGAAAGAGGCCTTCACGTCCGCTTCTGTCCTCCGACACCCCAATCCTGAACTACCCTTCTGCATCGAAGTTGATGCTTCTGAAGTCGGAGCCGGAGCCATCCTGTCTCAGAGACACCCCGCTGATGGGAAGTTGCACCCCTGTGCTTATTTCTCCAAGAAGTTCTCGTCCGCAGAGCAGAACTACGATGTCGGGAACCGAGAACTCTTGGCTGTTAAACTCGCCCTTGAAGAATGGCGTCACCTCTTGGAGGGTTCTCTGATTCCTGTTCAGATTTACACCGATCATAAGAATCTCGAGTTCATCCAGTCCCTCAAGAGGCTAAACCCCAGACAGGCAAGGTGGGCTCTCTTCTTCTCTCGATTTAATTTTATCTTGACTTATCGCCCAGGCTCCAAGAATCGGAAGGCCGATGCCTTGTCTCGTAGCTTCACTCCGGTGGACCGCTCTCCTGAGAGACAAGAGCCAATCATCCCTCCAGTCAAGATTATTGCCTCCCTGTATCCACAGTTTGCCGACCAAATCCTGGCTGGTCAGTCTTCTGCTCCTTCCGGTACTCCCATTGGGATGGCATTTGTTCCTCCTGAGCTGCGTCTGCCTATCCTGCAACAGACCCATTGCTCCAGGCAAGCCGGACACCCTGGCCCAGCTAAAACTCTTGAACTCTTACGACGCCTGGTCTGGTGGCCTGATATCCGCAAAGATGTGAAAGACTTTGTTGCTGCTTGTAATGTTTGTGCCACATCTAAGTCAAGCCACTCCCGCCCCAGTGGGTTACTACAGCCCTTGCCAGTTCCTTCCCGTCCCTGGACCCACCTGTCCATGGACTTCATTGTCGAACTTCCTCCCTCCTGTGGGAACACGGTGATCTGGGTTGTCATTGATCGTTTCTCCAAAATGGCCCATTTCATCCCTCTGAAGAAGTTGCCCTCTGCGGTGGAGTTGTCCCAGCTATTTATCCAGTACATCTTCCGCCTGCATGGTTTCCCGGTGGAGATCGTCTCCGATAGAGGCACACAGTTTACTGCCAAGTTCTGGCGTTCCCTATGCAAAGACCTGGGAATTGTTCTTCAGTTTTCATCTGCATACCACCCGCAGACGAATGGGGCAGCTGAACGTGTCAACCAAGCCCTGGAACAGTTCTTGAGGAACCACGTTTCCCTTTGTCAAGATGATTGGTCTGATCTCCTCCCGTGGGCGGAATTTGCTCATAACAATGCCTGCCACACTTCCACTGGAAGGTCCCCATTTATGGCGGTGTATGGTCAACATCCTCAAGCCTTCCCACAAGACTTTGTGTTGTCCGATGTTCCGGCCTCTCCTCCCTACAAGGTCGGTGATAAAGTCTGGTTGTCTTCCAGGAACATTCGGTTGAAGGTACCATCTCCTAAGTTGGGTCCGAGGTTCGTAGGTCCTTTTTCCATCCTGGAGGTGATCAATCCTGTGGCTGTCAGACTTCAGCTTCCTCCTGAGATGCGAATTCCCAACGTGTTTCATGTCTCCTTGGTGAAACCCGCTACCTCCAACCGCTTTTCTGTTGTCCAGCCTCCTCCTCCTACTATCTCTGTGGATGGTCAACAAGAATATGAAGTGGAGAAGATCCTTGACTCCAGAATCTCCAGGGGGTCTCTTCAGTACCTCATCAAGTGGAAGGGCTTTGGCCCTGAAGAATGCTCCTGGGAAGGATACTCTGATGTCCATGCTCCTCGTCTGGTGAGGGAGTTCCATTCCAAGTTTCCCCAGAAGCCAAGTCCTGGTGGTCCGGAGGCCCCCCGTGAAGGGGGGGGTACTGTAACGATCGCCGCCCGGAGCAGGCCCAGGAGCTCCGGGCGGCGAGTCCTCTCCTGCCGGCGTCGCTCCCAAGATGGCGGCGCCCATGGCCGCCACGTGGGTAAGCGGCGCCGGCGCGATGACGTCAGTGCGCCGACGTCGGCGCAAGGACGTCAATGACGTCACTAAGGCGCCAAATTCAAATAAAAAGCCTGTTTAGACGCCAGGATGGCGCCCAAGTATAGGAAATCTTCCCCAAAGTATTTCCTGGGTTCCCTGTGTGCTATTTTTGCTATCCTGTTCCTGATTATTATCTTTGACCCTTGCCTGGACTTTGGACTTTTGCCTTTATCTGCCTGCCCCTGAACTCTTGCCTGGATTCAGATTATTCTTCGATTAACCCTTTGGACACCGCGACCTTGTTCCCTCAAGAGGGCTTCCTCCTTGATCCTGACAACCTCCCTGGAGGGAGCTCCCGGCTCCCTGACATTTATTATGAGCGGTGCCGTTTTGACTGTTTCTGGGGGCAGGGTAATTTGCCATTAACCAATAAGCTTGCAATCTTGCTTTTTAAGGTATAGGAAACTGTTAGACAATCTGCCAAATTAGTTGTTACCATTTATATTATTTTCCAAGTGGCTAATCATGTAGTTCCTGCCTTATATCTACATTTATACATTGTTTAGCCAAGAGGTTAATTAGTGAGCAAACCACAATAAAATGATTCTCTCTTGTAAGCCAAATTGTATGTATATGTTTATTCATGCAGTAATATTTTTACACACAGCCCTGTACATTTTACATTAACTGCATCAGAAACAACATTTCAGCCCTGTGGACAAGTGACCTTGGATATATTTACATATTTTCTTTCTGTCTTTCCCGAGGTCACCAGTAACCTTATGATTTGCTATGAGCAGACAGTTCATTCCAGTATGTTAAATATGTATATAGCAATTAATTACTGGTCTTGATTCCTCCACAGCACTACCGAGGGCTTTCTCCCTTTCCTGTTTCGTTGCATTTGGTTTGCATTTAAATGAGAGAAAACTCAAAATCCTGGGTTTATCCTATTTGATTTAGGCATATTAGACATAAGATACATTAGCCTCACTGCAAATTAACTCACTGCTCTAAGACAAAATGAAACATCTTGGGAAGGATAACTGAAATTGCCATGGGACTATGGTTATAGAATATTAAAGGGTTATTATTTATAAATCTACATACTGAAATGAAATGTATTTCTAAAGAACTTTCAGATGAATATAAACTAAACACTTATAATCATTTTAAAGTAATTTGTAAATGTAGTTGCCGTGTCTCTGTCATTTGCTGAACATTGCTGGTTCTGACTACATGTACCTGCTGAACTACATTAAGCCAGAATGGACTGTGTAGCAAAAGGCAAGCTTCCCACTCACATGCTCTGCTGACCTTTCACAGTGCAGTTTCCAGGCAGACACCAAAAGGGAGGAGTAAATAAAAGTGCCAAGTCAGTGCAAAAGTAGAAGTTGCTGGGCCTCACAGCAAAATTTATCTTAGAGACTCTTAAACTTTGGGAAAAAGACAATCGGTTAGTGTCCCACTGGGCCCCTTATACCCCATATGCCCCTGTACCAAACAGCAGGGAGGAGGGTGAGGAAAGTAGCAGATAAAGAGTATGTTCACCTTTACATATGAGAATTTTTGAGATAAACATTTTTTTAAAGGAAAATTAAAGCTATAATCACTGGGGAGGTGCCAGTGCTGGGAGCTCCCAGTGATTATAATCACTTTCCTCAGACCCTAGTTCAGTGCTCTTGTTCACTCCCTGTAGTAGTGCCATATTACTATCTTCTTTCACTTGTGGATCCCTGTATGGCCCTGGGCTGCATGTATAGTACAGTGAAAATTTGGCTTTTTGCTTCAAAGTTTGGCTCCCAGTAGTGACATCACTTTCCATGCTATCACTCAAAACATTTTCCACAGTTTACCGCCAGTTTACCGGCCCACCAGGTTGACATACTGATACCTGTACAAATCACATGCAGGGAGAAAGCATTCAGTTATTTTCCATTTTGCAACAAATCATTCATATATTCAAATAATAATTCAATATCAATAAGGTTTTAACACTTGGTACAATTTTGATATATTAAATAAATTATCAGTATGTGGCTTTGTGCACAAAACGAGTAAGGCTGTGTATTCATTCGCTCCTTGGCTGTAATAAAATCTACAGTTCCTTTTTTTTTTGCCTGTCGTGGGATCTGTGAATGCCTGTTGCTTTTTCCATGCATTCCTCAAGTAAATCTATCTAATGAATAGGATGTTCTCATACTTACAGCACAATATGTCTGCATGTGGTGGGTATAATTTAAACAAATGAAAGCATAAAAAGTATGAAGAGCAAACCTGATATCACAGAACATCCTTCTCTGCAGATCTGCATTTATACTAGTCAGTGGTACAATAGATGGAGATCACTAGGGTTGCCACCTGTGTGGTTTTAACCCAATTAGTTTTTTTTTTAGGCCTGTTTAGGTTCACAACTCAGCTTTGTGAAACCCAAACAATAATTTGGGCACTAGTTATTATACTATTACAGAAAAGAAAAAGAAAGTACTTCAAAAATGAGAAATTGGCATTATATTACTATATACTATATATACTGTATTAAAGAGCTTTGTGGATAACTGGTTTATCCAACCCCGGCCCTTTGTTCTGGTTTAGCCTCTGGAAAAGGTGGAAAGCCATAATGTTTATTCACAGAGGAAACATTGTAAAGGTGGCAGAGAAAGCTAAAGACTAGTATCCTTCTCCAACCAGCAACTTTACTGAAGATTTCAGCATGATTAAGAAAAACCTACAAAGCCTGGTCAAAACTTCGGTGAGAGGTAAAGTATGTATAATGCTGACAAAGCCTGTGTTAGTGTGATGGTAATAGTACTATATGCTTTTCTGTAGGACAGCACACAATTTGCCATGTCCAACCAGCACTGACCACTCTTCCTACTTAACAAGTGGCATTTTCATCACAGTCCTCAGTGTTCTGCCTTTCTCCCACGTGTGGTGTCAACTCGGGACAACTCCACCTCTATACTATTTTCTAATTTCTAATTGCTGACACTTTATTTTTAATTGTTTGATACCATGAACTCACTTTAAAATTATAACTACAGCACTAGCACCTTATTTAATTCATATAAGAACCATGAATGTTTAGATTATTCATCAATTGTGTGTAGGTAAATTTTATTGAGGGTCACATCACCTGATTTATAGCACTTGATCACTTTAATCATTGTTATTATTTGTATATAACACAATCGATTGAAATACCATTAATTGTATGTTGGTGCTAAATTGATTGAGAACTAAGCATATGATTATAATAGCACTAAGCACTTATATAATTAGATCTCAATTCATTTTAGTAAGGTAGTGTGGGGTTTTACTGCTTTTCCTTGTTTTTAGTGTCCCTATTCTGGTTTATATACCTCTACACAGCCTGAAATTGGGTAATACAAGTGAGTGAACATTAATTACAAGTGAACTATATTTTTGTTTGTGATCAATGTTATTCAGGTGAGTTCTTTACTGGGAGACTTGTGTGCATTTTCAGGTAAGAATCCTAGGAAAATGAAATAGTCAGTGGCAATATTTTCATCTAATTCCTACTAACATACCGGGGAAATAATATAAGCCTAATGAGTTACAATAGGCACTTGTGAAAAGAGGAGTAGTGGGCAGTAGCAACAGGAATGACAGTGAGTTGTTGTGATTTGTGAAGGGTTTTTAGAGTTTTCAGTAGAGAAATGAGCAAAATAAAGCAGTAAGGAGCTCTAGTGATCCCTTAGAATGCAGACAATAGGAACGAGGAAAAGGGAAGCAAACAGGTCCGGACTGAGAATTAAAATAGGCCCTGGCATTTCAGGTACACAGAGGCCCAATGAGCCCACACAGAGGCCCCACCAGCCTACTAAAAACCGGCTTTCTATGGCACCTTATAGCAGCCGCTCTGGCATTTGCCAGAACCCACAGATTGCCAGTCCAGGCCTGGAAGCAAACTGTGCATTAATGGGGACTTAGAAATGTAGAGGGTCCTGAAAGATTAATGCTAACATGATAATCTTGGGATGAACCATTCCCTGTAACAGACCATCTTCACAGATTGTAGCATAAGCATGTTGATGCTATAATAGTTAACAATAATAACTGTAAATGCTTTGTCATATGGCTTCTGACCATTATAAGAAAAGCAGCAGCCCTATAACACTGCAGAAAATCCATAAAACAGCCCTTTTGTTTCTTCTCACAGTATTATTATTATTTCTGGGCTCCAGAACAATCTGTACCAAGTGCTAACTGTTGAGAAGAAAAACCTGCCAGAGCTGACATTAATGTATTCTTATTGCAGATGGTGTTATATATAAGGGTTCCATCTGGAGAAAGAAAAATAATCTCTCCTTGCTTCTATCAGCCCCATATATATATGATTTCAGCATTAACCCTTTTGCATCACTGATACATGCCATTAGTAGTGTCACTGTTATTATTACTGTTTAATTCAGCATTATAATAAGTGACAGACAATGAAAGGAAATGGATGGTGCTACACTGCTTATGTTAACTGTATTTAATGATAACGGAAACTATATATATATATATATATATATATATATATATATATATATATATATATATATATATATATATATATATATATATATATATATAAAATATGAAATAGAAATGAAAAGTTTACTAATACTAATACTTATTTGATAAACAAAATTAGTGTTTTCCTGTATTCTGTTATTCTTGGCTCTTTCAATTTCTGTTTCAAGTCTGCTTACTTTTTGCAGCAGGGATATTATCCATTCCGCTAGCCAAATAACCATATAAGCGTCGGTCTTTATGGCTAAGTGCCATTTGGATGTTGTTGTCCAGAAGATAATATTATTGCATGGAATATAGGATTCATAATTTGATTTGACTTCCCTGAATATTTGGACTTATCTATCAGAACTGGGCAAATTTACCCATGGGCAGTGGCGCATAGTAACCAATCGGATATTGGCTGTTTTTTCAGCCATTTGCAGGTAGAGCAATAAATGCAACAATTTTCCCATGTTTGATATATGATCCCCAGTGTGTGTAAGGTTCCAAACAGTTTCCTGCCATAAAGGGATTCTATCACCTTGTTTCAGATTTTTTCGGCTTAAGCGTTCCTTCTGATACATAAATATTATTTTTTTAAACTTGCTTTAAACTCACATATAGTAAGTGTCACATTTGGGGCTCCTCCAAAAAAAGGAGAAAGAGGTACTCACTTTGTACAAATGATGAAACAAATAGATCCAGCAATACAAATGTGTCAAACATAATAAACGCATTCACACACAAAAATTCATTTGAGGTAGGCTGGAGGTATAGTTTCACCAGCATGCATGATGCATCAGTGTACTACATTTATACAGTGGATTCCTTCCATGGACTGGAACACTAGCCTGGATACCTTTTCATTTCCCTACACTAAGCGAGTGTAACTTGGGGATCACTTAGCCCACCCGATCTCTCCTTGGAGGAGCACAGGACTGCTCTTGCTAGCTGTAAGACTTTGTATGTGTTCTATAACAGTAATTAATCTGTCCTTGTTCACAGGGGTTTTGGTGCCCCGGCTTCAGTAAGGTCATGTTTACCTTAGGGCTTTTAAACTTTTGCAATACTGATGCCGTAAGTCCTCAGACATATCCATCCCCTGTTTTATGTGGAGCCCAAAGAGGATGATCTATGGCAGTGATCCCCAACCAGTAGCTCATGAGCAACATGTTGCTCTCCAACCCCTTGGACGTTGCTCTCAGTGGCCTTAAAGTAGGTGCTTATTTTTGAATTCCAGGTATGGAGGCAAGTTTTGGTTGCATAAAACCCAGGTGCACTGCCAAACAGAGCCTCAATGTAAGTTGACAACCCACATAGAGGCTACTAAATGGCCAATGACAGCACTTATTTGGCATTTTTCATGCTAGTGTTGCTCCCTGTCACCTTTTACTTCTGAATGTTGCTCACGGGTTCAAAAGGTTGGGGATCCCTGATCTATGGGTTCCCTACACTTTTATAGACCAAGGAACCAGGGAATATTCACAATATACCTAGACTGGGAATACTTCCCTCTTACAGGGTATAGGTTGAGTCCATGGGAGTTCCTGAAATGTAGGTGAAGTTAACTCTTTCACATCCCCTACAAATAAATGTAACCTTATGAAAAAGAACTGAGAGCCAAGGATCCAGGGAGGAACACTATAGACTGTCATAGGGCCACCAAGAAAACACTTTAACTGCTTCTGAGCAACAGATTAAGGCCACGGAATCTGTGACCAGAAATGCCTTACCATGGCCTTTGTATATCCACACTGATACTGTAGAGACATATGAGGATTTAAGAATCTGCAGCCTATGTAGGCCAGTGATCCAGTAGCTATAAATATAGTTGGACCTGGTAAAAGCTTTGGCCCCCTTGTGGATATTTAAAAGAAATTCAGAATTATTATTATAAGGTGCAGCACTAAACTGGTCTTTATACTATGAAAATCAACCATCACAATTAAAAGTAGGTAAAAAACTACACAAGATGAGTAAGAACAATGAATGAGTAATTAGTTGTCAGATGTTCTATAAACAAGGCCTTTAATAACAGACAATTAAAGTTCCATTGTATGAAGCCTGTGCCAGCAGCATTACACAATTAAAGCCATGTTAATCATATAAAAATATTAAACGCAGATAAACACAAATATTAACAAATACACCAGAATACACACAATTCCTCACCAATTTCTCACTAGGCTGAGATTATATAGAGAAGTAAGAATAAAAAGAATTAGCATAAGGACAATTCCCTTTCTTCATCTAGCCCTTCTGTGATTTTGCCTATACTGGGATAATTAAAGGTATCACTCTGATAAAATTACCATTGCAAAGTACACGTCTCAAATTTGTACATACCTGAATTATTGTTCAACAAGGTCCTTATTTGCTAATAAGCATTGTGAAAAGATGCATTATTGGTCCTTCAAGCTGAGTACTTTCTTGTAAGCCATAATTGCCCAATAATTCTCACTTTCTTTCAGATATTCAGGAAAATAGCAGAAAAAGACACTAATGTAAAAAAACAAAAACTTGAACCATAAAGATCATCTTTTATGTTTGTGCAGCAGGAAAAAGAGTTGTGGCCCCAAGAGAGTTTTTTGAAGAGTGAGAGTGAAGAACAGAAATCTAGACTTCATCAGAAAAGGGCTTTGTTAAATGCCAGCTGTCTGATTCTGTATATTATTTTGTTAAAATGGTTAATGTAGCACAGTTCATATTGTACACAGACAAACTGTAAGGGTTAGGGCACACAGGCATATTCGGGGAGATTAGTTGCCGAGCAACAAATCTCCTCTTCTTCGGGTTGACTAATCACCCCAAACTGCCTCGCCTGCCTTCCCGCCAGCTTAAATGTAAATTGCCGGCTGAATGGCACTCGTTTTCCAAAATTCGGGGAGATTAGCCGCCCCGAAGAAGAAGAGATTTGTGGGTGAGCAACTAATCTGCCTGTGTGCCCTGACCCTTATACTCAGTTTTTTATCTAGATTATAGAAATTAAATCTCTTGGTAACAGAAGGAAATGATGTTATTATATCTTGCTACATGTTTGTAGCACACAATCCATTTTACACTTTGCCATGGGAAGAAGGAGGCTAAATTTCCAGGGTAGTGAGAGCATGCATCACCTACAACTTATAACAATTATAACAAATAATTAGGATAAAATAAAATAGTAATATATACTATAGAACCTATACATACAGGTGTGGTGATCAGAAAGGAATTGAATACAATGATTTAGTGGCTACAAATGCTGATTTTAAATTACTCAAAATATTTAGCCACTATCTATATAGGCTATTCTGCTCAGCAGGGACAAATATATAAAATGTACCAACCAATGTATCAATTTAGAACAGTTTACGAGTCTGAGACCCCATCAATGAGCAGCTTCAGAAAGACATAAAAAGGTGAAAAATGATTTACATTTTCCCCCAAACTATTCTACTATATATTTATTACATGTGTAATTGTATACATTTAAGATGGTTTTATTATGACACAAATAACCCTAAACTGCAGTGGATTGTTAAAGGAACAGTAATCTCTTATCTGCTGAGTATCCTTTGCCTTTTCTCCTTTTATAGCTATGAATGGCTGCCCCCATGGCTACACAGCAGCTTGTTTATATAAACCATAGTAGAGTTTCTGAAGCAAACACATCAGTTTTACCAGTGCAGGGCAGCAGTACATTATATTATCATTCCTTTAATTTTTAGGTATTATTGTCTTCATTGTGTCCTTACTTCTCAGCCTAATTAATGTTTTACTTACACAAACTGTCAGTCACCTACAACTGGCGTCAGTGGTGTAACAAGCCAGCAATATGCAATGCTGAAGTGCCAAGAATCAGGACTGAACTAATTGCAGCATTAAAAACAGTTGGGTTGAGGCAGCAATATAATAAACCATTTATAGTTTAAAAATCAAAAGTAAAAAAACGCAATTTTAAAATTTAGTAACATTCGCTGAGCGTTGTTTGGTGGTTTGGTTGCTTGGGTATATGATTAGATTTTAGATGGCTTCACCAATCATATTTACTCTTCATTTTCCTATTAGGCATTTTTGCTACAAGTTGTATTGGTGTGCCTCATTGTTCTGCTTTGATCTTTTGTTGAAATTCCTGCTTGTTTAACGTGGAAAACAATAAAAACATTTTCAACAGAAAAAACGCACTAAACCCTAATTAAAGCCGCTTCATTTTAATCAATTACTCAAAGATACCTTTTTAAGGAGGGTGTAAGTCCAAGATATGCACTACAATAAAAACACTTGCCTCGAAGCATGATGCATCTATTTCTCAAGAAATAGCTTAGTCAGGCCACTGAACCACTTCTACTGTAACCTGGCTAGTAAAGCAAAGATATACAAGTATTTATGCAATTTTACTGACTTATGCTGCTTTCTTCCCATGAATTTCATTGAACTTTTCCAAGCCATAATATACAGTATATAATGTTTGTCTTCAATTCTAGTACAATGCACATTTATAAATAATGTATTCAGAGCCATCACACAGGTGAAGATCAGTGGAAGCTCAGCATTGGTTTAAACACTGCAACTTTATAAATAGGCATTTTATTTTACCCCCTGATTAGACATCACCCTAATGGTTGGATGTAAAATATAACTTTGCCTTAAAGGTGGCCATAGATTTTTTTAATAGATCTTTTCATTATCCTAAAACCAAGCTTATCTTGAAATTATCGTTTTAATCAGCGTCGGACTGGGCCGGCGAAACACCACATTTTGTGGGTAGCTGCCTGCTTGGTCCTGCAAACAATTGGATAATGGATACATTTCATTTTGAATGATGAATATTTTCTGCCTGCCCAATCGATTTATTGACCAATGTCAGATGAAAAATCATTCGGTGCAGGATCCACTAACCTCATGATAATTTGACAGATTTGTCGGATTGCACTAAAATCGGTAATATAAGGAGAGAAAATAATTTTATCATTTAATCATTAATATTAGTGTACAGTGCTTAGAAAATTGGCTAGTCTCTTAGTTAATAGACTATTAAGCCACATGACAACTGTAATTAGATCATGAGCCATTAATAAGTCGCTGATGATTTATGATAATGATTGAAGCATTTTTTTTAACTTTACGTACTTGATGGGTGGGTTGGATATATCATTACTTAAAACAATATCGGTATTGTGTATAAAATTAAATTTTTATATATCTGGATAAAAAAATAAAAAAAGGGAAAAATGGTTACTTCCATCACCAGGTCAAGTAACATTATAAACATAACATTTGTGTTAGCCTCTAGAATGATCCTGATTAAATATGCCCATTTAAAGCCAAAAAGCTTTATAGATATATCTGTATAAGAGCACACAGCTCAGGGTGTTAATTGTATCGACTTCTAAAGGTTCTTGAAATGTTTCACACTTATAACCTAGCAGAGATTCAGTAGCACAGGTGCTAATGCAACGCCTTTAGGGCTTCTCAGTTAGCAATCCTAAATAAAGTGTCAGAGTTAACCCTTGTTGTAGCAAAGACACCACCAGGATCTCAGTATACATGTCACATACCAATGGGGATTTAAAAGATTTACGGCTAATCAGAATAGATGTGTGTCTGTTGTTTCCTAAATGTGGGCTGTAGCTGAGATACGTGAACAGATTGGAAAGCCTAAGTGACTTCATGACAGCCAATGGGTTTGATGCTGTAAGTCAGACTCGGCAGAAGGGACTGATTGTGCAGTGAGTTGCTTCGCTAGCTGTGACTACAGTGTATCCCTCCCTCCCAACAACCTCACACACCAGGAGAGAGAGCCTTATTGGGAGCTGTCCAGTCCTGTGGTACTGAACTCCATGAAAAACAAACTTACAAAGCGGTTAGTAGCTGGAGGCTGAAAGTTTGGGATACAACGACTTTTGGCATTAGCAGGTTGTTGCTGAGAGGGAATCCCTAGCACCTGTGCAGCCAAAAATCTCTGTTTGGCATAGCCTGCACTCCTGGTGTTGGGCAAAGACTGTCAATGAGTTTCTAAATAAAACGGTTCCGCTGAACCTCAACACTGTAACAGTCAAGCGATTGTCTGATTTCATTTAAAAGACATTTCAGAAGAAAAATCTTAAGAAGATACATTTCAGCAATATGGCATTTATGGTGAAGACAATGGTAGGTGGGCAACTGAAGAACCTTACTGGAGGTCTTGGAGGACGAGAGGAAAAAGGAGAAGGAGATAAATCAGCAGCAGAAGCCCAAGGGATGACAAGAGAGGAGTATGAAGAGTACCAAAAGCAGCTTCTTGAAGAAAAGTAAGTATTTCAAATGTCAAATGTTCACTCCATTTACACACAGGCTTAGTTGTTCATATGCAGACTGATGCTATTTTACAATCTGCCAAATAGAATTTAATTAAAAGTAGGGAGGGGTGTGTGTATGGATGCTGGGTTTTCATTTGGAGGGGTTGAACTTGATGGACTTTGTCTTTTTTCAACCCAATTTAACTATGTAACTATGTAACTATGTAACTTTGTAAGTAGCAAACTATAATATCCCTCTGGATGCCCCAAGACTAATAATGTAGAGACAATTAACAAAGCACTGATTTTAAAGTGAGCCAACAACTGGAAAAGCATTCCACTGCCTGTGAAAAATAACAGCAAACCTCTGGGTGTAAACTGAGCTATAGGAGGTATACAATACATACCTAGATCCACATGGCCATATAGCTTGTCAACAGAGTGTGCTACTGGGAGACTGAGCAGTAACAACAGCAAATATATATAATAACTTAATGCAGTAGTAACGCACAAGTGAAATGTAAACATTATACCAATTGACACAAAATTCTGAAAAGAAAGAATATCACACAAAGCAATGTAATTGTATTAGGCATCAACTACATGCATAAATAAGTAAGTATTGGAATGTGCATGTGACATAAAAAAACCCTTTAGTCTAGATACAACTCAAGAACATACACCCTAATTAATTCTAAAACATTTTTATATACTTACAGTTATGACATTCTCAAAGGTGTAAAACCTACACAACCCTGACATATACCACCCATACCACGCTTAAATGTGAGGCCCTGCTGAACATTACAACGTACAGGGTTCAGATATTTTTAAATAGGTAATACTTTATTTGTTTTCAAGAACATTAAACATTCACAAACAATAAACAATTCTTTTACAATCACGTGTCTTTGTATTTGCTTTGCATTCTGTCTCATCTTTGCTCCCTCACTACAGGTTAATTTTATTTAAAAAACTATTATCTCATGACTGGATTACTTAAACATTTGCTATGTCGTTCATAGTTTGAATGCCAGGGCCCGACTCCCACCAAGGACTCCATATCTTATCAAATTTGCGGTCCGTACCTCTGGCTTCATGTGTGAGTTAAGTCATCGTTATAGCCTTGTTAACTAGTTTAATCCAGGGATGGGTCCCATCCAATGCATAATAATACATTTCTTAGCATAATATAATTGTGGAAGATTGGCATTGCCCCACAGTGGCAGTGAAGGAGTTAGGAGTATGGGGTCTTTTTTAAGCTGTTTCAGGTCTTTACACCAGGCTCTGTGGGGTGTAGAGATGGAGGATGATAATTTGCCCATATCTGAGAGTTTGCGGTAGGGTAGGTTAGGCTTTCTAAGGATCCTGCTATATTGGCTTGCAATGCCATGTTGGGATTGTATGGATCAGGGTGGAACCACCAATGTATGTAATACATTTGTATATAAATAAGTAAGTAAATAAGTAATATAATTGGAGGTTGGGTAGGGCTAGGCCTCCATCTTCTTTATCAGCCATGAGTTTCTCCCAGGCAATTCTCTGCACTTTTTGCTGCCATGTAAAGGGGAGAATCAAACGATTGATTTTTTTAAATACAGATTTGAGGATTTGAATTGGGGCATTGAGGAGGTGGTATAAGAGTTTAGGAAGGTATATCATCTTAATAAGATTTATTATCCCCCATAACATGAGGGGAAGTTTTGGAGGTCAGCCTCAAGATTTGAAATTATCGGGTTAAGGTTGGTCTGTAAAAATCTGGTGAGGTCCACTTGTACATTGAGTCCAAGGTACTTAAACTCCTGTACCCACATTAGCGGAGCATTGGGGGGGGGAGGATAGGGGTGGTCTGGTTATCAACAGGGAATAGCAGGTATTTGTAGGGTTCAGATATTTACTGGGCCATTCAAAAGACTCAGATAACCAATGCTTCCAAACCAAAAGGTTGCTGGCAGCAAATGGGTTAATCTCCTTAATTCCCATTTATGTGGATGCCTGTTAGCTTAATCCAGAGTTCCGTACATTTCTATTTTATTGTCTCCAGTCGTAAACATTCCTAAACATAATCCTCCCATCTGCCAGACACTATCCCCCTCCCCATGGTGTGTTCTCAACTAACTGCTGGATTATTTGAAGAGGACAGACATGGGGATGAGATGTGTTATTTTACACACTGGGGTGAACAGGGAATAGCAGGCCTGTTATCATAAGGATGTAACAAAAGATAAGAAAACAAACATAGAGAATGAAAATAGTAATATACATAGAACAAATGTCACTTACCAGAGTAAAGAATTAATAAACCGAAGACAGGGGGAGTAAAAGCCTTTAATAATACAAAATGGTATACAGTATAATCCCATACAGAGATATAATCAGTTACCACAACATAACACAGCAAACCAAAAAAATCCTAATGTGTAATAACAATATCTAGCTCACTTCTGTGCATTTGTGCATTTTGTGCATTTGTGCATTTGTGAACGGTGTAATTATGAAAGCTCGAACTGAAAGATTAGAACTAAATCAATTACAAAGGTCCAATAATGAGCAGAAGGATAGAATGACATAAAAGCCTAGGTAGCAACCTGCAGAGAGGGCACAGCCAATATTTCAGCTTTAAGGCGATGTATTATAATTTACAGAAGCCTTAGCTAGAGACTAGCTAGGACAGTAATGTAAACACAATTGAGGTGATCACTGTTCTGAAATTCCATAATTAAAAGAGTAAAAACAAACCCCAATAGAGAACGCTGAAATGCATTTACTGACATCTTGGGAAATAATAACATTTGGTGGCAAATCCTAACTTGAAGTACTCCCTAGCAATACCCCTTAGCTACCATTCAGAGTTATGCTTTGTCATCCTAAAATACCAATAATATCATAATTGTGAAACATATATCATGTATAGCCTGTGCCACCTGCACCACCACTCACTGGTTGATCTATAGCCCCAGACTTATATCTCAAGGGAGGCAATTGTTGCTGCATCAAGAAAGCACCAGCATACCAGGCAGTTAACATTGTGTAAGGAACCATTATGAGCAAATAAACAACCACTAACACACATTCTTCGTATGCTTCTACAAACTTAATCAGGGGTAACCTATGATTTAGTAAACCTTAGAGCTATAAACACAACATGCGTTATGCTTGACAAGGAGAGCCATCTTAATAATATTGGAGCCTCAAAAAAAGGCTATTAAGCATTGGAATAATTCTCTGTTATTTGAAGTTGAAAACAGAGGTGGAGTAAACTATAGTCAGATGGAAGATGATTTTACAAGGTGAATATAAATATAAGTAATGGAGAATAGCAAAAGGCTGTGATTGAAAAGTCAAAGTGAATGAGAAATAGGATCAAAATGAAAAAAGTGTGTAAAAAAAATATGTGAGAAGGGGGATGAAGCTCAGACACCTCTTAATTAACAAGCAAAGTGACATTTTTATTGTAAAAATATGAATTAATGAACAGCAGCACTTTCCCGTTAACATGTCATCTTAGGAGGAAGTCTCTTATCTGTGAGCTCCTGCAAAGCACAATTAATAAATTAAATATAATAGGAAGGACCGATTAACTCCCCTTTACACAGTCTATAATCTTCCTCTTAGCATTATTGCTGTTTGCTGTAAAGACCCCTAAGGAGCTTTTCCAGGCATACCTCCGCAGACTCAGTATATTAAATTTAGGGGTAGTCCAAGATTAAAGAATATATTGCATCAGGCCCAATGAATGGTATTTCTGAGATTTATTTCTGGTGAATCACCCTTGCTTGTCCAGGAAAGACTGGAACCACACGTCATCTGAGAAACTATTAGTAGTATCAGGTCAAAGTGTTCTGAGGTTAGACAGCTCAACTAAGCCTTTAAGAATGTTTCTACTACTAAACTGTTGTCTCTTTGGGACAGACACTCTAACCTACTGAACTTCACTATCCATAGGCCGATTCTCTGTGTCTGTTTGCAGGTCTCTTAAGAAATATGATTGAACTGGAGAAATTGGTGTAAAATGTTAAATGGACTCAGATTTTTATTCCCAAACGATCCTCCAAATGATTTGATAGTCAGACTCTTCAACAGGTTGGTGGAGTAGCCATCTCCACAGCAGTAACACTATCTGACTATCAAGTCATTTAGAGGATCGTTTTGGACCCCTAAGGTCTTTCCTCTGGTGCAAGGAAGGACTTGCACCAGAGGAAGGACCTTAGGGCTCCGAAACATGTAGTGCATCAATACAAACTACATTATTTATATCTTGAAAACTCTCCAGTTTCCTTCATGCTTTGTGTAAAATGTTAAACCCTTCAAGAGCTACATAACATACTACTATTTCACACAAACATGTGATCCTTATGTTTATATATAATAATGCTTTATATGATCAAGATACTGTGAAAGTCACTTATTACCTACTAGTCAATTTCATAACTTTCAACGCAGAGATGAAAGCCCCAGAATGAATTTAAAAAACACACACACAAGGGAAGGCATATTGAAACACCCATGTGTAAGAGACCATACATATTTGGACACCTGTTAAAATTTAAAAAAAAATCACTATAGGTTTGGTTAGATATTTATTGATCAATATTTTTAGGCAAGGGATTTAGGACTGGAAACTATTTTAAAATTGACAATTTTGAACTTATTCGCCCCATCCAGGATGGAGAGGGATGCTTTGTACACACAGCGCAAGGCTGAGAGAGCGACACTTCGAAGCCACTTCAGAGAAAAGTACCGCCTCCCCAAGGTAAAGAACTGTCTACTAAGCAAATAGCCTTCAGATAGGTACAGAGAAAGCACATTTGATTATGTTTAAATTGCTGAATTTAAAATGAATAGTATTAGGTTTCATTCTCCCTTAAGGGCCTTTTCTCCTTAGTAAATGCAGAGATTACTATTTTTATGGTTTCTTGCTACCACTACCAGTCGTGCCCATAGTAAAAATCATATGCACAGGTGTATATGTATTTTTCAATATTTAAATGGAGGTGTGTTCAGAATAATAGCAGTGTGTTTTAAAAAAGTGAATAAAGCTCAAAATCCTTATAATAGCTTTTATTTTCATACACGTAAATGCATCGGGAACTCTGCACATTCTATTCCAAATCAAAACATGAAGAAACATGTATCAAATTTGTGTTACCCCTTTACAGAAAGTGAAGGGGAATATTAGGATGTTCCAAAAAATAGCAGTAACTGCATTCTTCGTTACAAACTCATTCACTGTATAAACTGAAAAATGTTTCAAGATTTTGCTTTCCTTTGAATCATTGAACTAATATTTAGTTGTATAACCAGTGTTTCTGAGAACTGCTGCACATCTGTGTTACATGGAGTCCACTAACCTCTGGCACCTGTTACATTCCACAATTCTTCTGCATTTCTTGGTTTTGCCTCAGCATTTTTATGTCACCCCACAAGTTTTCTATTGGATTAACCCTTTAAATGCCACAGATCGTAGAATCTACGTTCTGTGGCAAAGGTACTTGAAATGCCACAGAACGTAGATTCTACGTTCTGCAGCACTTCCGGGTTCAGAAGCGGAGGAGCGGCTGTTAGAGCCGCTCGCTCCGTTCCTGCTCGATCCCCTGCCCCTAGGCAACGAGCAGAGCAGGGGATCGAGTGGCCCCTGGGGCGCGATCGCCCAGGGGCCCAAAAACAGCAGCAGGCACGTGTTACTTACGTGTCCTGCTGCTGCAGCCTGCACCGGATCGACGATCTCCGCCCCCACAGCACACAGACAGGAACCACGAGGCAGATGTCTTCCAGGGAGTCTTCCTGATCGCCTGCAACAGTCTCCAGCGATTTTTTCAGGTTAGTGCAACAATTACACACACACAAACACACCAACACACACTTATTACAGTAATACACACTTAGATTCACACTTACACACACTTACACATACATTTTTGGGGATTGGGGGGGTCACTTACACTCACTGCACTTACACACATGTGCACACGCACACACGCGCACATAACATGTAATTTACCATTTGTACACACGCACACGCACATACATGGCATTGTGGCTTTTTTTTTTTTTTTCTTATCGCATCGTCTCTTTTTTTGGCTGAAAAAAATGTTTTATTGCCATTACGAATAGCGTATTCGCTAACCGTACTGTGCAATATCTTTTTTATGTTATTTCGGTGATTATATTGCAATTTTGGGTATTTTGGTGCATTTTTAGCCATTTTATTGAATTTTTAGCCATTTTATTGCATTTTCAGCTCTGCGTATGTTGTGTTCACTTGTTTCTAGCCGTATAACCTGTTTGGCCCAGCTAAAATATTCAAACTGTGATTCTGACGGCCGATAACACTAGTCTGGAAAAAAAACATTGATTTTTGTGGTTTTATTGGATTTTTTTGCATTTCACTCTTTACTGCCTTATTTTGTTTTGCCTTGTAAATTTTATCTACTTTATATCCATTTGGGGGTCTCTGTGCGCCACATAGTTTGGTATATCTATGCATATTGGGCATCAAAGTGTTCAGTAGACCCCTGGCGTTCATATTTAGGATGTTTTATGCTGATACGTTACGAAATGTGGGGCATATAATGGGGTAAAATTCAAGCTTTGTGACGATTTTCAGAAATTTGATAAAAACCGTTATGTTCAGCATTGCTTTGCAGTTTGGCAGTTTGCAGTAGAAACACTTATTTACCCATATTGGATTCGTCAGAATGTGTACTTTCTGAAAATATATGGTTTTCTGGGGTCTCTGTACTGTTAGGGGGGTCTAATGTCACATAATACACACACCAGGTGCTCATATTGCAGCAGCCAGCGCGTCAGCCGTGAAAATGTATATACACTATTGTCATTTGGGGGTCTCTGTGCGCCACATAGTTTGGTATATCTATGCATATTGGGCATCAAAGTGTTCAGTAGACCCCTGGCGTTCATATTTAGGATGTTTTATGCTGATACGTTACGAAATGTGGGGCATATAATGGGGTAAAATTCAAGCTTTGTGACGATTTTCAGAAATTTGATAAAAACCGTTATGTTCAGCATTGCTTTGCAGTTTGGCAGTTTGCAGTAGAAACACTTATTTACCCATATTGGATTCGTCAGAATGTGTACTTTCTGAAAATATATGGTTTTCTGGGGTCTCTGTAGTGTTAGGGGGTCTAATGTCGCATAATACACACACCAGGTGCTCATATTGCAGCAGCCAGCGCGTCAGCCATGAAAATGTATATACACTATTGTCATTTGGGGGTCTCTGTGCGCCACATAGTTTGGTATATCTATGCATATTGGGCATCAAAGTGTTCAGTAGACCCCTGGCGTTCATATTTAGGATGTTTTATGCTGATACGTTACGAAATGTGGGGCATATAATGGGATAAAATTCAAGCTTTGTGACGATTTTCAGAAATTTGATAAAAACCGTTATGTTCAGCATTGCTTTGCAGTTTGGCAGTTTGCAGTAGAAACACTTATTTACCCATATTGGATTCGTCAGAATGTGTACTTTCTGAAAATATATGGTTTTCTGGGGTCTCTGTACTGTTAGGGGGGTCTAATGTCGCATAATACACACACCAGGTGCTCATATTGCAGCAGCCAGCGCGTCAGCCGTGAAAATGTATATACACTATTGTCATTTGGGGGTCTCTGTACACCACATAGTTTGGTATATCTATGCATACTGGGCATCAAAGTGTTCAGTAGACCCCTGGCGTTCATATTTAGGATGTTTTATGCTGATACGTTACGAAATGTGGGGCATATAATGGGGTAAAATTCAAGCTTTGTGACGATTTTCAGAAATTTGATAAAAACCGTTATGTTCAGCATTGCTTTGCAGTTTGGCAGTTTGCAGTAGAAACACTTATTTACCCATATTGGATTCTTCAGAATGTGTACTTTCTGAAAATATATGGTTTTCTGGGGTCTCTGTACTGTTAGGGGGGTCTAATGTCGCATAATACACACACCAGGTGCTCATATTGCAGCAGCCAGCGCGTCAGCTGTGAAAATGTATATACACTATTGTCATTTGGGGGTCTCTGTGCGCCACATAGTTTGGTATATCTATGCATATTGGGCATCAAAGTGTTCAGTAGACCCCTGGCGTTCATATTTAGGATGTTTTATGCTGATACGTTACGAAATGTGGGGCATATAATGGGGTAAAATTCAAGCTTTGTGACGATTTTCAGAAATTTGATAAAAACCGTTATTTTCAGCATTGCTTTGCAGTTTGGCAGTTTGCAGTAGAAACACTTATTTACCCATATTGGATTCGTCAGAATGTGTACTTTCTGAAAATATATGGTTTTCTGGGGTCTCTGTACTGTTAGGGGGGTCTAATGTCGCATAATACACACACCAGGTGCTCATATTGCAGCAGCCAGCGTCAGCCGTGAAAATGTATATACACTATTGTCATTTGGGGGTCTCTGTACACCACATAGTTTGGTATATCTATGCATACTGGGCATCAAAGTGTTCAGTAGACCCCTGGCGTTCATATTTAGGATGTTTTATGCTGATACGTTACGAAATGTGTGGCATATAATGGGGTAGAATTCAAGCTTTGTGACGATTTTCAGAAATTTGATAAAAACCGTTATGTTCAGCATTGCTTTGCAGTTTGGCAGTTTGCAGTAGAAACACTTATTTACCCATATTGGATTCGTCAGAATGTGTACTTTCTGAAAATATATGGTTTTCTGGGGTCTCTGTACTGTTAGGGGGGTCTAATGTCGCATAATACACACTCCAGGTGCTCATATTGCAGCAGCCAGAGCGTCAGCCGTGAAAATGTCTATACATATTGTCATTTGGGGGTCTCTGTGCGCCACATAGTTTGGTATATCTATGCACATTGGGCATCAAACTGTTTAGTAGACCCATATGTTTATATTTAGGATGCTTTATGCTGGTAATGATACATGGACAATACGATGCTGGAAAGTTGAAGCTTTGAGGCAATTTCCAGATATTTCACCAAAACCGCCAAATTTGGCAAAGCCTTGCGACTCAGTAGTTTGGAGCAGAAAGGCATGGGTACCCATTTTAGATTCTGTAGAATGTGTACTTTCCAAAAATATATGGGGTTGGGGGGTAAACATCTATTTCTGTGTTTTTACCCCACAAAAATGCAGTGAATGTGTTAATTTTTCATTAGCTGAAGTTACCCACCGGACAATTTGTATGTGCTAACTTCATTTTGGGGCCTCTAAATGCCATATACTTTGGTAAACTTATGAACGATGGCCACCAAAATGTTCAGAGGAACCCTGGCAATCATATTTAGGGTGCTTTTTCTTAGTACGTAATGACACATGGGTGATATGGTGCTGGGAAGTTGAAGCTTTGAGGCAATTTTCAGATATTTCACCAAAACCGACAACTTTGGGAAAGCCTTGCGACTCAGTAGTTTGGAGCAATAAGGCATGGGTACCCATTTTAGATTCGGTAGAATGTGTACTTTCCAAAAATGTATGGGTTTGGGGGGTAAACATATATTTCTGTGTTTTTACCCCACAAAAATGCAGTCAATGTGTTGATTTTTCATTAGCTGAAGTTACCCACGGGACTGTTTGTATGCGCTAACTTCATTTTGGGGCCTCTAAATGCCAGATACTTTGGTAAACCTATGAACAATGGCCACCAAACTGTTCGGAGTAACCCTGGCAATCATATTTAGGGTGCTTTTTCTTAGTACGTAATGACACATGGGTGATATGGTGCTGGGAAGTTGAAGCTTTGAGGCAATTTTCAGATATTTCACCAAAACCGACAACTTTGGGAAAGCCTTGCGACTCAGTAGTTTGGAGCAATAAGGCATGGGTACCCATTTTAGATTCGGTAGAATGTGTACTTTCCAAAAATGTATGGGTTTGGGGGGTAAACATATATTTCTGTGTTTTTACCCCACAAAAATGCAGTCAATGTGTTGATTTTTCATTAGCTGAAGTTACCCACGGGACTGTTTGTATGCGCTAACTTCATTTTGGGGGCCTCTAAATGCCAGATACTTTGGTAAACCTATGAACAATGGCCACCAAACTGTTCGGAGGAACCCTGGCAATCATATTTAGGGTGCTTTTTCTTAGTACGTAATGACACATGGGTGATATGGTGCTGGGAAGTTGAAGCTTTGAGGCAATTTTCAGATATTTCACCAAAACCGACAACTTTGGGAAAGCCTTGTGACTCAGTAGTTTGGAGCAGAAAGGCATGGGTACCCATTTTAGATTCAGTAGAATGTGTACTTTCCAAAAATATATGGGTTTGGGGGGTAAACATATATTTCTGTGTTTTTACCCCACAAAAATGCAGTCAATGTGTTGATTTTTCATTAGCTGAAGTTACCCACGGGACTGTTTGTATGCGCTAACTTCATTTTGGGGCCTCTAAATGCCAGATACTTTGGTAAACCTATGAACAATGGCCACCAAACTGTTCGGAGTAACCCTGGCAATCATATTTAGGGTGCTTTTTCTTAGTACGTAATGACACATGGGTGATTTGGTGCTGGGAAGTTGAAGCTTTGAGGCAATTTTCAGATATTTCACCAAAACCGACAACTTTGGGAAAGCCTTGCGACTCAGTAGTTTGGAGCAATAAGGCATGGGTACCCATTTTAGATTCAGTAGAATGTGTACTTTCCAAAAATGTATGGGTTTGGGGGGTAAACATATATTTCTGTGTTTTTACCCCACAAAAATGCAGTCAATGTGTTGATTTTTCATTAGCTGAAGTTACCCACGGGACTGTTTGTATGCGCTAACTTCATTTTGGGGACTCTAAATGCCAGATACTTTGGTAAACTTATGAACAATGGCCACCAAACTGTTTGGAGGAACCCTGGCAATCATATTTAGGGTGCTTTTTCTTGGTGCGTAACGATACATGGGTGATATGGTGCTGGGAAGTTGAAGCTTTGAGGCAATTTTCAGATATTTCACCAAAACCGACAATTGTGGGAAAGCCTTACGACTCAGTAGTTTGGAGCAGAAAGGCATGGGTACCCATTTTAGATTCGGTAGAATGTGTACTTTCCAAAAATATATGGGTTTTGGGGGTAAACATATATTTCTGTGTTTTTACCCCACAAAAATGCAGTCAATGTGTTGATCTTTCATTAGCTGAAGTTACCCACGGGACTGTTTGTATGCGCTAACTTCATTTTGGGGCCTCTAAATGCCAGATACTTTGGTAAACTTATGAACAATGACCACCAAAATGTTCAGAGGAACCCTGGCAATCATATTTAGGGTGCTTTTTCTTAGTACGTAATGATACATGGGTGATATGGTGCTGGGAAGTTGAAGGTTTGAGGAAATTTTCAGATATTTCACCAAAACCGACAATTTTGGGAAAGCCTTGCGACTCAGTAGTTTGGAGCAGAAAGGCATGGGTACCCATTTTAGATTCAGTAGAATGTGTACTTTCCAAAAATATATGGGTTTGGGGGGTAAACATATAATTCTGTGTTTTTACCCCACAAAAAATGCAGTCAATGTGTTGATTTCTCAGTAGCTGAAGTAAAGTCCTGAACAATTTGGATGTGCTAACTACATATTGGTGTCTCTAAATGCCAGATACTTTGGTAAACCTATGCATAATGGGTATCAAATTGTTCAGTGGACCCCTGGCAATCATATTTCAGGTGCTTTTTCTTGGTACCTAATATAGTTTGGGATATGCGGAGCAGCAAAATAAAACCTTTGAAATGATTTTTCAGAATTTTGAATTTTTTTTTGAAGAACCGCTATGTTCAGACAAGCTTTTATGTTTGGTAGTTGGGAGTAGAGAGACATAGTTACCCATTTTGTAATCGGCAGAATGTGTACTTTTCAAAAATGTATGGTTTTCTGGGGTAAACCTACGGTTTCAGGAGTTTTTGCCTTGGAATCTAAAGCATGCCGTTTTCTGCCTTAGTGCTTTCAAAATTCGGCAATATACTGCCGGGAGTTTTTGAGGTACAGAAGTCCTAAATCTCCCTAAAACTATACATATCTGGTATTGGCACGTTCGAGAGACATAAGGCTTTCCAAATCAGTTGGATTTTCATCCGTAAAATGAAATATTTTTCTGGTATAAATTGATATACGAAGAAAAATGGTAATTTTTCTTTTTTTTTTGGTATTTAGCACTATAAATTTTTTTGCACAGGTGTAAATACATGAAAACTCAGGCAGATTTAGAAAGCTCAGTTTCTACCGAAAAAAACAATGTATAGTTTTCCTAGGTAAACTATAGGTTTCCCCTCAGAAAATGCCCCTAAAGTGAGAGAGCACAAAATGTTTCAAAAACGGCTGGCATTTCGCGTAACCAAAATGTGAAATTCTGCTGGCACTTAAAAGGTTAAGGTCCAGGGATTGGGCTGGCCACTCCATAACGTCAATCTTGGAACCAAGATGTTGCTCATTTACTGGTGTGTTTGGGGTCGTTGTCTTGTTGAAACTGCCATTTCAAGGGCATTTCCTCCTCGGCATAAGCAACATGACCTCTTCAAGTATTTTAAAGTATTAAAACTGATCCATGATCCCTGGTATGTGATAAATAGGCCCAACCCAATAGTATGAGAAACATCCCCATATCATGATGCTTGTGCCACCATGTTTCCCTGTCTTCACACTGTACTGTGGCTTCAATTCAGTGTTTAGGAGTCGCCTGACAAACTGTCTACAGCCCATAGACACAAAAAGAACAATTTTGCTTTCATCAGGCCACAAATTTTTTTTCAACAATGGGACTTTGCAGGGTCTTCTTGCCAATAGCTTGGCTTCACATAGCCATCTTCTAATTGTAATCAATACGAATGGTAGCTTTCTGTTTTCTTCCATGTCTTTCAGGTTTTGCTTGCCATTTTAAAGCATTTCAGATCGTTTAAGTTGAGCAGGCAATCATTTTCTGCACTTCTCTGTGGGGGTTGTTTATTAAAGTCAGAATTTTTCCGCTCAAACTTCTAAAGGGGAAAAATCCAAAAAAGTTGGAGTTATTGGGCGTGAAACCTGAAAAAGTTTTCGGCGACAAATCTGAACAATTTGTACGATTCAGATTGTTTCACGATTTTCACCTGTTTTTCTCACAGAATGAATCTCACTAACTGAACTGAATTTGGAACAAATCAATTATTCAATTACACAGAATCCGCAGCATGCATGTAAGACACCTACTAAATAATTTGCCATGTAGAGATATCAGGGTTTTTTTTTACCAGAAACAGTGATTGATCAGGTTAGTGATGTTGGACTGCTATTATTCTGAACCAAACTGTATATTTTACCTAAATTATTCCTTAGAACACTGGCTCCCAAACTATGGGCATGGTCACGCTGATGGAACCCAGAGTTGTGGAAGGGGTGGACAGTCTTAAAGAAAATTAGGGATATATTTTAAGATTTATTTGATGTTTTCTATTCACAGAATTACAACGGTGTGCATTTTATGCAGCTGTAACCATAGTATGACCTAAGTTGAAGACCAAGAGCAGGTTTTCAAAATGAGGAATTTGTGTTTAAAACTTTTCCAAAACCTTATACTGCCTTAACTCATATAACTTATTGTGTAATTATTTTGGATTTAACAGTTTTGCATATTCGTCCTGCATGTTTTTTTATGGAAAATTCAATAAAAAAAAGATCTGAAAACACAAAATGAGGAATTGAAGTATATTTAAGAACCTCTCCCTTAGAGATAGTATAAATGAAATCATGACTGCATGGATGGCCAATTTCCCATACCGAATAAAAAGAAAATAGAATCCACTCTTGGCACTTTTTAACTTAAGAGCCAGAGCTGTTGATTCTATGATCTGTAGCAGGCAAAGTGGAGCTGGAAGAAGACAAGAAGAAACATAACAGTTTATTAATCTTGTTGTAATAAGAAGCAAGCCTTAATAGTTCTGCATTCTATGGTAAGAAATAATTGTATATTATCTTGTTTAATATCTGAGTTTCCCTCTGTTCTTAGAATGACTTTGATGATGCACAGATCCAGCTGGCTGGAGGAGATGTTGATCTACCCAAAGAACTGGCCAAAATGATTGAAGAGGAACATGAGGAAGAGGAAGGAAAGTTATCTGTCATAGGACAGCTAACCAGCATCCAAAATCTTGACTTAGAATCAATCAAAGGAAAAGCACAGTCCACTCTGGATGACCTGAAGGAGTCAGCAGAGAAGTGTATAGTAATGTGAGCTCTTGACCTGTAGTACTTGATTTAAACAAGCTAACAGACAGTCAGGACATTTAATATCACTGTCACAGCCCGAGTACTGATGATAAAATTCAGGCCAGCTAAAGAAACACAATCAATGCCCAAATTCCAGCAAAAGTGTTAGTTACCTATCAATAAGAGACTAACCCTACAAGTTTTATTCTTATTTGGAATTGAAAAATACCCTTCCAAAGCTACAGAGAACAACAATTACCTGTTTAAAATATATGTATTCCTTTCCACAAATTTTGTGTTAAGAGGAATAATGCTGGTTGTTTGAGTTTTGCTCACAAAATAGATGATACATATAGATCATTTCTGAAGAACACAACCAGGATATACAAATGGAAAAGGGGCCAGTTCCAAGTCATACAGGGAAAAAACTGGAAAGCACAAAATAAGTTAAAAGATCAGGCAAATTGTCTTACAGTGTGTGTGTGTGTTTTATTATACACTCCATGAAATATCAAATCCTATTTTGTACGATTAAAAATGACATTTTAGTGAAAGATCAGAACTTGTACAATGTAGAGAATTTCAATTGTTATGTTGTAAAATATTCAGGCATCTTATTATATAGTACAGAGGTTCATCAAGGTTGGAATTCTAATTTTTCAGCACAAAAACTCTCAAATTCAAATTATATTTTCAAAAACTCAAATGTCTAGTATTTATTAAACAAAAAAAAACTCATGTAAAAAATGTAGGCATTTAAAAGCTGGTAAGGTCATTTAGAAGTCAATGCAGGTTGTCCTAGGCAAAATTCCAGTCATTTTTAATTTTTTTTAATTCAAGAGTTTGTAAACTCACAAATTTGAGTTTTTTAAACCTATAAACTTGAAAAATGTGAAGTATTCAAGTTTTTTTCATGATTGTGTTCAATTGAATTTTTAACATTCAGATTTTTTCATAAATAAGCAAACATTCGGGTTTTTTTAAATTGTGAGTTTATTCAACGTAGAAAAAACCTCACAAATTAAATTTTTGATAAATAAGCCCATACGTGTGTATATGTGTGTAAGCTATAGATTATATAGCTAATTAAGACAAAAGTCTCCACCCAGTACAAGGATGTATCAGGAAGTCAGGAGCTGGGTCAGACTGAGGCTATGCTTTAATATAGTGGTGATGGAAAACCTCCTGCAACAAGACTTGGAAATGAGAATAGTAATTGTAGTATGTGCTATAGGACACCCTAGTAAGTCACTGTTTAGTAACACCACCATTGGCATAGAGCACAGTTATTCGGTTCTTGTTGTAGGTATTTTTGACTTGCTTGCAGATCATTTCTAATGCTGAGATCATCATGGGCTGATTAAACATGAAATGCATGTTTAAGATCTACCTACAGGAGGGGTGCCCAACATCTTGCTATTGAACTGCATAGTTATAGTATACATAATTAAACAATTAATGATGGGAATTTCAATTAAAAACCCACTAAATTGTAAAAGCACAGCCAAGGTTGCATCTGATGAGATCTAGGCTACAGACTAGTTTCACTCTTACTCGGTCTCATTAGCATAGTACAGATTTTTCTCTGGACAGAATATGCGCAGCCAGTGATGTGGTTAATATTTATAAGAGACCCACTACTCATCTATATTGACAAAAAAGCTGGAACTCCAAGTTTTTGGAAACAACCACTGAAATGTAACAATATTTGAATTAGATTTATGATCATTGTACATTAGTTAGGCAAAAGTAGGGTAGATGTTCGTGCAGAGTCTGGGCAATGTCATGCTTTCCTTGAAATATTTTTGTGTGGACAAATCTTAAAATGGAACTGCACAACATACTAGAATTAGATATGGTTTCAGAAGGTGCTTTGAATCAGAGAAAATGTATTTATAAAAATTGTCCTACCGATGATATGGAAAGAATATTTGTAGCACAGACAGATATTACAGAGGTGATTTTTATTGCAATAAAACAGCAACTTGTTTTATTTCAGGGGATTTCTTTAGGGATGTAGTTTCTTTGACTGGACCTGAAGTGTGATGACAGTTTTTAGACTTTAAATGGATTTTACCTTAACCTACGGAGGCAGTAAAAAAGGAAAAGTAGAAATCTCAGTACTACTTAGCTCACCCATAGAGAAACCAGGCTAGTCAACAGCAGAGATAAATGAGTTTCCAGACATTGACACTGTGCACCCACATCTATTTATGTTAAACAGTATATATTCCTCTAATCAAGCTAATAGCAGGTTACATATTTTTCAGTCTTCCATGGATCAGGGCCCAAGAAAGCAGATCATATTCTTTGTATGAACCAAGGGAAATGAAATGATAATTTATAGAACATAATGTGGAGAAAATGTACTATAAAGTAGAATACACTCAGTAAGGAAATAACTGTAGCCTCTGTTGTATGTTTAACAGTTTTTTCAGCATAAAGAGAAGTATTTCTCTGTATGGATTTTGTGGTCACAGTCTCATTGTACCCCCGCTAAATAAGGTCAAGATCTCATTGGAGAATACATGAACAATGGGGTACAGCTTGGCATTTACTGGGAGGATTCAATGTAACAGGTGGTACCTAACATTCAAATTGTATTACTGACATACTGATCTCTTGTGCTGGTCTAAGGTTAATAAAAAAAGTCACCTGGGAAATGCTGTGGGCAGAGGTCAAGACAAATGTCTATATGCAACTGCAATGTCTAAGCAGGTGAGGCAATTTGCATACATTGTGTAAATAGTTCATATCTGTCTTCAATCTATTAATAGACTGGAAATGTTATGCAACACCCCTGATTCCTAAGCTTCACTATACTTTGTGTTCTCAGACTTCTCAAATGCTACTTACATTTACGTCTTTATTTATTAAGGCTATTATTAAATGTACAGTTTGTAACTTTGTTGACTTGTTAGTGTGAATGGAACAAAATGGAAGATGAATGCTGTAGACATATAGTAATGTCCGGTTCTGCAAAAATATGGGACTTCTTTAGTTAAGTTCTTGCCGAGTTTAAAAATGGAATATTAAAAATGCTGCAGTTCCAAGAGTTTCCATAAAACTGGTGCACAATCAAGTGAAAAGGATGCACACAATAACATGCTTATGTGTAAGAAACTGCAAGTGTATGCGCACTGCACATATTACTAGAGTTTATATGTGCTGGATTACTGGTTATTTTGTTCTAAAGTTCTGTACAAATCATGAAACACAGAAAAGAGAGGAAAATAATTGAATATATATAATAATTTAGACAGACAGACATAAAGTACCACCTCGGGTGACAGTATATGCACAAAGTTTTAACTGCAGGGAACAAGCTGCAAACAATTCAGAAAAATAACATTGGTCAGAAGTGGCAAACTGAAAGGGTGACATTAAGAAGAAAAAAGTGGCAAAAGCAGAGTAAGGCAGAAGCAGGTGTTTATATTTGTCTTATGAGGGTGTATATCTCACTAAAACATAACATAAATATGAACTTTTAGGGGCAGATTTTTAAGGGTGGAATTGAAAAATCAAATTTGAATTTTTAATTTATTTTTTTTATGGTCAAAAGTTAACTGTCAGATTCAACTAGGAATTTGATTTTCAAGATGTATCATACTCCATGAACTCCGATGCCCTGAATCTGCACGAGGGGTATGTAAAGAGTTAGGGGCATTTAGCAAAGGTACGACCTAGGCTGGGGGGGGAGCAGGGAGGGGGGGTCTATGTACTGTAGGGGGGTAGGGGTTTTTATTAGCACAGGTTAGGTTCTCCTTTAAGGGGGCCACATGGGACATAACTGTTCGGTGAGTTTGCAATTGATCCTCAGCATTCAGCTCAAATTCAAAAGCAACAGATATGACCCATGTGTCACCCCTCATGTCACTGATTGGTTACTGCCTGGTAACCAATCAGTGGAAACCAAGAGAGCTGCAAAGCAGGAAGTAGTGTTCTTGCTATTATGTCAGACATCCAGTCACTCCAGCCTTTATACATTACATTTTTGACTAACTCTATTAGAAACATTTTTTTATTTTGCCCAGCCTATCTATTTACCCAGCTTTTATTTTTATTCGGAACAATTCCTTTACGGTGATTGGTGTCTCATCTAGAACAAGGGGCATAGAGTCTGGGCACATAATAAAGCACAGCAAATGCATACATTTGTATACACTCTATGCTGTACAGTGCTGTGCAATATGTTGGTGCTGTACAGTGTAAATAGGTGATAATAAATGAGGCATAGGCTATGTGCACAAACCTCCAACATAAATGAAAAGTACTACTGTGTGTGCTCCCATAAGCATAAGTACAAGTAGTGGATTTCATTTTTCTATGGAGCAAGTTGATTCATCATCAGACTCAAGACAAATTATAGCAGCTGATCCATAAAGCTTGTGGTGGCTGTATGTCTTTCACTAGTACTTGCAGGTATGGTGTCCACTGTGTGGAAATGAATATGCAATATTCTCCTCAGATAAGACAGGGCTTAAGACAGCTCATTCAATAAAACTTTGAAGCTTGAAAGGGATATCCAATTAGGGCACGAGTTACCTTCCTGTACGCCTTGTAGACGGTGGTGGCATATGAGCCTCTTCCCAGCTTTTCAGTCAGCTCAGTATAAAGTCTTCTAATCGAGGAGGCGCCCAGCCTGCAGCCATGCTTGTACCAGCCTCTAACTTCACACGCTGTGTCCATGAGAACTCTACGTGCGGCCCCACAGAGAGCGTTAGAGGATGGTGCCCCTCATACCTACACAGTATATTTCTTAAACTGGCCAAAGACACAAAGATCTGATCGTACGAAGCCTCGGTTCGTACGATTTTCGGACCGTGTGTGGAGAGTGCCGGCATTTTTCATCCCACGGAGATCGGTCGTTTGGTTGATCGGCCAGGTTAAAGATTTCTGACGGCTGCGGGTAATATCTCTGCGTGTATTGCCGATCGTACGATTTTCAGTGGGAGACTGTCACTAGCTTTTGTCAGACATAACTTTCGTACGATTGCTGTCAGGGCAAAACATCGACTGATCTCTTCTTTTCTACTTTATTTGATCTGAATGGTTAGTGGCAGGTCGGGAGATGGGGGAAGTCCGATCGTTCTATCTATGGCCAGCTTTAGTCTATAAATTTTAATCACGTTACACAACTTCCTATCTCGCCATCATGACGCTGACATTGCCTGTTGGTCAGCTCCCCTCCACTTACTTGTTAGTGCTGAAGTGACACCTTCGGCTCAAATGTAGGAAGGGCAAGAAGAAGCGGCTACAGACCACTCCACGTGGTGACTGATAACTGTTCAACCACAACTGTATTGGCCACTTCTGAAAGGGAGCTGCCATCACAATTCCATCTTCCCCTGTCCCCTCTATGGGATACAAGACATAAGTAACAATTACTGTCTTCTGACATCTAAAATATGGTTTATTTTATATTTTTTGGGTCTCCTACAACTAAATCACAGGGGGCTGCCCTGAGCGTAAGATATTGTGAAAACTCCAGGAGTTTTGGAGCCTAAAGTGAGTTTGACACCTTAGCATTACACCCTATGGAAAACTTAGGGTGAATAGGTGGATTGGGTTGCCACTCTTTCCAGAAAAAAAACAAGGCCTCTTCCTATATTTTTATCTTTTCTCTATTAATAGCATTGGCATCAACTATTATTTGTACTGGCAGGGGTGGCAAATGGTAACCATAGTGGGGGCACAGACCACTGAGGTGACATGAAAAGTGTGACAGGCAAGTAGCTGGTCTAATTATGATCAAATAATGTTCTGATCTGTACACCCTAATAAATGTATTTTCTGGAATACACCCACCCTCCTTTTCTCAATAAACACTTACACCCTAGGCAGGCACTTTAGTTGCCAGTAATGGAATACGACGGATTCAGAGCACCACAATCGTTTGGCAGTAACAAGGGGGAGCAGGTCCATTTGCAATCGTACCCGATGCACCACTGATAGTTCCGCCCCTGTTTGATGCCTCTTTGCATTTGCAAGTGCAGATGCTCTAAAATGGATGCAATGTCCACGCACACTCCTGTACTTATATATGTACATATGACTGCCAATGCATCATCCTGCACAACTGTGTCTATTGACGGTGGGGAACCCTGGAACTACCAAACAACGTAGGGGGTTCTTCACAGTCAGGACAGTGAGGTTGAGGAATGCACTGCCGGGTGATGTTGTGATGGCTGATTCAGTTAATGCCTTTAAGAATGGCTTGGATGATTTTTTGGACAGACATAATATCAAAGGCTATTGTGATACTAAACTCTATAGTTAGTATAGATATGGGTATATAGAATTTATGTGAAAGTAGGGAGGGGTGTGTGTATGGATGCTGGGTTTTCATTTGGAAGGGTTGAACTTGATGGACTTTGTCTTTTTTCGACCAGATTTAACTATGTAACTACCGCCACACAGGCCACGGTGGTCCTGGTACAGAAATTCCCTCCAGCTCTAGGGTAGATGGGCAATTAGGGACCAGGGAATTAAACTACTAAACAATGAGGAAAGGATATGAAGAGTTAATTTCTTTGGAAAAATGCATCTGCTGGAGACTTTTTTTTGTCAAGATCAGATTTTGAAGAAAGCTTGACAACTGCTAAATACGTCTTCTTATGATAAATAACCCCAGGCCAATGCACATTTTATTGATGAGGTAATTGATTAGTCTCCTGTCAGCAAGTATACATTTGCTTCCCTTTCATTTCCTTCTAGTTTACAAAATGTATGGGTATTTGTAGGTTTGCTACAGTTAAAGCCAGGCCAGATTTACTGTGCTGGCACCCCTAAGCCACACCCTAGACCTAGTATTTAACTTGGCAACATTTATATATCTCCTTATTATGATGTTATGATGTATTTACCTTTTAGTCCTTTTGGAACAAAAAAAAAAAATTTTTTTGTTAGGTGCTCTAGCATTCATTCCCTGTCTAGCTCCTCCTACATAATTCCAATTGGCCTTTTCTCCTTTAAATATTTGTTTTAAGTATTACTATGTGAGTATTTTTAACAATTTTTTTTTATTGAGTTTTCCCAAGTGCATATACAACTGTGTTCATGCTCAATAAACTTTGACACAATCACATATCAGCGTGTAACAATCATTGACATACATTTTACACATTACAGAGGTTGCAATGGATATGCATTAAAGACAATAACTCTGGCGTTCCATGTCATCACAGCGGCCGATGTCATTTAGAAACATGAACTTACATTCAGTGTTGTATACACAAGTATATGCACCCAATACATTTCCCCCAAACTGGCGGCCAACCATACCTAAACCGAGAGGTGTATTACCTTAGTTAACGATTAATCTCTTACATTTGTCAACAAAAAAGAAGAACTCCATTCCAAGCACTTGGTTACCTCCATGTGGGTTTCTCATCTACCTATTTTGGGGGAGGTGTGCATCCATCCAGTCATTCCAAATAGCATCAAACTTAGCCGGACAACCCCTTTTGAAGTACGTTAATTTATACATATTATTTACCATAGCTATCCATTGCTCTTTTGTGGGCGCTGCTGTAGCCTTCCAGTTAATAGCTATCAATTTTTTGGCATAGACAAATAAAGCTGACAGGAGACTTCTAGTTTTACGTATAGGGGTTATACATTCAACATAATTAAGCAGAATAGGTAAAGGGTCCAGAGTCAAAGGGATAGAAGAAACCTCCATACATTCAGCTAGGATCTCTTTCCAGAATATTTGGAGCTTACAACATGACCAGACCATATGCATAAAAGAGGCTGGGGTTTGATGACTTTTAGGGCATTCATCAGGAATGGTGTTGGAGATCAAGGATAACCTGTGTGGTGTGAGGTAGGTCCTATGTAAATATCTAAATTGTTTCATTTTATCCCTAACACCTATAAGAGAACCAAACGCTGACTCCAAAACTTCTTCCCACAAATCTGGGGTCAACGTAGGTATATCTACATTCCATTTCAAGTATAATTTGGGAAGTATTTGTGGCATAGGGAGACTGATCAATTTATAAAATTGGGACATAGGTTTATGCAATCCTTCGGTATGGACATAATCCTCTAACCTGATGGGACTAGTTTCTATGTTTGGAAAAGGTAGCTGGGCCTGGATAGCGTGACGAAGCTGTAAATACCTGAAAAACATTCGATTTGAAGACTAAATTTGGATTTAAGATCGTTAGATACTAATTTCCCTTGGTCAATTATATCATCAATGTACTTAATTTGATATTTCGCCCAAAGTTGAGGGTCAGGGATCGTTAGCAAATGAGGTAAATTCGGATTGAACCATAAGGGAGAGAATTTCGAGCAATAAGTTTTTTCTTTACGAAAACATTTTTGAGCTAGTTTCCAGTCAGCAACAGTAGCTTTCATTCATGGTGTAACACCTCTATTTACGCCACTTCCCCTGTATAAAAGGTATATTTAAAGCTTCTGAGGACCCTAGAATGTGAGATTCCAAAATGGTAGCTGCGTTTGACCCTGAGGGGGACACCCACCACCATGCAGTCACTAGTCTAGAAGATAAGTAATATGAGCGCATATTAGGAGCAGCTAAACCGCCAGCTTCAGAGGGCAATTGAAGAGTAGATAGAGAAACTCTAGGGTGATTAATCGCCCAATAAACAGTAGTAAGAAGGGAATCCAGTTTTTAAACAATGAGTTTGGGATAGAAACCAGGGTTTGCCGAAAAACATAAGTAAATTTGGGTAAAAGTGCCATTTTGAATAAATTAATTTTACCTAGGACTGTTAATGGAATCTGGGACCACGCTTTTATGTGAGTATTTTTATGACAATCATAGGACATGAAAAGCCCACCCACAAGTGAAATAAAATGCTACAGTAAGTTTTTAGACACTTTTGGATAAAACTGCGCTGGCCCAGAAAACACTGCACCACCATCTTTCCTATTTCTCTTCCAGGTGTTCTTCAACTTAGACGTGTGCATGCACAAGGAACCATTGCTCTGCTTGACTACAGTTACTTTTTATTACTAATCTTTCTAATCAGGCCATCTCCAATTCATATTCCACTCACTTATTGACGTCACTACATGGATGTTGTGTAAAATAGCAACCAGACGAATGAGTGAGCACACAAAACTTCAAAAAAATTACCACCCAAGGTAAAAGATGTTATAGTTTATGCAAGAGTATGGAGTGGTTGGTGTGAGCGTATGTATGTATGTATGTATGTATGTATGTATGTATGTATCTATGTATGTATGTGCACTGGCTTCCATTAGGAGGCTTTGAACTTGATGGTCTTTTTTCAACACAACTTAAACTATTTAACCACCTTCTGCAGCAATAGCAGTTTAAAGACTTTGGACATAAGTATGTACAAGCTTTAACTAGCTTTAACAATCCTTAACTAAATTTGAAAGGACCATTGTAAGACATTCACAATTTAGTCTTTAAACTACTCCTGTGTTACTTTGGCCCTGTGTTTGGGTAAAATAACTTTCCCCAAACTTTATTTTTAATAGGATGTAACAGACTCTGTTTCAGCATTTGCCTTCATTTTATACCAGCTACTGGTTTTAACAGAATACTGATTTTCTGCTGATAAAAACAAGCCCACAGCTTGGGTCTTGGATAGTCAAATTGCAGATATCATAACTACATTTAAAGGAGAAAAAGAAACCTGTACTCCCCACCCCATATAGACACCCCCCCCCGGGGAAATGCCCCATACTTTATACTTACCCCTCGTCACAGATTCTGCCATGGGACTGTAAGGAGTTCTTACCTGGCGTCCCAAGATGGCGGAGTCCAAGATGGCGGCGTTCTCCATGTGCTTCCTTCTGGTCGCAGTTCTGTGACATCACGCCAGCGTCAGAATATCCGCCAGCATCGGATTGGTCGCCAGCGCCTAAGTGCCAGTGTCAGAATAGACGCCAGCGTCAAAACACCTGCGTGAAGATGCCAGCGCGAAGACGCCAGCGCGAAGACGCCAGCGTCATGACGCCACTGCGTCTGTTTTGACGCCAAAGGAGGCCTATAAAAGATGCTGAAGCACTACAGACTGTGCCCTACTATAGGTTCTTCCTCGTGAGTTCCTGGGTGCGCTTCCTGTGATTATCATTCCTGATCCTGTGTATTGACCTTTGCCTGATTTCGTATTCTGAACCTTTGCTGCCTGAACCGACCTTATTGCCTGGACTTTGACCACTCTCATTCTATACCCTTGCCTGTACCTCGAACCATTGGACTGGTGCTTCCTCCTAGGTCCGTTACTCCTGGCTGAGCCTTCGGGCCCCTTACAGGGACTTCTCAACAACCATCTTCCGGGTCTTCGGGTCTTCGTGTCTTCTTCCGGCGCTTTGGCAATTTCCGTCCAATTTGGCAAATTTAGCAAGCTGCTCCAACTGTGCATGCGCTGACATACCGATCTCCCAGTCAGCTTACAGAGGACCCGGAAGATGGATGCCGTGATGTTCCGATGCCAGAATCTGCATATCTAGTTAGATATGTACCAGAGATGCCCCACCCTTTCCCCACACTCCTGTTAACTGGAGTCTGGGAAGGGGGGTCTTCTGCACAAACAGACCCTACCTTGTGTCCCTGCTGAATTCTAGCGACATCACTGCTCAAACAGAACAGGGCCAGTGCTATCAAGAACTTTTCACCAGCCTCAGAAACTGAACTAAACTATGTAGCTGAAATAGAACACTTTGAGAGAACTTTGAGAATTTTAGAGCTATTTAACTAGTCTAAAAATGTGCCAACCACGCTGACATTTACATGAATTACTTGCAAGCCCATGTTGTCTGGCAAAGGAGACCACTGTGCTTTGAAGAATCAAACTCCTTAAAAAACACTTGCAGGCAATTCATGTTCAAGTGCTTTCAATTCTGTCTTTTTAACTACTTAAAAAATCTCAAAACTGTACTGTGTGAATTGTCCTTAAAGTGGGTCAACTTTTCTAAATTCAAGCCTAACTTAAATGTCCAGCCTTTGGCAAGGGCTCAGTGAAGGTCTAAACCTTATTTCATGAAATGAGCATAGATATAGGGAAATAGTAGTTTATTAGTCAGTGACAGTTTCACACAAATACATATTCACCCTAACTGATCTTCAAGATGGTGTATCAAGGAGATCAAAAAGTTATTCTTCCCAATGAGCAGCATAAAAGGCCTTCAAGCAGAACCCACTACTATTGCCCCAAGCCCACTGTTTCTGAACAGCTGCCTTGAAGTTATAGTTGACCTTTCTGTGTGCAAAGATGCCTTTTAAAGGTGAACTAAAGCTTAACAAAGAAGTAAGCTGAAAATGCGGCACATTATGTTTTCAGATTTTGACTCCAAAATGGACAAAGCCCTGTGAACATTATGCACATATAGCATCAGCTTTTAGGATATGTGAACAGCATTTTCTGCTTGATGATTTGCAATGACCCTTAAATTGAGCTTTTAAACAGCTGCCCAGACCACACTGAGCATGTGCAGTGTCACAGACACCAACACTCCTAACGAAATGCAAGATGGTGACCACCTATGCATAACCTGTATTATTATTATTACTATAGAAATTCTGAAACTTTCTGTCGCAGTAAGTTCAGCATATAAAATACAGCATTTCTACCCAAATGTGTTTTTAGGTTTAGTTCTCCTTTAAAATAAGACAGAGCACTTTCAGAAACTATCGTTTTCTAGGTCTGATGTACTGTATTTCTATTTCCTGATCATTACACCAACAGTGACCAATGGGAAATTCAGACAGTTGCATTTTGTTTTGTATCCTTTGCCTAATACAGGTTATTAGATGATCTGTATTACTTGACCTCTACCTTCTTTGATTTGTATAAATGTAAAGCTTTTATAACACAGTAAATGTAAAGCTTTTATATTTTTTTCTGAAATGTCAAATATAAAGCATCTGTTCAAGGCACAAATATGGAATTTCTTATGTGAAAACCTATTCTCCAGAGCATTTAAAATGCCAGAATGGCAGTTTTCATTTTCCTTTTTAGACAAACTTTTTTTTACTGTTTTCTGTTATAATAAAAGTTATTTGTACTTGATGATAACTAAGCTGCATGTAGGTTACATAACAATCATATTGGTTTCTTTGATGTTAAACATTTCTTATTTATGGTTAAAGGGGACCCGTCACCCAAAAAAATTATTCAAAATCCTATTTTATCAGATTAGTCAAGGATAATGAACTTTAATTACACTATATAAATTATTTGAATATTGTTTCCTTCAGTCTGGGATTTCAAAATTACAGCAAGCAGGCAGCAGCCATTTTGTGGACACTGTTATTAAGACAAGCCTTGCATCATCTCAGAATTTTGTTTTTGCACCAGAATGGGGGACCCAATGTCCATTCCCATGTCCTGGCCACACAGTTATATGGTAAAGAGAACGGGGGAATGTGTGGGGAGCAGTGACATCTAAGAAGTGCTGAATTGAAAGTGAAAGTAATTGTCTGCCCCGCCTCTATGCCACGGGCATAGAGGAGGGGCAGACAATATTTGATTGACATCTGAGATTTTTAAATCAGCTTACAACAGCTATGAATGCTTAAATAAAAAATAGAAATTGGATTTCATGTTTAATTTGAAAAGGACTTTTATTATACAGATTTTTGTGTCTGGGTGACAGGTCCACTTTAAAATTGAAATTCAAAATAAAAAGTTAAAAAAAAAATTCTTATTACAGAAACACCCCTTATCTGGAACCTCCCATGGTTTAAGCATTCAAATAAATAGATTTTATTTATTTATTCGACTGCTTAAACCATGGGGATTTACAGATAAGGGGCTTTTTGTAATAAGAATTTTTTTAAGCATTCCAATAAAAAGATTATATATAGCCCCATATCAGTAGATCAATAATTTTAGCACGTTTAAAGATGTATAAAACATTCTATTTTAGTTTTAAAAAAAAGTAAACTCAAGACATACTGTAGAAAAGGATTTATTTAGATTTCCATCCAGTAGACCCTACATGGTTTGGGAATTTCTTCGTACAAAGCTAGTGCACTTATAAAACATCAAGGCATTATTAATTCCAACCAAAAGAAACAGGTTTACCTCTCTATTTATTACTATTTAAGTAATAAGGCACAATAGTCACTTAAGCATTCTATTTGGAAAGTGGATTTCCACGCACTTTCATCTATTTGTAATGCCAGGAAATTAAGGATATAAACGTGGTTATACATGAAAAGTATCTGCCTTCCTTTTAAAGGACAAGGAAAGTCAAAAAAATAAAATCCCATTTTTACTTTCTTTAATGAAAAAGAAACCTATCTCCAATATACTTTAATTAAATGTGTACCGTTTTTATAAGAGACCTGACTGTATGCAGTGAAATTCTCCCTTCATTTACTGCTGTGGATAGGAATTGTCAGATGGTCCCTTAACTTCTGAGCAGGGAAACAATCATACTTATGAACAGCAGCTTTGTTTATGACGATCCCTAAGCAGCCCAGACCACACTGAGCATGTGTCTTGTCTTGCAAAGATATTTAACAAAGTTACAAGATGACAGCCCCCTGTGGCCAACTTTGAAAGCATAAATCATTTGTTTGATTAGGCTTTGTGGTGCAATAAGTTTATGCTTATATTTAGTATGCAAAATACAGCATTTCTAGCCTTAATCTATTTTAGACTTTCCTTGTCCTTTAATTCAAACCAGAAAACATTTTTGAAAACTCTTAGCTCAGCTTTAAAAAAAAATATGATAATTATATAAAATTATGTTTGCTATGGGGCTGGAATTTAAAATGTCTGCTGGTCTCACATGTCCAGCTAAACGTTATTGCAGCAAAATGAAACAATTCCATTCACAAGCATGGCAAACCAAGAAGTTTCAGCACAGATCCAAAATGCAGGAAAAAAAATTTCACAACCATTTATCCAAGATCCTGTACAAGCCATAACGTTTCCAGATAATAACTTCAGGTAAGGAGTTTTAAAACAGAAAAAATGTTCAACTAAACTGCATTTCCATGGAATGCAAGTAACAAGATAGAGAGAATTAAGCGTCAGAAAGATAAAGAAAACACAGCAAGGAAATTTCCATATTTCCATATATATATATACATATATATAATTTTATAGTCTCTTTTTCCATTGGGAGATGGGCAAGATTGGGAGTGCTGCATTCTGCCATTGGTAACATGATAAACAGATAAAGGCTTGATCTAAGCAGAAACCATATATCCCTCTTATGTAACTGTGTTGTGTCAATACAGAAGAAAATACTGGGGACTAGTTTCCTTGGAAAGCTCCTCTAGCAGCAGCAGTGGCAGCGCCTGCAGCAGCATTCTGAACATTGCGGTTGGCGAGAATTCCTTGTGAGAATTCCTCTTGCGCTCTCTGAAAGCTGGCGCCTGTTCTACGATACATGGAATGAACCTGTTAAAAGACAAAATGAACAAAGAGGGCGAATTGAATTAGGTGAATCCTTTCAAGAAGAAAAAACAAACAAATAGCAGTCATTCGATAGGTACTCACCCTCTTGAGCAGGACTAGTGAGAATACACTGCAGACCGTAAAGAAGGAAGCCACTACCATCATTATAACTGTGACGGCAACATTTGATTTAATCATTGTAAGAGCCATTATCCAACCACTAAAACAAGAAACAAATTACATTATTAGACAAGGTAAGCAAATGGGGAAATGGGAGTCTTAAAGGAGAACTAAGGCTTAAAGGGATACTGTCATGGGAAAACATGTTTTTTTCAAAACACATCAGTTAATAGTGCTGCTCCAGCAGAATTCTGCACTGAAATCCAATTCTCAAAAGAGCAAAGATTTTTTTATATTCAATTTTAAAATCTGACATGGGGCTAGACATATTGTCAGCTTCCTAGCTGCCCCAGTAATGTGACTTGTGCCTGCACGTTAGGATGGAGCTACTTTCTGGCAGACTGTTATGTCTGTGCTGGGTCACTTCCCACAGACAACATCTCTATGAAGCTGCAGTATCTCACCTGTCTCCCCAGCCTGGTATTCCAACTGCTTGGATAATGTAAATGACAATCTGGCAGAAGAAGATGATGAAGAACAAAAAGAAGCTGAAGGAACTGTCTGTCCTGGGATTGAGAAAACAAACAACATTACAAATAAATCCAGTAGTTATAATTAAAAAAATAATTACATGCAACACAATAATGAAAAAAACAACCATTAGGACAGATAAACGTGAAGGTGAACTGGAAGTGTTTACCAATGGTCCTATAGTTTAAAACAAGAGTTACACGTCTCCATTTGACTGCTAATATATCATTTAAGTTTCCAGACACAAGTTACCTGGCAAGTGTTAATGAAAACACTCTGTGAATAAATGCTAAACACCTAATAAGCTTCTGTGAATGTGCTAAAAAGGAGGTTGAACAGGAAAATGCTTTCTTAATGATAGTAGTCTGTAACAGCAGCTTGTACGTGTCTTGTAAAATTCTTATTGCAATGCAATAGAACTCACCTGAATGCTTTGTAGATGGGCCGATACCAGCAAAGAAAGGCACAAGGGGTGAACATAACAAACCACAGAATGGACAGGCCGAAATCCACCCCTCCGGTGGACACAGCAGTAAAGTAAGAAAGGCAGGCCAATAGATTAAGGAATAGGGTGAATGTGTGTACTAGGGAGGGAAAGATAAAAACATGAAAAAAATAAATAAATCATATTTATTACAAAATGTAATCAAGCTGCATCATTACACAAACCCCAATGCATTAATAAATGCATTATTCCATTATTCCACTATGGAATGCAACTTGTCAGACTGGGCAATCGACAAAAGCAGTTACAATAGCCTAGGTTTATTAAAAAAAAATCAAAATGCCCCTCAAACAGTAATAATTTCCTAGAATCATGTGAAACAAGAGTCATGTGGATGTATATTATAACAGGCTCTAGTTAGAAGTATTGTAGGCTCATACCAAAGGATATGCTGGAGCAAGCAGCTCTGTGGAAATCTGATACCCACTTTGGCTGACTGGCAACACCCAAAGGTAATCCAATGAATCCCTTAGAGAACCAGTATGTTTGCCTTCAAGTAACAAGATAATCTACTGAAGAAATCTTGTCAGATATTTTATTAAAGAGGTCACAATCTTAGATGGGTCCATAGAATCATAAGGTCTGCTAAAGCTTTTACTACAGACACGTCTGCTGTACATACAGTAGAATTCCAATTTGAAAGATTCCAGGGGCACATGTAAAAACAGCGGAAATTCTGTGAAAACATAAAATCTGGAAAAAAATAAAATGTAGTTTGTCTTTATGGGACTAGGCAAACATAAAACCCAGATTCTACAGTAGAATCTCCCATTTTATATTTTTTAGGGGACCAGGAAATAAAAGTGTAAAATCCAGGAAAATATAATAACAGAAATGTGTTATGGCAACTTTCTTTCAAATACTACTTTGAATTCTTCACGTACTCAAAGAATGTAAGTACAGGAGTCAGTTTTTCTTTTGAAATACAATATTTACTTGGTTAATAACAAGGGCTAAGCATTGCAGCATTAATATTACACTATGGGATATGTACAGTCACACACAACCTAAAGCAATAAGTGATTTGTGCATAACTGTATACAGTGCAGACTAATTGGATTAGACAATTTACAGTCATAACCATGGAAAAGTATGCATCTGGTTAATATTTTAAACATCTTAATTAAGATCATTATAACAGTCACAAAGGACATTAGCTATTTTTCAGAACATCAGGACAAATTCTGGGAAAACAATGTAAATCAGTTAAAAGCACCCACTCATTATAAATTGGTGGGACCACAAAAAAATGTGGGAAAACTTAAAATCTGGGTATGTAAAATAAATCAGCTGCCCTAAACACAGAGCCTTGGGTGCCTGTACAGAAATACCACCCTGCATTCAATCCCTTTAAAGTAAGGTCTCTGTTTGCACTGAATGTACAGCAGCACCGTTGTCTGTTTTTAATGGTTTATGAAATATTGGTAGTTTTAGATGATTTTATACTGCTAGGCAGGCTTTCCGCTCAACAGCTTTTTTAAGAACCAGAGTGTCAGCAACCCAACCTATTAATGCTGAGTCAAAAGGTATTAGCAGTTTTAAAATGCATATATATCAGAAACCACTTCAAATAAAAAATATATGTAAATTACAAAAGTGCTCAGAGGACCATTCAAAGTAAGTTTACATCAATTCATTATTTGGGTTTAGAGCTCTTTAAAATAAAATACTGAGGGCTCTGGTGCATTAGGGCTGTCATCAAAATCCTACTTGGCTCTTAGGCTAATGCCAGATGGGGATGAAAATCGGGAAGTATGTACAGGCCAAGAATAAGTCCAAATGCTGGCACACACGCCCGATTTTGGTGAAAAAAACACGAAATCAGCTACGTGTAAATGCACCCGAGCCGATGCATTAGTTTCGGGCACAGAAGTCTAATGCCAATTAGGGACTGATTCTTGGCGACAATTGTATCAGCCCAAGCACATATGGATAATTTTGGCAACAAAAAAAAAAAAAAACCACACAGGAGCATGCTAACACCCAAATCAGCTACTAGTGCCTGAACCCAGGGCAATGCAATTGTTCTGGGTGCAGGCAGGACAGAAGGTGAATTCTCTGCCTGCATATTTCTACAGGCCGATTTTCAGCCCCAATTTTTCCCTTTTTTGCTACGATTGTCAGCTCCATCTGACATAAGCTTTGGAGGAGCCTGCACCTTACTAACTAAATATTGTTTTTCAAAATCCCTAGAATCATGATGCCACGCATGATTTGATATCTTTGTATTTCCATGTTTGCTGCCCTAGGCATGTGAAACCATACTTACACATCCATAGATAGTAGAGCATTTTGCAGGTACGTTGATAATCTGCAGGAATATCGACAGAAATGTCCTGATAGAAGCATGGCTTAATGGGGCATTTTGGAGGAAGTGGGGGCCAATTGTTCTGTCTTACTGTGGGATTGAAGAGAGAAAATGAGTTGGTAGAGAACTAGTGAACATTAAAGATAAGGTAACTTTTAACAAGTAAGAGCTTTGTTTCGTGTGTTTGTGCCGCCATCCATTTACTTCCAAGAGCATTCCATGTACTGAAAGCAAAACAAATGTATTTGATAATGTAAATTTATAAATGTAATTGATACTGAATGCAGTATCCACCTGGCAGTTTATCTTTACCTGAAACATTGTAATGTCAGACACAGAACAAAAAAGGGGTAAACAAATACTGCTTTCAATTGCAAATACATCACTGAACATTTTAATCAATATCTATTGGAAAAATGTTTTAAAGGGGAAAAAGGGGAGGGAAAGTCAAGTACAAATAAGACAGAATAATGTGTAATATTTGGGCTTAAGTATGGCATACTTTCATTTTGGGACAATTTTCAATGTTTAGCTTCTCCTGTTAAAATTGGCATTTGGAAGGAAAAATAGAAACCCCAAGTCTGATTGTTGCTGCATACTACAAACTGCAAATATATTTATTTGATAGGTTAAAAATCCTCCAATAACATGACAGTCCTATTTTGTAAGGTCTATGCTCAACTTCATACAACTTATAAGAAAACATGGTAATTGAGTAATGCCCACAATAACAGAGAAAGATTCCATTATGGGTATGTAGAGTTCCTGAATAGCATTATTACATCATGTTAAGGAAAAGATAAATTAGTCACAGGTGCCAAAAAACAAAAGCTCACTATTACGCTAGAAAAGATTGACAGTTAACAGGCTTGCACTGTGACGTACAGATAACTAAACATGATCATAAACCTACTTACAGTTAATATTTACATTCCTCATCTCTTGCTCCTTCCTGTCCAACTCTGCTGCTTTCCGCTCCAGCTCTTCCTGTTGTTGTAGAAGTCCTGTTTGAGCAGCCATTGCTGCAGCCTGTAGGGAAAGCAAGAGAGGTGGGAAAGTTTTCTAACACTATGAAGGTAGGACAAGAAAGAAAGCAATTTTACTTACAGAAGAAACAAAGGATAAAAATATTGTAAAATGTAACCATTGTTTCTGTTTTTGGAAATGAACTTTCAGGTAATCTGATTTTAATGGACCATTAAAAATGGAAATTATTTTTAGAATACATTTTATGAATTGTTCAGTATAAAAATAAAAACTGGGTAAATAGATTACATTTTACAATTGTTTAATGCTCAGTTGGTGTTCACACTTAACGAAATGCAAATAGCTCATTTGTGCAGTGATAGCCAAAAAGATAGCAGAAATGATTGGTTCTGCTTGGTAAATAATTGTCAGTTTATTGGAGCATACATCAGCTATGGATTTCCCTAGCCTAAATAACTATTTCCAGCAGAGGGCAGTGATATGCTCAGATGCCACACAGCAGGAATGGAGTTGTCTGCAGCAAGAAAAAGATTGGTTGTCAATATGCAATAATAATGTGCACGAGGCCCTAATGCGGCAGCACTCATGGGCCTGGACCCCCCAGTCCAACACTGTATATGGTCATTGATAAACTCACAGGAGTGTGCTGTGGGTATTCGGGATAGTGACTTTCATCACTGGGTCTGGGAGCACTGGGGAGTACAGATTGGGTGCCAGGACCACGTGGACTCTGGACGCTTGCCCGCGAAATCCGCCGCTGCCTCCAGCTCAGCACAGCTTGTCACCAAGTAATATCAAGTCCTGTCAGTTATCTAACACTGGTCCAATGAACCTGCTTTCCTTCTTAGATCAAAATATAACACAATAAAAGACAGTGTTTTTCACTTGTAGTACCTCATCTTTGCTTATTTTAGGCTAGTCATTTTTCCATTAAGAGATCAGTGTAAACAGAAAACACACTGCAGTTAAAATGGCTTAACTTGAATGAAGCATTGACAAAGAAGCTGGAACTTTTTACATTCTTACTTGCCTTTACCTTTGCCAAAAGGGGTTTTCATATAATATTAATTTAGAACCAATTGTTAAAGCAATTCATATAAAGTTGGCTTGTTTATCAGTACACCTTTAAAGAAACATGGGTATTAAATAACGTCACAAAAAAAAGAAATAATAATATGCAGTAGGGGTTCTGACCGGGACACTTGTGCAAAGCTTTCAAATAGGCATCACATACCGCATCTAAAAACAAATGCTCTGTGAGGCTACAACTGTATTGTTATTCCGACTTTGTATTGCTCATCTTTCTGTTCAGGACACTCCTATTCATATTCCAGTCTCTTAGTGAAATCAGTACATGGTTGCTAGGGTAATTAGGACCCTAGCAACCAGATTGCTGAATTGCAAACTGGAGAGCTGCTGAATAAAAGCTAAAAAAACTCCAACAAATAATAATAAATGAAAAACAATTGCAAATTGTCTGAGTATCACTCTCTGCATCATATTAAAAGTTCATTTAAAGGTAAACAACCCCTTTAAATGCTGAACAAGGACATAATTTTCTGGTAACATTTACCTGTGATGTACTGTCAACTGAGGGTTGGAGCACGGCAGGCTGGGATTGAGTAGCAGGCTGAACTGGGATGGTTTTCTGATTGGGATTTGTCTGAAAAACAGAAAGAAGTTTGTCTTAATTAAATAAAGTGATCATGACAGGTCTCACGATATAGAGTCTAGAGTCCACGTTTAAAGCAAAAGGCCTGCAAGAAGAATAAGCACACTATACTGTAATTGAAGCCGTACAGTAAGGTCTGACAAATAATTCATAAACAATACAATATACTAAATTAAGATAAATTTAAGTGTTTTGAACTAGATCCTTAAACTACGGGCATATTTACTAAGCAGAAATGACTAAAGATTTCATATAAATACACTAACAGCACTGAATCATTTCACTCTAAAATTAGAGAGTTGAATGTGCGTTAAGAAGAAGAGAAACCATAGATAAAATGCTGGCATAGAAGACACCCAAATGACCCTGCCTCATGCATAATAAATTCATACTTTAGTGTTTTCAGGGCAAATACCACCCTTTGTACACAATGGCAGGCAAATGCAATTGAAGTGGCATAAGGCACAAGTGGTGTTAGAAGAAACACCATGCTTTTTACATTAACATTAACACACTGCTGCTAAAATATATAGGAGAGATATAAACTAAAATGTGTCTATTAGAGCTACATTGCCTATGGAAAAAGATGTTTTGCTCATGGTATTCTTAGTGGCCCAAATATGTGGGCCAAACTGACTGAAAAATGACCCTCTTTGTGCCCTTTATGATAATGAGTTGAATGGGCTTATTCATTATTATTATTACTACAACATCATACCTCTAATTGTTTTATAATCGGGAGTCCATACATCTGATTTCCGTATATCTTTAGACATGGCCACAGGGACATCGGCACACAAAAACTTGTATCAAAAGATATATGTCCCAAGGCTTATTTTCAGTAAAAATAAATTATTTATTAGTATTCACATTTTAAAAAGTTTTTGATACATACTGACCCCACATGGCCCACCTTACGCGTTTCATACCCTCCGGCACTCAGTCATAGGTGTCTCCTAGGTAACGCGTAAGGTGGGCCATGTGGGGTCAGTATGTATCAAAAACTTTTTAAAATGTGAATACTAATAAATAATTTATTTTTACTGAAAATAAGCCTTGGGACATATATCTTTTGATATAACATTATACCTCTATACACATTATGGTTCGGTATGAATGGATACTAAAAGGAATATTTGGATTTGTGCAAAGTCCTGGTACCAGGAGGCAGCAGGGGTTGTTTTTATAGCATCTAGCTTGTAGGTGAAATATACTGGTGCCTTCATCATAAGCTCTACTACATTAGCAGATTTGTGCATTATTATAATTATTCAGTACCCACCAGATGAGAACCTTCAGTGAATGGGTTAAATTCTTCCACACTGCCATGGTTGCCAGCTGTAATCTGTGTCACAGAAGGATCCTATGAAACAAAAAGTACACCGATTATTGTAGTAATTCTGAAATAAAATATCACTTATCTTGCTGTCTTCTTAACGGCTCATAGTAGAATATAATAAACAATGAAAGGTCTGCCATTGAAAAATTATAAATTTATCTTTTAATATTAATTCCTTTTGTCAAAGCATATACATATACAGCATATACACATATACAGTTAATATGAAAACAACCTACTTTTTTTGCACTGGTTGAGGATTTATTTTATATACTGTTTAGGACCACTAGGGAAACCAAGGCATAAGCATTTTATAAAGCAAGGCAGATCCCATGCAAATGTACCAATAAAAAGGCAGGCACTGTATAGAAAATGCTGTGTGTTTACATTAAAAAAAAAATCCTCCACACACCTGATTTTAGTTACCTAACTAACTGGTCAGTCTTCAGCATTGACCTATGACTGGCAATAGAGACTGGGAGCTTAGTATTTTCCAAGCAGTGCTGTTATTATTAATCAATGTTTAAAGGGATACTGTCATGGGAAAAAAAAATTTTTTCAAAATGAAACAGTTAATAGTGCTGCTCCAGCAGAATTCTGCACTGAAATCCATTTCTCAAAAGAGCAAACAGATTTTTTTATATTCAATCTTGAAATCTGACATGGGGCTAGACATTTTGTCAATTTCCCAGCTGCCCCATGTCATGTGACTTGTGCTCTGATAAACTTCAATCACTCTTTACTGCTGTACTGCAAGTTGGAGTGATTATCACCCCCTCCCTTTTCCCCCCCCCAGCAGCCAAACAAAAGAACAATGGGAAGGTAACCAGATAGCAGCTCCCTAACACAAGATAACAGCTGCCTGGTAGATCTAAGAACCGCACTCAATAGTAAAACCCATGTCCCACTGAGACACATTCAGTTACATTGAGAAGGAAAAACAGAAAGCATTTCTCTCCTGAAGTGCAGGCACAAGTCACATGACATGGGGCAGCTGGGAAATTGACAAAATGTCTAGCCCCATGTCTGATTTCAAAATTGAATATAAAAAAATCTGTTTGCTCTTTTGAGAAATGGATTTCAGTGCAGAATTCTGCTGGAGCAGCACTATTAACTGTTTCATTTTGAAAAAAATGTTTTTTCCCATGACAGTATCCCTTTAAATAACATTTGTTATATAAATGGTTATAAAAAAAACATGGAATACATATATTTAAACATGCAAAGGAAGCATATAAGTTTTACATTTCTCTGGTCCTTTAAATGGATATGGTCATGGGAAAACATGTTTTTTTCAAAACACATCAGTTAATAGTGCTGCTCCAGCAGAATTCTGCACTGAAATCCTTTTCTCAAAAGAGCCAACAGATTTTTTTATATTCATTTTTGAAATCTGACATGGGGCTAGACATATTGTCAATTTCCCAGCTGCCCCCAGTCATGTGACTTATGCTCTGATAAACAAATCACTCTTTACTGCTGTACTGCAAGTTGGAGTGATATCACCCCAAGAGGGACCGGGCTGATCCAGGAGACGCAGCATGGCGGCCCCCCATAACATAAAAAAGCCATCAGGCCCGGGACAATTGTCCCCACTGATGGCAGCCCTGCGCACCTAACTACGTACAGTATCTGTCTCTCCCGGAGAGCGGGGATTTGGTTGACGATTCCCCTGTAACCATAGCTAAGACCGCAACATGTGCGGAGGTTGCGTGCAAGAGGAGTACCTGGACCCGGTGAGTGGCACACTACTACAAAGCTGCTGCTCGCAGATCTTCTCTTTTCCTCGACCTCAGGAACTCACATCACCATGTCCCCCTGACTGATGCTAATGACACTGGACGCGGCCACAGCGGGGGCTGGGTAAATAACCTTGGATGGCCGTTTCTTGCCCGCGGGCCGTAGTATGAGGACCCCTGACAGACTATATATTCTAATATGTTAATGAAAACTAAGGGGCAGATTTACATAGGGTCGAATATTGAGGGTTAATTAACCCTCGTTATTCGACTGCCGAATGTAAATCCTTCGACTGCGAATATCGAAGTCTAAGGATTTACCGCAAATAGTTCGATCGAACGAAAAATCGTTCGATCGAAAGATTAAATCCTTCGAATCTTTCGATTTGAAGGATTTTAATCCATCGATCGAACGATTTTTCTTCAACCAAAAAATTGATAGAAAGCCTATGGGGACCTTCCCCATAGGCTAACATGGCACCTCGGTAGGTTTTAGGTGGCGAAGTAGGGGGTCGATTTTTTTTTTAAAGAGACAGTACTTTGACCATCGAATGGTCGAATAGTCGAACGATTTTTAGTTCGAATCGTTCGATTCAAAGTTGAAGTAGCCAATTCGATGGTCAAAGTAGCCAAAAAAAAGTTTTTTTTATTCTATTCTTTCACTTAAGCTACGTAAATGGGCCCCTAAATATATACTCTATGACACAGATCATTAGTATACTTCCCATGAACTCCATTATCTCCAACATCAGTGTGTCATGCTTTAATGTTGCCAGAAACTGGTCACGAGTTTCCTTCAGAAAGACTGTATTCATGATTATGCCATTTATATACAAGAGTGAGAACTCCACGTAATCTTCAACAGGTTTCTCAACTGTATGACTCACACTGAAGCAGGTGTGACCAAGTAACATATGTCAAGTGTTCTCACTTTCTTGTTATTTCCTATTTCCTTGTTATTAAGTCATACAAGAATCAGCCAGTAAACTTAAATCAGTGTTCCATACTCTGCCTCAGTATTCAGATCTATCTATCCATTCTTACATGATCTATTTAGGATATGAAGGCAACTCAGATTCATTAATAATAATTTGTTGATTTTTTGGATTCTATACACCAGATCACTTGAATATTACAATGTTATGTTCTACACTAAACTCACATAGTGCAATTAATTATTGCAAGTCTTAAATTATGCTGATGGATTAGTGTTAGCTGACAAAATATAGAATCCACTGTTGGGGTATTTAGCCTAATATGGCCCCCAAATGAGACTAAGTAATGAAACTAGTAATGGGTGGGTTGAATCCAGATGGAACAAAAGTAGATATTTATTAAAGAGGACGGTGAAGACAGTGGCAGGAATGTGGGGAGAGCAGTGACATCTAGGAAGTGCTGAATAGAAAGTGAAATTAATTGTCTGCCCTGCTCTATGCCTTAGGGCAGGGGCACACGAGGAAACTTCGGGTGACTTCAGAAATTATCGTCAACTTATTTAGAGAATGACAGCAAAGGTATAAAAAGGGCAGGGGGCAACAAATGCAAAAATGTTTGCACAGTTCAAAGACTGACAGAACAATATACAGTATCCTATATTAGTATGTAGCCAGACAAATGGTGCACAGTGTAATCAGGGAGAGTAAACTGCCACACTCTTTTTTCCATTGAAATAATAATAACAATAGTGTAGACCAGGCTATCTAGTCAAGAGAAAAAAAACCACTCAGTTAAAAGTGGAGGGGAAGGCCCTGGCTGGTAATCTCTATATTCTGGCAAATGACAAATGGGCTTCAGTAGACTGCCATAGACCATCACTTTATATTAAGCTTGTGGGTAGGCAGTTTAGGCCTCTGCGTCCTTGATATACCAGGGACTATTTTAAAAATGTGTCTGGACTTCTCAACTGACATCGGTCTGTTATTGATTAGGAACTTTGGTTAATATCACGCGCTATGAAAATGGTCCTGCATATGACTTGTGTGAACAGAACTGTAAATTGGTCCAACCACCTATAGTATAAGATCTGTTATACACAATGCTTGGGACCTAGGGTTTTTTGCATAAGAGATAGTTTTGTAAGTTGGCTCTCTACACCTTAAAGGAACAGTAACACCAACGGATCGGTTTGCTTCAGTAAATACTGCTATAGTTTATATACTGTAAACAAGCTGCTGTGTTGTGAAGGTGGCAATTGAAATAGGACAAAATGGCACAGGTTAAATAGCAGATAACTGATAAGTACTGTAGAACACTATTATATTCTACAGAGCTTATCTGCAATGTAACCTAAGCCTTTTCTCCTTTGCATTCAGAGCAGATATCAGCAGCACACCGTAGATATGAACAAACGTGTATTTTATTGCATCAAATCATTTTAAACAGGGCAACGTTTCGGGCCGCCCGGAAACGTTGTTCATATCTACGGTGTGCTGCTGATATCTGCTCTGATTGGATAATTTGGCCCTGTAACAGGCGTGGGTCCTTCAGTACAGCACCTGGTACCGCAAAGGTATGTGTTCAAGGTTTTAAGCTCTCCACCTCGTTTTCTCCTTTGCATGGCTGCCCCTACGGCTACACACTAGCTTTTCCATATAAACGTTAGTAGTGTTTCTAAAGCAAACACATCAGTTTTACAAGTGCAGGGTAATAATACATTATATTTGAATTACACATTTTTGGTGTTACCAGCCTGATTAAAAAAATCTAAACATTACACAGTTTGGATTTATGCAGTTTAGTTACCATCATATATATGATTTTGTTTTATTATTCTATTTTTTTTTTATTTACAAAAAAAAAATCATTTTTAAAAATTAGAATGATTTGCTTAAAATTGACCTAATTCAGAGCTTTCTGGATCATAGGTTTCCTCATAAGGGATTCCATACCTGTATTTAATTAAAAACTGCACATAATTACACAATGAACACTGATGCAGATTAAGGGTAGGGACACACTGGGCGATTTGGGGAGATTTAGTCGCCTGGCGACTAATCGCAGCGACTTTCCACGACCAATCTTCCCCGAATGCCTCCCCTCACTCTGCGCCTGGATAAAATGAAAAATCGCCTGCGCTAATCACACGCGGCGATTTTTTTCCGAAGTCGCCCGAAGTTTCCTCGTGAGGCAACTTCGGGCGATTTCGGAAAACGAATCGCCGTGTGTGATTAGCACCGGCGACTTTTCATTTTATCCAGGCGCAGAGTGAGGGGAGGCATTCGGGGAGAAAAGTCGCTGCGATTAGTCGCCAGGCGACTAAATCTCCCCAAATCGCCCAGTGTGTCCCTACCCTAAGACACATTTCTTTAGTCAGCTCCTTACAGATGTCTGCTAAACCCTGCAGCCTAATGCCACCTGCTGCTTTCTGCTAATACCATGATAAACATGGTCTCCCTTACTAGGATTAATTCCCATTTACTTACTATGGTAAACTGAAGAGCATTTGTGGAATGTTACACCTCTTAACAGAATCCCTAACCTGGGTTCAGTCTTGGATAGTGGGGCCCCTCTGCAGGCATGGAGAGTGTACATAAAACTAGTTTATTCAGATTAAAAATATAGTGGAACAGCTGTAGAACTAAAGAGATGATTGTGCATCTTCTTACCATACCAAGGAAGATTAAAATGTTTCCTTATAGTCCATTCTGTAGTTCCAAATGTATTTAGAACAGCAAAAAAGTGCCCCCCCAAACCTCACTTTACATACAAGCACGATAAATAATCAGATTTAAGTGCTTCTATGAAGGAAGATATGGCAGAATCAATTCTATTTTTAATTATATTTAACAGCTATATGCCAGGCTCAATTAATATATAAATTGTTTTTGGTTTTCCAATTGTTTTGGTTTAGGATAACCAAAGGATGTGGTTTATATGTTTGAGCTTTGGCAGTTATAAAATGCCTTGACTATTGTGTACTAAACTTCTTTTAATCAACATGGAAAATACATTTGTATATTAAAGGAACACTCAAAAATGAAAGTAATTAACATATTGTATATTGTATAAGCATGCACTGGTAAAATCTGTGTGTTTGCACAGCTTACATAACAATTAACAGATAAAACACCATATTGAACAGGGTTTATCTGTTATGTGCAATGCAACCTGTGACTTTTCTCCTTTTTTTCCAGCTTCAAGAGCTGCCCCCATGGCTACACATAAGCTTTATATAAACTATAGTACTCTTTCTGACATAAACACCCCAGTTATACCAGTGCAGAGCAGTACATTATATAGTGAATAAAGTAACCCCTATTGTAAAATATAAGGATATTATAAGTTACCGAGGAGTTTCATGACCATATAAAAACATGAGGCCGAAGGCCGAGTGTTTTTATACAGGTCATGGAACTCCAAGGTAACTTATAATATTCTCATATTTTGCAACTGGGGGTACTTTATTTATTATAATACACAAGTTTCGGTGAGTCATGTGAAAGAAATGACATCAGAACTCACCGTTTATAACTGATGACATCAGAACTCACCGTTATAAGGATATAATTTACAAGATATTCATGGCTTTTGTGTATTATATTTTAATTACTTTGATAAAAACTTTTTTTTGGTGTTCCTTTAAAAACAGAGTCAGAGTCAAAGGATTTATGTACCTACTTCACAGCCCTCTATAAAACTCATAACTAAATTAACTTTCACAAGACACCTTGTAGGATAGAAGTGGAGGCATGCTTGGTGCATTGTTATGTGACAGAAATAGACCGACAGTGTGAGAATAAGGGATTGCCTGGGTGTGAATTTTGCATCCACGACGTTCCTTCTGGCTGCTGAATGCCATCATACAGACTTTCTTAAAAGCAACAGCTAGTAGACAAGGATATAAAAAAAACTGTAATTATTTGCTTCCACTGGATTCATAGGAGCTCTAATATTTAATATCACAGCAGCTCATGATGGAAACAGGTCATTAACAAGACCCTAAAGGCAAGTTTTAGAGTACTAAGGGGAGCAAAACGGTGTCCATTAGTGCTCATTCAAAAAAAGTACTTGCTGCCATATGCATTTCACACAAAGTGCCGAATACAGCATCAGCCTGTGTCTGCCAGTGCTCACTAACTTGCACATATCAATGAAAAGCCTTTGTGCCCACACCTCATAAATACAGCTCTGCCAAATGCAGGAAAGTGTGTTTTTCTCTACCTCATGTGTGATAAATGATGTTTTAGGTCCTCACTACTTTTTCCAGAGCAGGGCCTGCAATTGTAGGCTTGTGGTCACCAAGATCTGGGCACATATGCAACAGTTATAAGGTTATTTATGAAATGTGTCTCATACACCATTGTGTAGTGATGTGTTCCCTGGCTGGGGCTGACACTGATGTCTATGTTGGTAACCTAGGGCCTACGTTTAGGGGCAGATTGATCAAGAGCTCTCATTGTACAAAGTCCCCTTAGATGTCAATGGTAAAGCAACCCGAGATTTTTTTTTAAACGTTGAGTATTTTCAAGTTACTGGATTGACAAAAACATACTAAAACTGCAGCAACAAAATGCAAAAATGGCTGGTAAATATCTAGAGATCTTGAGTTGTGGGAAAATGTGGTTCTTAGTCTAGTCACTACATTTCTCTCCTCAGTCCTTGATAAATCAGTTCCTTAGCATGAGGAATAACTTGGTGGTTGCAGTTTCTACAGCTCAGTGATAAATATTTCATCCACAGCTACAATGTATTCCTAAAGTTACATATCCATGGACATAAGGTCAGTGCTTAGAGGCAATGCTACTGTAATCTTGATTGGAACCCCCTATGGTATACTGGTCACATTCCTTTCCAAAACACTGCAGCTACACCCAGGCACTATATCTGTTCTCCAGCTCTGCTGCTGGATCTGTAAAACACACAGGTGCAATAAGCTATACAATTTATTGTGAACACTTTCTGATTCTAAAATTGATGCAAAGTACTACTGAAATGTCAGAAACACAAGATGTTTAAATCGATTAATCCTATTTATTGCCTTGTGCTCCATCCTGGCATTATCAACATCACCATTTATTTCCACAATGCAAACATAACACAAGTTATGCAGCGCTTTATACTGAAAGGTTTCTTACCATAAGTTTGCAAACATTACCATTACAGAGTAAAAATTCAATCTAAGGGCTCTCCCAAGAGCTTGCAATCTAAAGGGCTGGGGAACAGAGGTTCCCTAAAGGGTTAGGGAATATAATTTCTGATTAATTACAATGCATTGAACATGCTTCTCTAAACAGTTGGAACTTTAGTGAGCGTTTGAAGGTATGGAAGGAACGTATCAGTTTAAAAGACAGGAAGAAGCTCAAAAGCAGTCTTCAGTTTGGAATAGGATGAAGTGAAGAGAGGAGAAGCAAAAATCAGAAGCAGAGTGTAGGTTGTGGGAAGGAGTGTATATCAAGAGAAACTATTTATTGAAACATTCACAACTTGGGCTCTGAAACTTCAAAAATACCCTGTGCTGGTATTACTTCAAATGCTAATAAACAGAATCAGGATAGAACCCAGCAGTGCTGCAAATGCTTTTATTTGGGAAATCTCACACAACATGTTTCAAGCTGAAGCTCTTGTTCAAGTGACACTGGTTCTGTTTTATTAGTTTATCAATATATGGGGTTCTTCATTGTTAAGGACTTTAATGTGAGTGTAATCTGACTTTAATTTGAGAGGAAATTGGATGACAGGAACAGATAGAATTGGCATTGTAAAAGATATAACATAACTGAAATAGACTGTTAAGCTGGCCAGATAGACACAAAGATCTGATCGTACGAATCAACGTACGATCGGACTTTCCCATCTCCGGATCCTCCACTAACCATTCTGATCAAAGTCTTACCATTCCGATCAAATAAAGTAGTAAAAGAACAGATCAGCAATGTTCTGCCCCTGACAACAATCGTACGATAGTTATGTCCGACCAAAGCTAGTGACAGTCTCCCACTGAAAATCGTACGATCGGCAATACACGCAGAGATATTATCGGCAGGCGACAGAAATTTTCTAACCTGACCGATCGACCAAACGAAAAATGATGGGACTCTCCACACACGGTCCGTATATCGTACGAATCCACGATTCGTATGATCGGATCGTTGCGTCTATGGCCAGCTTAAGTGAAAACCTGAGGTACAGAGGAAGATAAAAAAAAATATGCGATCCATTTTTACAGAGGTTCAGTTTTAGGTGACAGTGTGACAGTATAAACGAAGGTATATTGGGACAAAGATGAATACCTTTGCTCTCCTTGCTACGGACATGTAAGTCATGCAGTTACTAATCTCAAACATTTAACAGTTATTGTGAAAAAAAAAAAAGTACTTAAAATATTTAATTGTCATCTGGGAAAAACATTCAGATTCTATCCACATATATATTGCACAGCCTCATAAATGGTCACTGCAGTGGATCTTTACCTTGGGTTGGGCTAAAATGATACGTCTGGGACACTCCTTTCACAAACCCAGTCACATTTGTGTCACATGAGAAACATTCATGCACTGCAACCAGTGGTGCAGAAGTCTGCTGATTTGCTGATATGTGACTGCCCCATTTCACTCATTCAACAGATCTATGTAACTGAAAGACTAGAGAAATAAGAAGAAATTTAAAAGCCAAATAATGGCCACCTTTAGTGAGGTTTCTGCCTACCGAACATCTAAAAGTACAGAGACAACGCCAACCGTAAACAGACAAATAAGCAACCCACTGGCTCATATGTGTAACCCAAACAATGGAATCCTTTGGCACTGATAAAAGTAGGGTGTGCATATAACGTATCCTTGTTGGACCGTACCTTCATGTCAATAAAACCTGTTCTACAGAAGAAACAGCAGGAGAATTACAATGTGCTTACAGTAATTCTAGCACCAAGAAAGGTTATCACAAGCTTTGATTTGTAAACAAAGTGATTTATTTTCACCCAAACAAGGCATATCTTGATAACTGATTTAATCAGTGGTCTGACATTCTATACATGCTTGAATTTTCTATACATTATGGGGCAGATTTACTAAGCTTCGAGTGAATTTTCTAAGTTAAAAAAGTTCGAATTTCAAAGTAATGTTTAGGGTACTTCGACCATCGAATAGGCCATATCCGACTTTGATTCAAACTAAAACAAGTTTGACTATTCGACCATTCGATAATCAAAGTACTGTCTCTTTAAACTTCGACTTCAATACTTCGCCAAATTGAACCTGCTGAATTGCTATGTTTGCCTATGGGGACCTTCTACATACTTTTTCAAAGTCTTTACACATCGAAGTAAAATCCTTCGATTCGAAGGATTTAATTGTTCAATCAAACGATTTTAATTTGAAATTAAATTTCGAACGATTGCCAAAGGATATTCATATGATGTTTTCTTTCTTTTTTTTAAAAACCCATATGGACTACATTGGAACTGACTGGTAAAAAAGGAAAGGAGTTGTTTGTACTCTACTGGATATTCCTTTTTTTGGTCCCTGGAGGAACTCGTATTGCTGGATTTTAGATAGGGACTGCCAGGCATATTCTATTTTGGGTATGGCCCCTGCATGTTTGGGTATGTGCAATTTACTATAACTGGAATAACCAGAAAAGGAAGGCATTTCCTGAGCTTTCTTGAATCTTGACTTCAGTCACCTTTTTTTCTTTGGCTATTTCGTTCACCAACTATGTACTATGAAAAGCAGTAATAAATAGAAAAATCTATAGGTAATAGATGATTTAACATTTAAACCCAACAGAAATATATATATATATATATATATATATATATATATATTTCTATGTAATCAGTAACAAAGTACGTATTGCATTTGGTAAAAATCTGTGCCACTGTGTATTTAGCAGGGGGTTAATTTGAAATTGTGGGTTAATTGACAAAGGGGCGGAGCCACGAAACGTTGCACCACCGCAGTAAAACTTTTGCAAGGGCTTGCCCTGCAGACACAAGTTTCGTGTGCTAGTGTGGTCTTTTCTATTAATTTGAAGAAGCCACATTTGAGAAATACCTAAAAGACAAAATGCTTTGCTTGTTGGCGATGTCACAGAATGGAGCTGCCATAGTCATAAGTGGAGATTGTGCCTCACAAACTAACATCAGCCTATGCAACTTTTCTACCATTAAATCATGACATCCAACAGAGAGAATAGACAATTTTAGACAGAGAGAATAAGCATATAAGGACTGACTATAGGAACTTCATTATAGTGTGCATGAGATTTTTTTATTGGCCTATTACATTTATTGAACTTGATGTTCTTTACATCTTTGAATTCAATTACATTTTCACATCTAACTGTTCTCTCAGATACTTTATTATTTATTGGCCTACTGAATATTGTCTACACCAGTGATCCCCAACCAGTAGCTTGTGAGCAACATGTTGCTCTCCAACCCCTTGGATGTTGCTCCCAGTGGCCTCAAAGCAGGTGCTTATTTTTCAATTCCAGGCAAGTTTTGGTTATATAAAATCCAGGTGAATTGCCAAACAGAACCTCAATGTAGGTTGACAATCCACATAGGGGCTACTAAATGGCCAATCACAGCACTTATTTGGCACCCCAAGAACATTTTTCATGCTTGTGTTTCTCTCCAACTCCTTTTACTTCTGAATGTTGCTCATGGGTGAAACAAGTTGGGGATCCCTGGTCTACACTATACAATGCAGTAGGATATACAGTTTTCATGCGAAACCCCAAGCAGTTAAAATGCTGTCTTTCTTATGCTTGGGCTGGCAGTTTAATACATAGAAATCTAGAGAGAGAGAAATATTGCAAGCCACATTTTCGCTGTGCAAAGGCACTGAAGTAACTTCAGTATAAAAAAAATACCAGTACAGGAAAGCAGTCATATTACAGCAAGGCAACTAAACAGGATGTGCTGTTATACAGAGATGTTTACTTCTGAGCTGTACATCTACTTAGCCACTTTTTACAGTTACAATGTCATATAAACACCAGCAATTGTATCAACTTGTTGCAGTTACTTTATACCAGTTTTAAATCAGACGGCATGGAGATGAAGATGCTGAGATTTTTAATCTAATTGATATTAAGCTTGTAACCATTAATATGATGATGGGCAACGAGACTGTATTGTGGTATGGGACAGGATATCACCTTCCCATGTTAGAAATGTTTAACACTGGCTAATGTTTCCAGCTCAGCAGTCATTTTTGGTCAGTCAGAAGGTTTCTGAGCAATTGTGTTTCTATAGTAACCATTTAGCAAACTGTAGTAGTTTACTGGGAGAAAGGTAGGTGAAGATTAATATTATACTGCATAAAGCACTTGTGTTTAGTGGGCAATATATACCCTGAGCCTCTTTAAATAGAACATCCATTTAGGACCAATTTGGAGACACTGGCATATCTATCTCATTGGCCACATGTCTCTTTCAAGACAGAGACATAGAATTTAAATTGGACCAATAACATTATATCACTCATACTGGGATGCACTTTATTACACTCTGTCATTTGTTGCGCACCAGATACAGTACACCAGGTGGCTATTTTCCCCACTTATAACCTGGTGATGCTCTCATATAAATATGTTATGGCTTTAATAAATTAACTCCTAGGGTCACCACTCTGAAGTCATTCATTTTAGTATTTTCATATGATCATTAATCATATGTTAATTATGTATTAACTGATAATTATCATACAATACCATTTTTTTTATATAAGCTTTGTAATGTATTATTTCTGTCTCATTAAAAATTTGAATTTCATATACACTGCCTTGCAAAAGTATTGACACCAATTATTTTAGTCTTATTTCAAAGCACTGTATCTAAGTGTTTCTTATAACACAATATTTAGTATAAGTATACATAAGTAATAGACTTGTTTTCATGTTTAGTCAATCCCCAGATATTTATATAGCCACCTTTCACATATTTACACCTTTTTGGGTAGGTACCAGCTTTGAGCAGGTTAAAGACTTTATTTTTTCCAGACAAAATTTGTTCCAGGATGTTTTAGTTGGATTCATAGTTAGTTGGATTCTTAGTCAGATTCAGATAAGGGGTTTGATTGGGCCACTTAAAGACATCAAGCTTTCTGAGCCACCTCAGTGTTACTTTGTCCTAGTGTTTTGCCACCTGGGTGATTTTTAGCTCAACCAATTGGCAACAAAATACTTGAAATCAATTGCCCCTACCTCCAGTCATTTATATGGGTATTCCCTTTACAGACAGGTGTTCCTGTGGGTCCAATGATATTCAGTTAAGCATTAATCATCTGACCTGCTAGTGCACCCACCAGTGTTCTGATTACCACCCGCCAAGCTCAAAATTGTTCAGTTGTGAAACAGCTCTGAATCTCCCTGTGTGACGTTAATTCTACTTTTTATCAACGGGCATTAGTTCTTATAGTCTGACAAGACAAAACTGGAGTTGTTTGACAGAAGACAAATTGTAATATTAGGAAGTTGCAGGAAATAGACTCTATTCAAGCATAACAAGTGACAATAACTGCTTTGGAAACATTTCCCCCCCCCCCCAAACTATTCTTCTTTATACAATACTGTACACTGTTTTCAAGCAAAGGAAACAACTATTTTAAAGGCTACAGTAGCCCTAGTTCAAAGCTATAAAGAGTCTAGCTATTACATAAGCAAACATTTTCATAAACTTTGTAAAATACACTCAATTCTTACAATTTACACAACAAAAAAGAGAAAAAAGCACGGCAAAGCTTTCATTTTTAATTGGCTTGCTTCTGGTTTATGGAGAAACATCATGTAACTGGTTACTGTGGTTACACTGTGAATCTTTGTTCTAGAAGACATTTCCCTGCACATACAGCTAAATGCAAACACAAGGATTACCAGCAGACCATGAGGTCAATATTAAGATGGCACATATATACTCTAGATCAGGCATGTCCAAGGTCAGGCCCGGGGGCCAATTGCGGCCTGTTTTCAAATTTACATTGGCCCTTGGCCTCCATCATGAAATTAATAATAATGTGGTCCGCGAGCACGGTGCAATCAGGAATCACGTAGCTGTAGCAGTAATATTTGGGCACATTAGTGAAATGATGTGCCACTTGGTCTATACTGCTGCCTGTGTGCTGAAGGTGTTAGCAATAGACAAGTATTGGCACATAGTGATGCGCTGCTCTTGCATTCTTCTTTAGGGCTGAAGGTGCAATAGACGTATTGACCTGCCAGTACAGTAAACTAAAGAAGTATGTGAGAGCAGTGCATCACTATGTGCCAGTATGTGTCTATTGCTAACACCTTCAGCACACAGGCAGCAGTATAGACCAAGTGGCAGATCATTTCACTAATGTGCCCAAATATTACTGCTACAGCTACACGATTCCTTGTTTAAATGAGTTAAATGATGTTAAAGGTTCAAAGAATGTCGGGCTGAATGGTCGGCCCTCACACATTTTCACCTCACCAAATCTGGCCCTTGTTGCAAAAAGTTTGGCCACCCCTTTAATAGATTAGATTTAATAAAGTGGCTCTCAGCTGTGGTTATATAGGTGGCTCTGTTGTAAAAGAAAGTTTTACAAAAGGAATTCTTGCCTTCAGAACACCCAGAGGGGCGTTTAGGACAGGACAGATTTCATTACAGTTGCAGATCAGGACAGAGCATTAGACTGTCAAAGACCTGACTGACAAGGTCGCCATTACCCAAGTAACCTGTACCACAGGGGTCACGTGTCACACCATTAAGCCCCACCCAGCTGCACCTGCTCAAGTAGCACACTGACTCCAGGTTGGCTCTGGTAGGTATGGTTACCTAGACTGACCAGTATGACTTCCCAGTGCAGAACTAATAATACCCACAACAATTACCTGGAATGGATTCACGTCCACCGGGTCCGCGAAGGGATTCGTATCGTATCCGGACATGGCTGTAGAGGCGAGACGGCCAGTGCCTACTGCCGGATCTCCTGCGATCGAAAATCTTCCGGGATGTGACGGGAGCAGCAGCCACTGGGCTGAGAAGCGGCAGTGCGAAGGAGCGGCCCGTGTCCTAATACAGCCAATCACAGGAGCACAGCAGAGCCGCGGTTACTAATAGGCCTTGTGTTTCTGCCAATCATCACGCGCATTTAGTAGCAATGAGGCAGCTCAAGGATGACATGAAAAGTGAGGTACAGGAAACAGACTTCCTTGCCAAAACTCAGGTTAGAAAAGGCGTGGCGGCAAAGCGAGGGGCGGAGCCTAAAGTTTTCCAATTGTATTTCTGCTGGCTCGGGGGTGCGGCATACAGGTGGCTGAAGGGGGTGGGGCTTTGCTCAGGTAAGAGCGTTCTGTGGTGACGCTGCGCTTATGCAGCAAGGGGGTTGGGTTACAGTTCCTCCGTGGAAGTTGTTGCGACTGTGCTGCTATTGCAAACAAAGTCTCACTCTCTGTAACCTTAATCACCGGCTACACAATACTATGTCTAGTGCCAAGCGGTGCCCATTTGTCAGCCTTTCCATTCACCGAGTTTATAGTGCAAAACCGCTCCTAAGTGGGAGGCTGTGGGAATGCATTCACTTTTCGTACCAAACAACGGTGAGTTTTCGACCAGCAGCAAAGCACGTCCTTTAATTGCTCGGGCATTGTGGGAGTTGTAGTTCTGCAGCCAAACAGGGTTCCGGCCATATAAACGTTCCTGATTTGCCAACTTACGCTTCTGTCTCTGGAACTACAACTCCCAGAGTGACCCGGGGCGTGACGGTACAGCACACAACACTGCTGCGGAGGGTAAGGGCAGATGATGGCAGAGCCCAGAGGTGAGTGGCACTATGATCCAGGGGATGAAATGGTTCAGGGCTAAAGGCGGAGTAGGGCAAGATGTCACCTTTATGTATCACCGCCAGAGGGCACCGGCACGACTGAAAGGAAAAGGATACATCGGGCGAGCCGCTTGGCAGGCAGCAGTACCAGTGTGAGCTGGCAGGATTCACATCATGGCTGGGGGTGGGGCATTCGAGGAGAGCAGCGAGTCCTACCAGATTTGCACTGCAGCTCCTTCATACCCCCAGCTAGTCTATATGGGGTTTTGCACTTGCCCATACTCAAACACTGACACTGGCTGTCAATTTGCATCTTTTGCCCCGACCTCTTGTGCAAGGGGTCAAAGTGATCTCCTTTCTGTCAGATATGTGATCTGCGCTTGTACACATACCAGCAGTACTGGCCTAGGGTCAAATTGGCTAGGAAACATTACAGTACACAGTCATCAGCTTTTCATGGACCCCTATGTGCCTTTATTGTTCTACAGAGAAGAGAATGTTCTGACACACAACTCTGGTGTCCAACTCAAACAAAGATCCATTCAGTTGAGGATCAGAGAACCAAATAAAAACAGAAAGAGGTTAACATAAGATCAGCTTCAATCCCAGGAAAGGCAAACTAACACCCCTGACTTATGGTACCAACAAGCTCTAAGATCTGTGTTCTAGCATACTTGCTTTTATTAACTGAATGTGCCACATCTTTATACATTTGATGCACAATGTATTAAAATAGAGAAGTTCATGTAGAATGTGTACTTATTTGTGTGTAAAACAAAATAATAAAAGTTTCTGTGTTTTGAAGCTTCCAGCATGCATTTAGTAGGATTTCATATACTTAAACAAGTATGTGACAGCCCTTATAGTAAAGGCCCACATACCTTTAACAATAATAATAATATTATGGTTATTCCCCCCCCCACCCGATCGTCATAAATGCCCTTTTAGGGTCTGCACTGTCTTAGAGAAGGAAGGGTCCTTATACTAATGTTTTCAGGAGTTTTCTTTCCCCTTTTCGGTCTTTGACACTCTAGGTGCTTTAATTGTTGCAATGAAGCATGCCTTGCATCATATTAACAGCAGTGGTAGGCACAGGAAATTGCTCAAACTCTAAATATTTCCTAAAATACATTCTGGTTTGTTTTCAGGCAGCAATTACTGGTTCAGGGATACTCTTTGTCAGTGGAAAGTGACCTGAAACCATCTTCACCAGAATGTCTGGTGTGCCATGAATCAACTCACATGCCTCTAAAACCTTCTTATTGCACATTTCTCACACTGAACAAGCAAATACAATTTGTCATGTTCATTCACTCAAGGGGTTGTTCACCTTCCAAATACTTTTTCAGTTCAGTTGTTTTCAGATTGTTCACCAGAAGACATTTTTCACTTGCCATGTTTTTTTTCAGTTTAATGTCCCTGTCTCTGGTGCTTCAGTCTGGCAGGTCAGTGATCCAGCTGCAGATTCTGAACTGTTACAATATGCTACATTAGTTGCTACATTTCTCCGCAGCATCTGTGGAATATTAGGAATTATTGTATCAACCGCTGCCTTTAATGAAATGAATGGTTTCCGCTCGGCAGGGACAATAATAAGAAATGTGTCAACTAATGTATCATTTAGAAAAGTTTAGTCGGTGATCCCCCCTTCCAGACATATGAATTTGAAAAATTAAACTTTAAATTCGATATATGAAAAACGGTCACAAATACAAAATAGAAAGTAATTGAAATAAGTATTTATTTCTGTTGAACTATCTGAAAACAACTGAATTGCAAAAAGTGTTGAATGGTGAGAAAGGATGCGCCATTATACTAGATAGTGAGTGTTTGCTGCTCTGTTATAGCATTGTAGCACTGTCTATGCAGCCTCAAGCCAATCCGTGGCGTTGCTTCAGATTTTAGTAGAGCAGTAAGTTTATTTGTTCTCTGTAAAGAATCAGTCCTTTAATAGTAATTTTGTTAGTGACCTAGGTTGGTGACTTAATTTATCTATAATGTAGCCCATCAATGCTTTACATGCCCAGTATGAACCTGCTTGGACTTTTAGCAATGTAGAGGCCGTGGTAACAGGAATAAAACCCTCATATTCTCTCTATGCTTACCTTATGGTCCTGGCTTGTCTGGTTCCATCAGCCCAAAGTATGGTATACCTGGATTAGCACTTGCAAGTTTAGTTCACACTGCACAAGTGCTTCACCTGAAACGTGGGAGGAGATGGGGAAGAGAGCATGTAGACTATGGTGACTAGGGTGAACAGTAAAGTAGTAGTAGTACAGTTACACAAAGAAAACATTCTTTGGTGGCTCAGAATGCCCTTTAACTTTTATTTTACGTCCATTACTGCCCTGTCTGAAGCACTAGATTCTGAGCATATCTTTATTAGGATGCATCAACAGTATGTTAGTTCATATTGTTGGGAGAGAGCGTGTGGCCTGGCTCAGCACAGTGCTGGATGAATAGTGACTCTTGCATTTTAAACTTTTTCTTAATATTAACAAACTGTTTTTTCTTCAAATTTGTAGTATTTCTACTGTCCTGTGCTGTTCAGGACTATGCATGGGGAAAACTGGGCAATGACAGCGAAGTGGCTCGACTATGGTCAAGAGGTGACAAAGAAAGGCCAGTAGTGCCAGACAAGCCATATGCTGAGGTAACCATATCATTGATTGAGTACACAATAAACTTTAGTCCCTATCCTTTTACTGACCTAAATTTACAATGTTTGTTTAAAATTGTGATTCTTATTTTTCTTCCTTTTCACCTGCCCTAATGTCTTTTTACCCCAAGCTGTGGATGGGAGCTCACCCTAAAGGAGATGCTATTATCACAGACAACCAAATAGCTCAAAAAACCCTTGGAAAGTGGATTGCTGCTCACCCAGAATGCCTAGGTACAAAAGTCAGAGAGATATTCCACAACCAACTGCCTTTCCTCTTCAAAGTACTATCTGTGAGGTTGGCACTATCAATCCAGGCTCATCCAGACAAGGTAAGAGAGGGCAGGTGTATAAACACAAAACTGTGTTAATGAGAAATACATTATATTGAGCTTGGTATCATGAGGATGGTGGACAGCACTATTTCTGCTACATTTGATCAATTATCCCTAAATATGTTATCTTTAGGTCCAAATGTAAACAGTTTTGGGGAAAAGCTTAATACAAGCTTTAGGAAAGCACTAATAAAGCATTTTAGAGGGCAGTTGAAGAAGACAAACAGTATAAAGCTCTAGTTAGAATTGTCCTGATGTTCTTGAAAAAGAAGACTAATACTAAACATAAAAATGGCAGTGTTGTTAACTGTGCATGTGAACTATAGATCAGGAAGGCTATATTGTGTATTTGTGTTGTTCTGGATTATCTAATATTCACTAATACTCTTTTTTTTACCACCCTACTTATTGTGTAGGCTTTGGCTAAAAGGTTGCACACTGAATTTCCACAGCACTACCCTGATGACAATCACAAACCAGAGATGGCTATAGCTCTTACACCCTTCCGAGGCCTTTGTGGATTTCGTCCAATTCCTGAAATTGTTGGCTTCTTAAAGGGTAAGAGCATTGTGATTGCACTATCATGACAGGATTAAAGCCCATCTAATATTTTCTGTGCACTTTTTGCAGCTGTACCAGAGTTTCATACCTTGATTGGCAAGGAGGCAGCTGAAAAGTTAGAGACAAGTGTGACAGGTCTCAGTGAGGGTGTGGAGGTGCGGAAAGCTCTGAAAAATTGTTTCACTTCCATGATGCAAAGTAACAAGAAGGACTGTGCAGAACAACTTAATCTACTGGTACAACGTGTGTCACAGCAATGTAAGATACCACACTGTTTTATTGTATATTTTTTGTTTCACACCTTTCTGCTTTGTTACCTTAGTCTTCACTGATTGTAACAGTAACTGCTCCTGTATATGATTACAGTAAATATTTATTTGTGGCTGAAAATGATGTACAGGTCCCTATTTAGCTTTGGCTTACCTGCAGATATCCCAAGTAATGAAAATATAATATACTGTTGTGCTGCACTGTTAAAACTGGTGTGTTTGCTTCAGAAACTGCACAACAGTTTATATAAACAAGTAGCTGTGTAGCCATGGAAGCAGCCATTCAAAGCTGAAAAGGCATGGACTACTAAGCAGATAATAGAAAAGATCTGTAGTATACAGTGGCAGAACTCTGTTATCAACTGTGTATCCTGTGCTTGAATGACTGCCCCTGGCTGCACAGAAGCATGTTTAATTAAACTATAATTGTGTTTCAGAAGCAAACATACAAAAAGCAAACATTTACCAGTTACAGTACGTTATATTGTCATTGCTTTAAAGGAACATTTATTATAAAAATAAAATCTGGGTGAATAGTTAGACTGTGCAAAATAAAAAATGTTTCCAATATAGTTTGTTAGCCAAAAATGTAATTTATAAAGGCTGGAATGACTGAATGTCTAACAGAACACTACTTCCTGCTTTGCAGCTCTCTTGGTTTCCATTGATTGGTTACTCAGTCAGTGACTTTAGGGGGGGGGGCATGGATCATAACTGTTGCTTTTGAATCTGAGCTGCATGTTAAAGATCATTTGCAAACTCACTGAACAGTTATGTCCCATGTGACCCCCCCCTTAAAGTCACTGACTAACTCAGCGTTAGAGATCTGAAAAGCAGGAAGTTGTGTTCTGTTATATTACACATACAGTCACTCCAGCCTTTAGAAATTACATTTTTGGCTAACTAACTATATTAGAAACATTTTTTATGTTGCACAGCCTATCTATTTACTCAATTTTAGTTTTACACTGAACTGTTCCTTTAAAGGAAAACTATACCCCCAAAATGAACACTAAAGCAACAGTTTATATCATATTAAATGACATATTAAAGAATCTTACCAAACTGGTATATATATTTAAGTAAATCTTACCCTTACTATTGTCTAGTTTTTTGTAGTGATAAGAAGCTTATACTAGTAGCTCTGTGTACAGTATCTGCGGCTTAAAACACTTTTTCATTTTTTGGTGTTGCTATTCCTTTAAAGTAGTCCTTCCCCACAAAACTTTTTTGGTATAGTGAAAGTCATTAAAATTTTAATGATGTTTCAAGTATACATCAGTTATACCGTTTTTAATGGTTTTATTAAAACATTCTATTAAAGGAGAAGGAAAGGTTAAAACTAAGTAAGCCTTATCAAAAAGGTCCATCTAAATATACCAGTAAACCCCCAAAGTAATGCTGCTCTGAGTCCCCTGTCAAAAGAAACACTGCATTTCTTTCCTTCTATTGTGTACACATGGGCTTCTGTATCAGACTTCCTGCCTTCAGCTTAAACCTCATTGCCCTGGGCAAGAGCATGCTCAGTTTGCTCCTCTCCCCCCACCCCCTCCCTTCTCTACTGTAATCTGAGCCCAGAGCAGGGAGAGACTCAGGCAGGAAGTGATGTCACACCACATTAATACTGCAGCTCCTATTCTAAACAAACAGAGAGTTTCTAGAGCTTTTTACTCAGGTATGGTAAAACATTCTACAGAATAAATATAGCATTCTAGCTTGCACTAGTGCAGCTAATCTATTGGCAATAAAATGCCTCTGTAGCTTTCCTTCTCCTTTAATGTAAATGCTATTGAAAGCAGTATCTAATCTCAGATTGTTTCTTCTGGAGTTCATGTTGCTTTACTTCTTATTCTTGTGCCACAACTTGGCTGTATACAAATTTCTTTATGGGAAGAAGCACACAACAAGCAGACTTGCACTGTTTATCATTTTATTGGTGTTGGGACACCCTTTCTTAAAGGAGAACTAAAGCCCCCTTGGAGCAACAGACCCCCATTAACAGCCTTCCTTGGCTCCCCTCACCTCTCCCTCCCCGCACACTGTATTACATTGCAAGGCACCCCTAAAACAGAGCCTAAAATGCAGAGTAGTGCAGAGGAGTTCCCCAGCACCATCTTCTATCCATTCCCATCCACTTTGACACAAGGCCTGCAGGAGCATGCACAGTTGAAAAGACCAGAAGAGGATGCGAATGGATAGAATATGACACCAGGGAACTCCGCTGCGCTGCTCTGAATTTTAGGCTCCGTTTTTCAACTAGGGGCACCTTGTAATGTAATACAGTGTGCAGGAAGGGAGAGGTGAGGGGGGCCGAAGGAAGGCTGTAAAGGGGTTCTGTTGCTCCAAGGAGGCTTTAGTTCTTTTTATATCTTTTTAAGTCATAGATTGCCCCATACCAAAGCTGTGTTTAATGCCCAGTGTTTGCTCTCTCCCTGACTAGTTCCACATTATTAAACTTTTTTTCTTTCTTCTTCACTCTTTCTTTCATGCAGTTAAGAGTGGAAAGGATGTCTCTAGTTGCCTTGGAGACCTTCTCCTTACATTACACTCCCAGTTTCCTGGGGATATTGGCTGTTTTGCAGTTTACTTCCTCAATGTTCTGACACTGCAGCCTGGAGAAGCCATGTTTCTGGGAGCCAATGAACCACATGCATACCTGGAAGGGGGTGAGCATTAGAGTTTAATGTTAATTCTTTGTAAGCACTGTTAGTCATAGGATGCAAATTGTTGTGATAATTTTGTTTTATCCAGTTTTTTTACATGATCATTTACCTTCTGCTTTCTCTTATAGATTGCATAGAGTGCATGGCTTGCTCTGATAACACTGTACGTGCTGGACTGACTCCCAAGTTTATAGATGTTCAGACCCTGTGTGAAATGCTGACATATACAGCAGCTCCAGCTAGCACCAAACTGTTCCCATCAACACCTGTCAGCGAGGATCCCTATGCTCTCCTCTTTAACCCTCCTGTACCTGATTTTTCTGTCATCAAGATAGAGGTAAGAGATTGTCCACAAAGTATCAAATTAGGGAGCAGACTTGTATCATGGTTTCATCAGTGCCTGATTTATTTTTCAATTTATCTTAATTTTTATTTAGTTTTTTATTTTAATTATTTGTCATTCTCTTCTTATTTTTACAAATTTAAAATGGGGGTCACTGACCCTGGTAGCCATAAAACTATTGCTCTGTGATACAAGAATTTATTGTTATTGTTACTTGTTATTACTATTCTTTCTATTTGGACCCTGTCCTGTTCATATTCTAGTCTCTCATTCAAACCAGTGCCTGGTTGCTAGGATAAATTGGACCCTTACGACCAGATAGCTTCTAAAATTCCACAGTGGAGAGCTGCTGATCACAAAATTAAATAATTCAAAAAACATAAATAATAAAAAAAAATAGCACTCTCTACATCATACTAAAAGTTAAAGGGATTCTGTCATGATTTTTATGGTGTAGTTTTTATTTCTAAATTACACTGTTTACATGGCAAATAATTCACTCTACCATATAAAATTTCATTCATAATGAATGTATTGTTAGTTGTAATATTGGTGTGTAGGCAGCCATCTCATGAAATTCTGCCTGGTCATGTGCTTTTAGAAAGAGACAGCACTTCAGGATGGAACTGCTTTCAGGCAGGCTATTGTTTTTCTATCTCAATGTAACTGAGTCGCAGTGGGACATTGATTTTTACGTTTGAGTGCTATTCTTATATCTACCAGGGAGCTTTTATCTAGTTCCCTTCCCATTGTTCTGCCGATGGGCTGCTGGAGGGGGAGAAGGTAAGGGTGATATCCCTCCAACTTGCAGTGCAGCAGTAAATAGTGACTGAAGTACAAGTCATATGACTGGGGGCAACTGGGAAACTGACAGTATGTCCAGCCCCATGTTATATTTCAAAAATAAATATAAAAAATATTTGTTATTTTAAAAAAAGCAGCAGCACTATTAACTGATGCATTTTGAAAAAAATTTCCCATGACAATATGACTATGAAGATTTCCATTCATCCAGGTCATGGGATATCTAGTATAGGTAAATCTAAAAACAAATGGACTTAAAGAGTAATAAATGAAGAAGTTTCACTACTCATCCGAGCAGCTTCTTCAGTTCAACTGACTGGTGTGGGAAGTTCTTGGCATATAAACTCTTCCACTAATCCAATCACAATGGTACATTGTAACTCTTCAAAGAGGTGACATCTGAAGAAATTCACAGAGGTGTTGATTCTGTGTAGTTACTGTGATAGGATTATCCAATGTGTCATGCAACTCCTAGAAACAGGCGTTACTTGTGAGAGTTGCATGAATGGATGTGTGAAGTTTTCTGAAACTGTCGGGGTCTGCTACAGCATTGTATGTAGCAGACAGGTGGTGTAGAAGACCCCCGCCTCTGTTCAGTGCATTGTTTGTTTGTCACAGCCCTTGTCTGCCACAGGCAGAGTGTTTCTCATGCTCTCTCTGGAACAGTCAATTTATGGCATTTTGACTTCCATAGTTCTTCTGTAAGCACACTACAGGCCTCATTTACAATGCTCTATACAGTGTACAAAAAAGGCTGCAATCTGCACAGACTGGGGCTCATTTATCAACACTGGGCAAATTTGCCCATGGGCAGTTACCTATAGCAACCAATCAGTGATTAGCTTTTTAAAGCTGTAAGTAGAACAATAAATGCAGCATTTTGATTGTTTGCCATGGGTTACTGCCCATGGGCAAATTTGCCCAGTGTTGATAAATGACCCCCACTGTGCCTTAAATCAAGTGCTGGCTGTGTTATGGAGTACAAGTGCCATGTAAACGAGTATTATGGGCGAACCATTGCTCCACTTAATTCTCTTGTGCTCCACTGGAGTCCCGTGTGTGTATGTCATAGACCTGAAATGCGTATTCAATCTATATATTAAAATGGTTTGTTTTTTTGCAGGTTCCACCATCAGTATCCCAGTATCAGGTAGCAGCTTTAGACTCGGCCAGTATTCTTTTGCTCGTTCGAGGCGAGGCCACAAGCCATGTACCCTATGCAGGTTTACATCTTACTCCAGGCTCTGTCCTTTTTATCTCTACCAATGAGAGTGTATTACTGAATAATGACAACTCCCAAACCCTTTTACTGTTCAGGGCATGCTGCCTGCTATGATGACAGACAAAGATACTATATAAGGAATGTCGTAAGAGATCCCATAATCCAAGTCAAACGTGTGCCCATGAACCTTTATATTAATATTGATGGTGTTGAGGTAAGCTTGAAGAGATGGGTTATTGGCTATGTGAGCAGATTATACCATGGAACCTTTTCTTGATACATTACAATTACTGGACTGGGCTGAAATGAGATCTAAAATAAGTGGTCAGCTCTTAGAATGTTAGGCAGCAAACTGATTATAGGTACAAGCAGGCAATGTAAATGTGTCAGATGGTTTTACATAAAGGGAAGCACTTTACTGTAAAGAAAAATTATATAATATATCTGTGTTTTGTGTGGAATTGCGTAACTGATTAAATTTTTGTGGTCAATAGATTGATTTCTATCATTTTATTTCTGCGCTTGATTCATGAGCACAAGAGTGTGTGTGTACTAAACACAGTTATAAGAAAAACTAAGAACACCTTGTGCACTTAGTGTAAGAAACTGAACAAAAACAAGGACAATTTTCACTTTACAATCATACATACAATCAAGGAACAGTTCAGTGTAAAAATAAAAACTAAGCAAATAGGCTGTGCAAAATAAAAAATGTTTCTAATATAGTTAGTTAGCCAAAAATGTAATGTATAAAGGCTGCACACAAGTACTTCCTGCTTTTCAGCTCTCTAACTCTTGAGTTAGTCAGCGACTGGAAGGTGGCCCACATGGGACATGTTCAGTGAGTTTGCAATTGATCCTCAGCATTCAGCTCAGATTTAATAGCAACAGATATGACCCATGTGCCCGCCTCTAATTTGTACAACCTCTTTTGAATAGTTGATTTATGCATTTTGACATCAGTATTGGTTAGGTACCTTTAGATACCGTGATGAAATCTTGTCCACTTATATATGGTCTACGCAGAATGTGAAAGGTGTTTGCAGTAACCAGGCCCAGACTGGCAATCTGTATAGGCTCCAGGCTGTTTTGTCACCTGAGGCAGCATTTGAAATGCCGCCCCCCCCTGTGCCCGTCGTGCTTAACTTAAAATATCAGACGGGTCCAGGGGGGGCCGCCTCGCTAGCGCAGAGACCACAATTTCGCTCTCTGCGATAGAAAAGCCGAATTTCCGGTTAAAAAAAACGGAAATTTGGCTCTTAATGTAACAAGGAGCGGCTTTTTGTCACCCCTTGTAACTTGTGGGGAGATACCGCCTGAGGCAAGGTACTCACCTTGCCTCATGGCAGAAACGCCCCTGGGGCTGCTGTAAGATGCCATAGACAGTCACTATTTATTGGGCCTCTGGGTATTTAAAATGTAAGGGCCTATTTTGAATTCCCGTCCAGGGCTGGAATCTAAACTGGCATCAACTTTTTGTCATCTAAAGTGGCAAAGCACCAACTAATACACTAGTGAACATTTTCAGTTATCCCTTTGACCTTAATTATATTTGTTAGATGCAGCTTTGTATATTTCACTGAATAAAAACATAAGGCCACAGATATTGATAACATTTATTTCCAAACCTCTTCCTTATATAGGCAGCACAATACACAATGCCTCAACCCAGGGAAAGGTTTATATGGCATTTAACTAGTATACATTATAGTACAAATACATTTAATAAAAGGCAAAATATATCTGTAGTATGAAAATGATGCCAAGTCTCTGCTTTCTGGAGCACACACATCACAGGCTAGACACGTTATCTGAACAATTGAAAGACAGATGGGAATTTATCAGCCATGTGACTATAGTGCAAATCAGAAATGTACTAAAATGGTACAATATGAAGCAAGTTCAGAATCCGTGGAACACACAAATACAATTTATTACACACACACACACACACACAGATATTATGAGGCACATTTATCCAGGATTGAATTTCCCATAAACTCGAAATTCGACCAGTTGAAATTTTTTAATAAAAATCACATTTTTTAAACTCGGATGAATAGAATTGACCCAAAAACTCTAATCTAATTCGATTCGAACTTAAAAACTCAGGAAGGCTGAAAACATCTTCAAATTGATCCCTGGACCTCTCCCATTGACTTAAACAGCAACTCAGCAGGTTTTTGGTGGCGAATAGTGGAATTCGAGTTCCTAAAGGGCCAGAGTATGATATATCTCGAAAATCTAATTAGAATTTTTTTAAAAACTCGAATCGAATTTGAATAACTCCCTAGTTGAATTTGACAGTTTTGGCCATAAAAATTTGAATTTTCAATTTGACCCTTGATAAATCTGCCCCTATGTGTTTTTTCAAAACACTAATATAACTTTGGTTGGTGTGGGTTACAAGTCTAACATATCATCTAATTTGCCAAATTAGGTACCCAATAGAACAAGGAATATGTAGTTTCCTTGGACAGGAATAAAACCTGCCAGACTGTACTGATATCATACAAACTGTCCCAGGCATGTAGCTAAACCTAGCCCTGCCCTTTCTACACATTTACTCCTACTCTCAATGATACAATTTACCTTGTTCTGCAAGTCTTTCCTGTTAAGACATCAGCCTCCCTCTCCCAGTAGCTTAATCCCTTTTGCCATTATTCCCAAAACACTGTGTAATTTGTAATCAAACCAAAGGACCATTAAAATGGAAAATACATCCAATTTATAAGCAGAGTGCCTGCAGTTGGTAAATAGTTTTAGTAACATTAAGGGTAGAGCTCCACGAGCATTTTTCCTTGGATTGATGCCCGCCAACAAAACGCACACGACAAGTCGGATGGAGTCGTATGCGTGAAGATATAATTGGACTGAATGAAAAGTCAGAGGTAACAACTGTGGACGCAGAAATCAGCGCCTTCATCCGACAGTCGGACCGTGTAGTTGTTGACTCCGACTTTTCATTCAGTCCAATTTTATCTTCACGCGTGCGACTCCATCTGACTTGTCGGGTGCGTTTTGTTGGCGGGCGTCGATCCGACGAAACGCTTGTAGAGTCCAGCTTTAAAGGACAACACGGTTGTGACTAATACAAAAGCAACTGCCTTTGATTAGGAAAGGTCAGCAGTAATACTTTGTTTAGTTTCCTTATTTAAAGGATGGAGGTTGCTCTTCTTCCAGAAGCATTATATCCCTATTCATATGTAGGAGGACATACATAGCTTATTTAAAGAGCTCTGCATACATTTCTCTCATTTCCTCCAAAACAATCAACTACTCCATATAGTTTGAGGAATATCCAGATCTAACCTGAAATTGCTTTTTGGTCAGACATCTACCTCCAGTCTTGAGAAACCAAGTTCTAGGCTTACTATGTATATCTTTGTTACGATGTGAAGTTTGTTGTCAAAAATGTCCCATTTGTGTAAATCCGCCGACAGGGTACACAAGATGATTCTGGTTTGCGTTTAGACGTACATAAATTAAAGAGACACAAGTGATAAACTTCACATTCATTAATGAGTGTATCAACAATTTCAATACTGCACTGATGTATGTATGTTTTTCAACTGCAACTCTCAAACATTTGCCAACATTTATCTAGTTTAAAGTGTATATTCGAATGGCAATCACCAACTGCTAATATTTATACATACACAAACACACAGAATACCAATACAGGGCATGGATCCCTATTGAAAGAAGATTTATTATAAGTTTATTATAAGTTATAAAAAAAATCTTAGGGTTTATTTTACTCATAAATCACACTATGTAAAGAAGTATATGCACCGTAAAAATGCAACTCTGGAGAAAGGAAAGAACATTTCAATTCTTTTTCAACTACTATTTAATACCAAAGCAGACCTCTGGCAGCAATGGTATCTATTGACAGAAAGCTGAAGGTTTGTATTAGCATTAGTACTACCCCAAAAATCTCTGGCCATGATGCCTGGTTCTAGGACACAAGTTTATCTCTCAAGCATGAGTGCCATAGTTGAATTTAAAATATATATAAAAAAAAACCATTTTTAAAATATATATAAACTTTAAAATACATTCCTATTTGCAGACAAAAGGCTTGATTGTCCTGGCTCTAAGGCACTCTACAAAATAGAGAGAGAGAGTTATTAGAAAAGTAGATATGAAGTCTTAGGGCTCTTACAGACGAGCGTTTTTACCTGCACTCCCCTTCGTTCCATTTTTCTGCGTTCAGTCGCAGGGGAGCGCAGGGATAGACGCATTACATTTTTTCCAATGGGACTGTACTGTACGCCGAACGCAGGTTGAGACGCAACATGCTGCATTTTTCCTGCGTTCGGCGCCTACACGCGCCTGTGTGAGTACAGTCCCATTGGAAAAAATGTAATGTGTCTATCCCTGCGCTCCCCTGCGGCTGAACGCCGAAAAACGGAGCGCAGGTAAAAACGCTCGTCTGTAAGAGCCCTTAGGGCAGAGACAGACGAGAAGATTCGAAATCGCCGGCAGGATGGCACTTGGAGCGTTTAGTTTTCCAAAGTCACCTAGCAACATCAAGGTTTTATTCTTAACATAATTTTGCACAAAAAAAAAACAACTTTCCCCAGCTCTCCAGGGGAGCATTAGAATGCAAAATAATCATCCAAAAATCCCATCTGATGAGTTTAAATCTCCACGTTCTTTATTCCTGCATTTGGAGTTAGAAACATTAAGCACAGGTTCCCAGCACAGAACAAGTCTGTCCTTTCTCGACATGTCTGATTCCAGTGTCTTATAATGACCCCAAAATGGCACAATAATCTCTGTATATAAGATAAGAGCAAGATGGATGACCTAGTGCTAGAAATTAGCATTCTCATTGGTTTGGTTCTCTTGCATCTGTAATGAAGTTTTTGGTCAGTAGAATTCTAATTGGTGAATTGGTTTCCATGTGGAATTACGTTTTTTCTTACTTCTATAGAGAACTATAGGGTGCAGTGGGACACCTTTATGATTGGGTTTAGTGTTCCTTTACACATTTCACTTGTACTGGTGGCATTCAACTGCAATATTTTCAGCCATCTCGAAGACTTTAGAGCACTTATCTAAAACACAGCTCATCCTGTTTTGAGCCATTCCAATATGGTAGAAACATGAATGATACATGAATGATATACTGAACATAATCAGTGGCCAATTCCAATGTATACACAATTCAATCGACCTGTCAAACCTAATGACTGAATCATCTATGTGTATGCCAGTGGGGTATTAATGTGCGAAATCTCCATGCCCCCTCTCCTCCTCCACTAGACTGACATATTTACACTACAAAAACTGCCCGGTCACTAAGCTGGCAGTAGAGAGACAGCTTCCACTAAGCATCATCAAATTACTTGCAATGACACAGCCAAAGCAGCCAACCCTAGCTCTGCCCCAATATGGCCCTGCATCTAAGAAGTTAAATACTTGTAATGGATATACAAGTTATACCATATGTTAATCTTAAAGGGGATGTAAAGGCAAAAAATCCCATTTTTACTTTCATTAATGAAAAAATAATCTCCCATATACTTTAATTAAAAAATATGTACCGTATGAACCTGACTGTATGCAGTGAAATTCACCCTTCATTGTACTTGCTCAGACAGCTGCAGTTAGGAAACTTCAGACGGTCCCCAACTGCTGTGAAGGGAAACAATTATACTTTCAAATGACGGGGGAGCCCCCCACCTTACTTTCCAGAGCTCGAGCAGCTTTTTTTGTTTTCCTGTAACAACTGTGTAGATTTGTATCCACAGACCCAGTGCAGTCTGTATATTCTGATTATTAATCAGTCTTGCTGCATCGGCTTCTGGCAGATATTATTTGACTTGTGGTCTTTGGATCATTTATGACGATCCCTAAGCTTAACCTCCCAACTAAAGCCCAGACTACACTGAGCATGTGCCTAGTCTTGGTATTGCAAAGACGTTTAACAAAGTTACAGGATGACAGTCCCCTGCGGCAAATTTAAAAGCATAAATCATTTTTTTTACCTGGGCTTCTAGTGCAGTAAGTTCATGTTTAAAGCACTGCGTATCTTGACAGCGCTATATAAATAAATGATGATGATGATATTTAGTATACAAAATACAGCATTTCTAACATTAATCTATTATAGACTTTAGTTGCCCTTTAAAGGTTTTTAATAGTCCTCCCTTCCTCCATATTGCATATCCTAATATGACGTCTTACATATAAATGTGAAAATAAGAGACTTGGCCCTTTGTAATTAGAATTATATGGTAATTATAACTAGACTGAAACCTTTAATATGAAGTTGGCACTACACATCTGTTAACTTTGCATGGTGTCCTGAACTCTGACTCAACTGACTGTGATTGAACTATGAATATTTTAATATTGTTTTTGAAACTGACCCAAAGTACTGTGTTTTGGAAATCATTGGAGCAACGTGACCTTTAAAAGTCATAGGAGTAGGACATTCTAGAAATTACATAAAATGACCTGCACATAATAACGTTTGTAACAATGCTCTGCATTCCATTACTATTAACATAAGCTGTATTTGGGCACTTATTAGGCCAGGCTTTTACTATCCTAAATGTTCAGTGGCTACACTATAATAAAACAATGGTGACATCCAGAGAGGTCTGTTGAGCAGTCAGGGACCAGACAAATTCCTTAGAAGTCAACATCTGGCCCAAAGGACTCCAGATGGACAGCTCTCCTGTAAAATGAAAATTATCCATTTGTATTGACATCAGTTATTCATAGGCAGCACATTTAACAAAGTAAGTTGCAAAAACATATAAATACAGTATGCAAGACAGAGTCTACTTTAACAACTTGATTATTTAGAGTAAATAAATAAAAAAAATAACTCAGGCTCAAGGTAAGAATGGATAAATGTTTCTAGCATATTTAAGCCAAAAGCGCTTACCTTGAAAGCAGCTTTTACCAACATTTTCAGGAGTACAGATAACAGGTTTCCAAATAAATTAGGGAGCCTGTCTATTTAGTCTGTATTACTCAACATCTGTAATGTAACAGTAGCCAAAATTTGGTAAGTGGGATATATCATAGTAACAGTCCAATTACCAGTAACGTGTAAAGAACTACACCTGACAACAGCGAGGACGCGTCCACTTCTTCCAGATATGCTGTAAATAGTCTTTAGATGCAAAGTCCATACCCGGAATTTAATTAAGGTCCTATTTTGAGGGCTGGAAGAATTAAATCTATTGTGCGATACTGCAAGTGAGACCCATCCAATTCCAGCCATATGCAACAGAGAACCGATTTCTTCAAATGTTCCATTAGGCAAGACATTATAAAATTAATTTACATATTCTTTTTACATATATTAGTCATGGGTAAGAGTAGGCCATTTGTGTCCTGTGAAATTGTGAGCAACTGCTTCTATAGGTTCTCACATTTTTCATTTTACAATATGGAACTTTAGATAGCAAAATCCTTGATAACAATGAGAAGCTCTTTGGTTAATGTTTTTTTTTGTAAGATTAGTATTTGCTATGCATGGCATAGGTCTTCAATATAAGGATCGATTCAGTGCAGACTCCTGTTCAATAACCCTCCAAGATCAGAGAAAGTAGAAAGCCATACTCTCCCTAAAATACTTTACTGGATACAGCAGGACCAGGATTCCCCCAGGCAACAGGAGCAGGGCAAGGAGCGCACAGGTTTTGGTGGAATCAAATCGAGATCCTCATCATCCGGTATTTCGTCCAAGTGGTAGCCATCCTGAAGGAGCTGCCGATTAACATCTTGTGAGACCTGCTACAGAATAACATGCAATTAATCCACAACCATGTTAACATGTGAAAATAATGACTGTTTCTAGCAGCTGTTCTACATGCAAGTTATACCAAGTACTGTCATATGGGTGCATGGAGCAGCTGGTTAATGCTACATGGGTTAGGTCAAGTTCTGGCAATTTCCTTCTTCACTTTGTGTACATTTTGTAGTCCAATATTGCTTCTAGCTGTCATTCAGCCTTTAAAAAGTAATTTAGATGTATAGGATCTCTTATTTAGAAACTTGATATGCAGAAAGTTGATTTCAGAAAGGCCATCTCCCAGAGTTCATTTTAAGTAAATAATTATTTCCTAATTTTTTTTTGTAATAAAACAGTACTGTACTTTGTACTTGATGGTAACTAAGCTAAATAAATCCATGTTGGCAGCAAAACAATCCTATTGGGTTTATTTATTTTTACAGTTCAGTGTAAAAATAAAAACTGTAAATAAAAAATGTTTCTAATATAGTACGTTAGCCAAAAATTTAATCTATAATGGCTGGAGTGAGCAGATATCTAGCATAATATCCAGAACCTAAGCTTCTGCTTTTCAGCTCTCTAACTCTGAGTTAGTCAGTGACTAGAAGGAGGGCCACATGGGACATAACTGTTCAGTGAGTTTGCAATTGATCCTCAGCATTCAGCTCAGATCCAAAAGCAACAGTTATGACCGATGGTCCCCCCTCAAGTCTCAGATTGGTTGCTGCATGATAACCAACCAGTGGAAACCAAGTGAGCTTCAAAGGAGGAAGTAGTGTTCTGGCTATTATGTCACACATCCAGTCACTCCAGCCTTTCTAGCTTACAATTTGGCTAACTAACTATATTAGAAACTAGGAATGCACCGAATCCACTATTTTGGATTCGGCCGAATACCGAACCAAATCCTAATTTGCATATGGGGTGGGAAAAGGAAAAAATGTTTACTTCCAAGTTTTGTGACAACAAGTGACGTGATTTCCCTCCCCACCCCTAATTTGCATATGCAAATTAAGATCTGGTTCGTCCGGGCAGAAGGATTCAGCCAAATCCAAATCCTGCTGAAAAAGGCCGAATCCTGGCCGAATCACGAACCGAATCCTGGATTCGGTGCATCCCTATTAGAAACATTTTTTATTTTGCACAACCTAATTTTTATTTTTATACTGCACAATTATAAACCCTTATCTGGAAATCCACAGGTCGCAAGCATTTTGGATAACAGATCCATAATTGCTCACCAATAAGCAATGTAAGATTCATGTACAAAAAAAGGCTAAGATATTACATGTGAGACTACATATTTTGGCAAACGTTTTATGCTAACAACTTGTTTTTTTGTAACAATTATCATAAAGCCTGCAACTGTGTGCTGATGATCACTCTCCTTTTTCATGTTATTGCATGCAAAATAAGTTATAAAATTGCAACATGTCTGCCTAAGCATGGTCAAAGCATAACACTCTATACAGCAACACTGTATTGTAGACACGAATATAATGTAAAGGGGTAGCATGGACATTATGAGAATGGTAAATTTGGAACTGCGATTTGAAACTAAGGAAATTACAACAGAGCAAATTTATCATGTTTTTATAAAATTAATTCCGCAAACAGAATTATTGAGCTTTAGTTCTCACATAAGCAAAAAGTCCTGTTAATAAATGGATAGATGATAGCAACTCTTACCTCAGCTGAAGAATATCCAGATGAACACCTTGATTCCAGCTCTGTATCACTATCGGGAGAAATAACATAGATGTAAGGACTTCCATGAAGGTTTAAAATTAAGTATTTTTCCACAAATTAGGTTTGGATTTAAAAATACTTGTTGTTCCTGGTGGTGCTTGTGGAGCATTGTAGCATAGGACTATAACACAATAGGTGGGCAATGACGGATTGGCCCTCCACATTTATTTTTCTGGCTAAGAGGCAAAACAGCCCATAAGGATCTCTGCTAAATGTGTTAAATAGTAAAGAAAAGTGTAAGCACTGGGACTTTTTACCACTGTGCTTTATTGAGCTAAAGTCACCATATTTACCATTAAGCAAACCAGAAGGCAAAAGAATGCAAATGAACAAGATTCAATGCTACAGGTCTAAGGCTAAAAGCAAAGTTGTAAAACACCCCAGTCTGTTATATACATATGTTAATGTGGTTTCCAGAAGAGCCCATGTACCATAAGGCTACACAAGACACTGGTTGAAGCTTTGTTTAGACAACAGATGGTGAAAACTTCTGAGCTGAAAGCCAACACCCCACAATAAAAACCAATACTTCTGCATTACAATAACAGCTTTCAATGTGCAGGACTGGAATAGTTAGTATGCCATAGTGATGGGATAGTAACTAAACATTTTTCAGGAATGTCACCATCCTGTTACTTAAATATCAAATGCCTATCTAAAGCTAATGGCATATGGGTCAGTTTCACCACTGGTATATATAAAGCCGTTTCTCTCCCTGGATGTATGCATTGACAGACACTGGATCAGCCTTCCAGGCCACAAAGAGCAGATTTTGGTTTGGCAACAGTAAAAAAAACAAACAAAAAGGGGGACTCCACTAGTGTATATACACTGCTGGAGAAAATGACCCATTCACCGTTAGCCTTACTTTAAAATAATGACTCCCTGTCTTTTTGCACTCCCCCATTGTGAGTCCCTCACTCACAGAGATCCTGACCGTGATGTTGCAAATTGACAATTTGATTGTAGGGCAGCCAAAATCTAAGGAGAAACGTACCAGACTACAGACTGGGGCTTTGGTTGACCCTTCAACCCAGAGTCAACTAATTGTTCAACAGTAACATTTACACTGGATAGCGATTCAGGTGATAGTTAAACTTTATATTTTTATTATTTAACGAACGTCACTATCATTTTAATGGTTTTCATTTTTGTAGTTGCTAGTATTTTGGCATGTGTAAGCCTCAACTTGAAACTCAAGGTCCATAAGAAACTGTGACACATGGATCTCTGACAGCAGAAATCATGGTGTTAAAAGGTGTAATATTCTGAAGAACACATGGAGGAAGAGTTTTATCTTAGATAAATGGTTGAGCATGGCACTCGAGTTTTACTTTTATGACACACACAGCAATGGAAAACATCAATCACCATGTGCCATAATCTGAAATTACCTGCACTTCTTGCTTTCTGCATACACAGAACATGAGCACGGTTGCTTTTATCACCACTGCAAAGCATTTTGTTTTAAGTTTGCCCAAGCTTACATTATTTTAGAGATGCATCGAATCCACTATTTTAGGATTCGGTCAAATCCTTTGTGTAAGGTCGGTTACCGAACCAAATTCGAAGATGAACAAGAATCAGACATGCAGAGCGCAGCTAAAACGGATTTAACTTCCTTGTCTGTTTGATGAAAAGTCATGTGAGTTTTTGGATTCGGTTTGGCCAGGCACTTGGATTCAGCAGAATACAAATCCTGCTGAAAAAGGCCAAATCCAGAACCGAATCCTGGAATCGATGCATCCCTAGACAGTATTTTACACTGATTATTTACAGTTCATAGCAGGAAGAGACACAGAGGTTATAAAAGAATATGGATTGTTAATATTGTATAGTGGAATGTGGAGAATGGATGATTTCTAAATAAACAATTAAATTACCTCTCACTGCCTTACTTTGTAAAAGACATTTTAACTTCTGTAACAGGGGGCGGTGTCCTACATATTCATGACCCCACAAACCATCATGTTCCTCTGATACATATTTACAGAGCTCACCTGTCTGAATCCAGGGACACAAGCGTTTCATCAGAGGCCTGGCTGAGGGCTGCATATCCCTTATTAAACTTCACTGACCTGTAAGAAGAGAAATGTATTTAAAAAAAATAAAATTTTTTTTATATATATATATATATATATATATATATATATATATATATATATATATATATAAATATATATATATATATATATATACAGCTTGTAAGACTGTTGCACACACTTCAAAGGAGGATCATGCCCTGGTGCCAACAGAATATGTATATATAAATTCTGTAAAAAGAAAGCTGTTGCACGCAAGGGACTTTTGTCTGAAGGTAAAAATTTAAGTTTTATTTTACCTTCAGACAAAAGTCCCTTGCGTGCAACAGCTTTCTTTTTACAGAATTTATATATATATATATATATATATATATATATATATATCCTCAGTTATGGTTAGAGGGGAAGTTGGAGTACTTTACAGAATACATAGTTTCAATACACCGCTGTATATCATTTGTGTTTTCTGTTACTTCAGATTTGCTGCATTTATAACTTTCCATTATGTATTAATGCTTTGGTTAGGTTTTCTATTCCTTTGCTAGATTTTTATCTCAGTCAAACAACAATTAAGGGAGATAAAGGCTGTGGTGAAGTAAATTAAGGGTATCCAACAGGATCTGTAGCATACATGTGCATGTGGTCTGTCTTCAACATTCAAAAGCCAGTTAACCATAACATTTAAATGGCTATGTACCTACAATTCTATCATCCTACAATCAACAATTAGTATAGGTATTGGTATAAATGTATATATATGTGAGTGTATAGAGAGGTTGATATGAGTGTGTGTATAATATATGCACTGGGATTAATTAGGAGAGGTTGAACTTGATGGACTTTGGCCTTTTTTCAATCCAACTTAAGTAAGTAAACATATACCTAGTTTCAATAAATATATCTGCTTATTAAGATGCCTACCTCTTTGATGCAGGGTGCACTTTGCCTGTTGGCCCTAGCACACCCTTCTTCCTAAGGGATGCACGAGCCAAATCCCGCTGCCTCTCTGAGAATAGAACAAAGTGATAATGTTAACACAAGGTTAATGACATTAGTTAATGAGTGGTCTAACATTATATTTCATGTTTGACTTTGATTTTCAACTAATATTTGTTTTTTTTGTTTTTTTTTATCAGGGGTTTATTTTCCTTCTATAATAAAAATAAATAAAAAGTAACATGAACAATAAAATTGTAGACTAACAGAGAATACGTTTTTGGTTCCCAGGATCAGTGACCCTCATTTAGGTAGAATAGAAAAGCAAAGCAGTTAAATGTCAAGAACACCTTTATTACATGTTAAGTTAGAGGTGAAATGTGTCTTTATAATTTGATACATTAGATGATACAAAGTTTAGCAATTTCAGATGTATCAGATAATAATGTATCAGATTTAAACAGTTGCACTGTAACTCTAGAAGTACTGCATTAAGTAGGTTAAAGCTATCGTGCCTGAGAAATTTATTAAATCTTGGGGTTATTCAACTTTGAGTTACATTTTTGTATTATTGTGTGAGTGATATTCTAAGGCAATTGGCTTAGGCATTTTTTATTATTTGTATATTTTTAGCTTTTTATTCAGCAGCTATACAGTTTGCAGTTTCAGCAATCTGGTTACTAGGGTCCAAATGAAATTAGCAACCATTCACTGATCCTAATTAGAGACTGAAATGTTAATGGTAGATACCCTAAATAGAAAGAGGAGAATATACAAGTATAAGTTAAGGACAAAATATTAGATACATGGTTAAAAAGATCCATGACTATCCTGCAGATCTTAGACCTTTTCCTTATTCCTTTACATTACATGCTGTGCAGAGCGCCCTTTTTTTTGCACTTGGTACACTGCATTCTCCACAGAAATGAACCCCTATTTATTTAATATTAGGAGCAAACATGGTTAAGAAAAAAACATTCATTAATCTTACGGAGATTCCATACACATACCACACTTTTTCAAATATCACTTCCTCAGATTACAAATGATTCTCTAGAACATGCTCTGTTGAAATATATTTTATTACAGTACTACGCAATATGTTGGCGCTATATAAATACATGTTAATAATAATAATAATAATTGTGCAGTGTGTGTCGTTTTATCACTTACGTAGCTTGGCTTGAATTGTTGTCCCTTTGCCCATAAGATAAGGCCCTTTCTTTTCAAAATTAGCTCCTCTGGGTTCCATTTGCATCACCTGTTAAGGGTAAGAAGTCAGGGTTACGTTTATTTTTGCAATGGATGGAAAAAAGGTGAACTGAACTTCTTTACAAGAATGACCAAATAGCTATAGAACCAGAGATACACATATCATACAACACTTCACAAAAAAATTAGCAGAGCAGTGTTATTCCTATTTGATGTTACTTAGAGAGCAGTCAGCTGCCAATACACTCAGTACTCCAAAGCTGTAACCTAAAGACTCACTTAGACTGTAAGCTTTATGGGACAGGTACCATTCTTACTACTGTGTCTCTTACCACATGGTACTTTTATGCTCTGTGTGTACTTTTCTACAAAGTAAAACTGTACATTGCATATCCTAGCAATACTATATAGTTATTAAGTTATACATAAAGCACAGTAATGTATATTGTGAAATAATATAAGCAATAACTATATGCATAGTCTGTAAGCAAAAAAAAAAAACCCACCTCCCAAAGCATATTTATGCAGAAAATAACAGGGTCTCTTAGACATTTTAAGGGACCACTAAAATTCTTCCTAAAAAGTACAATGTATATTCAACTCCTATCAGAATGCCTGCATAACTTTTTTCTTATTGCCTTGCAGGCTGGTTTTGTATGAATCGATCTTGGATAACAGTAATTCCCCTTTAATCCCCAAAAACACCTGACTTCTGTGTGTGCCAGTGCAATCACTTCATCTCACCAAAATATCACAATGTTCTAATACAGGAGTATTGCAAACAACAGAGCTACTTATATTGGGGAGCGTGGCCACATTTAGCATAGTAACAAGAGATACCGGATAGGGTTTTCACCTTGGCATAGGCTTAGTCCACTGCAGCACAAGGAAACCCTCCCCATAAGCTTGTGTTGATTCCTTTGCACTCACCTAATAGAATCGGTAGGGTCTTTTTCAGGCTACAGCTTTCCTAAACCTTATTTTAATGCATGATCTAGGGTCCTACCAGCCCCAGGCACATAGGAACAGGTCAGGGGACTGGTCACACCTGATTAACCTGAAGGATAAGTGAGATCAGTGAGCTGATACAGAGGAAGCAGGAGACAGATGGCAATAGAAAGTCTCATATCAGCCAACATTTATCTATTTAAAAAAAACATTATTAAAGAAATATGGGGTTATGTAATAAAAGGCACTTAGTTTGCCAGGGGCAGTAACCCATAGCAACCAATCAGCATGTAGTATTTACTAGTCACCTGTTTGAATGCAAGCATCTTATTGGTTGTCATGGGTTATGGCTCCTGGGCAAACTTAGTACCTTATATTACATATAAGAGATAGTGTGATATAAAAAAAACAGATATTACTGTAGTGCTTCTGCCTAGCAACAGTTGGATTAAATAATAACAGCTGGATTAAATAGTATTAGCTGAACGAGATGTGCGGTCCCCCAGCTACTGGTGAACTAACTCCCTCCACCAGCACCTCTCACTCCGTAGATAGCTGTAGTTCAAAAGCAACCCTATACCACATAGGGAATAATTCTATAGAGAAATGGGTGGCTTCTATCTTCCATTCTGGACGTGGAGTTTACCTTGCAGCGGCTGTCAAAAACTGCCGAACCCCGTCGTCCTCCACCTATCCAGCATACAGCGCGTTTTCAGGCCCAGGCTCGCTCCGCTCAGTATAACAGATAGAGGAAGCGTTAACCAATCAATTGCCCAGCGTGTTGTCACGCGTTTTGCGGGTACGCCTTTAGAGATGAACACCGCAGAGCCATTTTAATTAAGGGACATACCTCCCTGTACTAGTTTTCCTGTATTGGAAATAGGTCACGAGCGGCAGCCTTCTTGAGTCACGTGGTCACTGGATCGGAATCCTTTTACAGATCTAGGAACGAAATTCTATTGACTCAAGCGAGGCGCTTCCAAGAAACAAAAAACATAGACGAAGTTGCAACGCTTTATTATTAACAGTAGCATGCCTCCCAACATTTTGGAAGTAAAAAGAGGGCAAAGAAGTTGGCACCAGTAGCGCAGCGATTTTTTGACCACGCCCACTTTTGTGGCCACACACCCTCATTACAATGTTAATTTTACAAAATTTGGCAGGTTCTAAAAGTTTTAACATATTACTGTGGTTTCAGTTATTACAGTTTTGCTAATGAAGGTGACCTGTTATCTTATATTGTTACAATTACTTATTTGCTTATCTAGGCTGCTCTTGGCTGCTCTGGGCCAAAAGCCAATTAAGTTAGAAACTTTTGTTTCTTTTTCTGGCTGGTCAGTGCAGAGAAAAACGGGACTGCAGGTTGAGCTGTCAAAAGAGGGACTGTCCCTCTAAAAATGGGACAGTTGGATGGTATGACTTTAGTACTTAAAGTGGCACTGACACAAAAAAACTACTTTTCAAAATATGAATAAAAATTAAAAGTTGCCTGTAGGCAGGTCCGGACTGGGATTCACAATAGGTCCTGGCATTACAAGTAAACAGAAGCCCCCAACCAGCGCAATAAATATTGACTGTCTATTGCAATTTACAGCAGACCCTGACATTTGCCAGAGCCCCAGGCTAGGGTTAGGGTTGCCACCTGGCCAGTATTTTACCAGCCTGGCCGGTAAAAACGATGGCTGATCTCAATGTTATTAATAGGGAAAAAAGATAAATATATAGGAAGGCTGGTATTTTTTTGCAGAAATGTGGCAACCCTAGCTAGGATCGACACCTTTTCTGGAAAAAAATACCGGCCTTCCTATACCTCCCAACTGTCCAGTTTTTAGAGGGACAGTCCCTCATTTGACAGCTCAACCTGCAGTCCCTTATTTGTACTGGAAAGTCCCATTTTTCTCTGCACTGAACAGCCAGAAAAAAGAAACAATGTTTCTCACTTAATTGGCTTTTGGCAGAGAGCCCAGAACAGCTACAGCAGCTGATAAGATACTTTTGTAACAATTTCAAGATAAGCAAATAAGTAATTGTAACAATATACGATAACAGGTTTCTTAGGAAAAGTTAGACTCACAGCTTAAAGGGCAATTCACCTTCATTAGCAAAACTGTAATAACTGGAAAAAAAAAAACACAGAAATATGTTCAAACTTTTATGACCTTGATGAAATTTTGTAAAATGTATATGGTAATTAGGGGGTGTGGTCACAAAAATGGGCGTGGCCAAAAAGTCACCATACTATGCGCGGCAACTTTTTTCTCTGTCTTTTTATTTCTAAAATGTTGGGAGGTATATTTTTTTCCCTATTAATAACATTGGGATCTGGCCAGGTGGCAACCCTAGTCCGGGCCTGCCTATGGGCCATGTTGACCGTTTTGTGCTGCTTTTGTAAGTAATTGTTACTTGGAGTTCCTAAAAATGACTGTTTTGCCAACTTGACACACAGCCTGTCCGTTTATAATGCTAATCATCGTCATGGTTTTCCATTATAAATATCCAAATTGTAAATACTAATTACAGGCTGGTGTTTCAGCTAGCTTCATGTCATGAGACAAATAATGATCCAGGGCAGCCATTTTTGGGCTCACTTAAGAGTCAAGAGGAATAGGGTTAAAAAAAATCTAGGATCATTATCACCCTTATTGTCCATTGGTTGATATTTCTGCCAACCCATCCTGATTTTAAGTTTCCCCTCATTTCATATTGTTTTTATGTGGTTCCACCAATATATAATGCATAATGTGTTTTTCTGATTTTGCATAATTTTTTTTATGATTTCCTGAAAAGCCTAAATTGGGTGTTCTATTGTATAAGGAGCCAGGCACCCGCTGAAAAGGATTTCCAGGCCCCCTCTCCAACCAGTCCGCCTTTCGTGCTCAAAGGCATGGGGCAGTGTTGGTAAGAGCAGGAAGAGGTAAATGGCAGCAGCCAGCTGAGAGGGAACCATACAGCAGACCCTGAGACAACCTGGGCTCTTCCAGGGCTGTATGCTAGTTATGCCACTTCTGACTAGCAAATGAATGTGGGGGTGCAACTGGGGTTGCATTTCTGGGAGTTTTGAGGCCTTATTTTACATGTTATAAGTTTTGCTAATGAAGGTGAAATTGCCCTTTAAGCTACGGGTCACAGTTCCCACAAGAGACTTGTTTGTTTCAATTGTATCTTTTCTTATCCTTACAAATGCATCTAAGTGCAGGCGTTGAGTATTCTGGGCTGCTTGCCAAAAAGCCTCTTATTTAATTAAGTTTCAGAAACGTTGTATCTTTTTCAGGAGTCAGTGTAGGAGATCAAAGAGAAACTTGGGACTTTTTAATAAAAATCCGGGACTGCAGATTGAGTGGTCAAAATGAAGACTGTCCTGCAGAAAACGGGACATTTGGGAGGTAGAACTACACCAGAACACTTCTCTGTTTTCCCTTTGAAAGGTAAATCTCTGACTGTACAATTACAGGAAATGTCCACAGGTGTTGTTCATTATACAGTTAAACCCCCCATTTTAGATTTTTCAGGGACCAGAAAAAATGGTGTAAAATCTGGGATAATGTAAAAGCAAGGAAATGTATTATGCAGAATATATTGGTAGGACAACACACTGTAAAATGAGGGAGTACTTAAAATCAGGTATTTCAAATAGAGCAGTCGCTAAACCCCTAACAATGCCATTTTTTGGTTATTTTGTACAACTGACTACAGTCAGCTGAAATTTAGACAATTAGTCAGAATGGTCTTGTGATGTTGCCCTGCTTAGAAGTGACCAGTAGACAAATACAAGAGTCCTCTGCACTTAACCCATTATCAATATATTGAAGACATTAAGACATTGTTTGCCTTAAGCTACTAAAATATGCCTTACCCTTTAAACAAAACAGGGATTGTTTGTCCATATATTGCAATATATTTAAGATGGCCAACTACGTCAGACACCTCATAACTGGCCAGTCGTACACTCAAATTGAATCTGTTTCGTTAAGAATTCTATAGCTTCATTATACATTTTACAAAGGGATTAGGTTTTACTTGCAACTTACTTGCTGCTTTCAAAGTAAAACGCCCAAACTTGGTTGCCCTTCCGAGCTATAGTCAGGTGATCCCACTGGTGGCCAATAAAAGGGCAACCAAGTTTTACTTTGAAAGCAGCAAGTAACTTGCAGGTAAAACTTATGTAAAATGTATAATGAAGCAATAGAATTCTTAATGAATCAGATGAAAATTGAGTGTAGGACTGGCCAGACCAGGGATGACTGACGTAGTTGGCCAGCTTAAATATATTGCAATATATGGACATACAATCCCTGTGTTGTTTAAAGGGTAAGGCATTTTTCAGTAGCAGTATGCACAAAATGTCTCTGTCTTAAATATATTGATAATGGGTTGAGTGCAGAGGACTCTTGTATTTGTCTATATGCATTTTTTGGTCACAACCTCATTGCATCCCCACGTAATGGTTTTATAAAGTAGTGTTGAGCACAACTTTCCCTTGTTTGTTATATAAGTGACCAGTAGTGATGTGCAGGTTGATACAATTTTGACCCAAAACCGATGCTTTACTACCAACCAGGCCCACCATTCCGTGTGTCCAATATATCCGTGCCGCCCCAACTCTGATATCACAGAGGGGGGTGGAGCCAGCCGGCCCTTATGTGGAAGTGGAGCAGTTAGGTCACAAACCTCCCATGGCCCAAATAGTTTGAGCAAGCGTGGGCCCAAACCCACTGGACCAGGACTGGACTGGGAGTCAAAATAGGCCTTGGCATTTCAGGTACACAGAGGCCCAATCAGCTCCCCACCAGCCCACTAAATAGTGACTTTCTATGGCACCTTATGGCAGTCCCTCTGGCGTTTGCCAGAACTCACAGATGGCCAGTCCAGGCCTGCACCTGACCTGCAGGTAAACCCACAAGTTTCACAGTCTTCGGACCGACCCACACATCACTAGTGACCAGTAAAACACCAAATGACACTTCTCTGCTCTAACTTAATTTTTAAGCAGTGCAAAGTACAAGACACTCGTTTTTTTCTTTTCTTACTAAATTAATTTTCAACCAACCGTAGCCAGCCACAAAATGGCCAGGAGAGGGATCTGTTTTCTAAAATTCAAACAATTTAAAAACTGTTAATATCTTGCAAACTAAAAAATAATGTATGTAAAGTGCAAGTGTTTAGAACTGGACAATGAGAAATTTTCTGTTCATTTGTTTTGAGGCTTTGCATTTCCATTTTAACAACAGTGTTGATGTTACCAGTCATTTTTGATAAGGGTCATCGACAGATGAATTTCACAATAAATTAATACAGGGTCATACTGGGCCGGGAAAAAACCTGGTGAGCCTGCCGAACTAGACCCAAAAACCTGGTTGAAGCTCCTTGACCTCCCCCAGCCATGACTGAGGCTGCAATAAGAGAAAACAAGGTATGTACACGGAGGGCAGAGGGGGTTGCAGGGGCCAAAGGGGTGTGGGGCCCCTGATGCGGCAGCCCCAGTGGACCCTGGACCCCCCAGTCTGACAATACATCTACAATAATTCCAGGACCAGTGAAATTGGGTTGGGTACTCTTGTTCTAATTAAAGATCAATAGAGCATTTGTTATTGCAAATTCTTAACCACAGACATTCCAGAACTGACCTAATGCCTAGGCCCCATCAACAAAACATTGTCAAAAGCAATGACATTTTAGGGGTAGTAATGGAATAGTTTTGTTTAATAGTGTCTCTACTAGATCCTCAGGCACCCTGGTATGACTGCTAACATTTTCAGTATAAAAACATTTTTTATGAATGTTTCTTTCTTCCAATATATCATACCTGATTTGCATACTTTTCTCAGTTAAGCAGAACATGATCTCTTTTCTGTGGCTCACATCCCCTTTATAACACAGCAAGGGGGGGGGCCGTGTCTTGAAATTCCGTTCTGCTCCAATACCATCAATACCTACCTTTGTTTTACCTACACACATCTATCCACTCCTATCCCTAATCTTTTTTCTGGGAGAAGGAAAGGCATAATCACTGGGGGGGGCGGGGATGTTTAACACACTAGCAGTGTCGGGCCTAGCTGGCCAGGAGTCCTAGCCAACCCAGCGATCACCCCCAACATGTGGATGAGCAACGTGGATGAGATTATTTCCAAAGGAATTTATAGGTGAATATTTAAGGAGTCTTGCAGCAGTTAATAAAAATGATGTCTAGGATACAATAGTTCTATGATCTGTTTGCATGGGGACTTTGACATCTGACTGGTCATTCATTTTCATCCACCAATTGACCTTCTAGTGTGTTAAAATGTCATTACAATAAACTAGAAATACTCTGCTGTAGGAATGGCATACCACAGGGTGTGTGGCCAGTCACAGTATCCATAGCAGGGACACGTCCCCTGGTTTTTTCATATCCCATGTATAGAGACAGGACAGAGAATCACCTGTAAAAAAGAATTCTGCAGTGTAACTGTAGGAGTGAGAGACTTTTATACATGGGAGTATGTAATTTAGAAGCTTTCTAGAGAACAGGTTTCCAGATCCCATACCGGTACATACTTTCAATATAGTATTTATTGACTGAAGTCTCTACAAAGAATGTCTGATAATTCACTGAAAAACAAGCTAAACTACTGGAATCTCAAACAATATCCCTTTATTAGTCCAACATATTATTACAGACATTAGGACTCAATAAAAGAACAATGTGTTGCTTTTTTTTTCAAATAAAGGTAATACATTAACATCTTTGTATTTCTGGATGGCTGTGTACAATCAAGTAGCATGGTTAATAAAACCGCAGGGTGGATCACCTATAGAAATAAAATAAAGATGGTATTAGCAATGGTATTATATGTAAAATATATAGAGGACTCTGTTGTACAATAGGACATTTAAAATACCACAAGCACAAAAAGAACACAAGGTTGATGGCAGAGTGCTTTTGAAGGGCACTGGTTGCTCAAAAATGGTTTCTATATATTTTTAGTTAAAACAAAACATTAAATAAGTTGGACAGTAGCCTTCGCTCAGCAAACATCTGGAATATAGCACACAGGCACCTTCGTACCTATAATGCTCATGCTTTATCTAAGCCCAGTTCTTCTGGGGTGGAGATGCCAAGCTCATCTAAAGTTGGTCGAAGCTCTTGAATAACATAGGGGTAGATTTCCTTGTGAGGTCCAGCCTTGTCCTACAGACAAAATAGATAAACAGCTTTACTGTGCTATAGATACATTACTTAGGCTTTTGTAGTATGATGCTAGCTGTATACAACACATGAAATGGGTACGGATTCCGTTAAACAGTAACGGCTTGACTATTTACACTTGGGAACCAACATATACGAACTGCAGGAAAAATAGTATAATGGCGTAATTTACATTGAATTTGTGAATGTAAAATCAAAATTAAAACTTTATTATGGAGGATTCACTACAGGATACATTTGGGATTTACATATCCGCCAGAAACTGCCCTCTGCTGCATTTTCCAGTAGTTTTGCTTTGCTTGTGGCAATTCACACTAACATCAATGGGAAGGTATTTTCAAACCAAGATGGAGGGGGTTAAGCACCATTACACTAACAAGCCAGACTTTATATAGCTCAGGGACCACTAATTGAATGCTTTTCAGTGTAAGACAGACATTGTCAGCTAAACAGGCAATTAAATTAAGAGTGTTTTTAACAAGGAAATGCAATTTATTTGGCAAGCTTGGTAGATACCAATGAAGACAAACAAATTGAATAGAAAATGCCTCACCTTCACTGCTTCTAGAATACGAACAGCGCTAGCAAAGTCATTTAACCTACGGCACGCCCTCAAAGCAGCATCAATTATTTTTGGTTCTGGAACCAGATCATAACCGATGAGAGTGTTCATGCCTAAAGAAAAAGAGAATTCATTAATTCACTGTACCCTAGTGTTAAGCCAGTCAAAACAGAGATAATTGTTTTGCATCATTAAGGCAAATACTGTAATGTTTTTATAGTTACAGATACATCTATACAGATAGATCTATTTTGCATAAACCCATTATCCAGGAAGCTTAATTTGGAAATGACATTTCCAAAAGTCTACTATTTAAAGAAACAATTCTGCATTTTTCAACTAATTAGCAGTTTCTGTAATGAGAAGACTGTTCCCTTAGCTAGTCATAATTAGGCTAGCACAAATCAATGCTGATGGCAAAGCAATCACACTTTGTTTTAAAAGTTTTTTATGGTGCTCCTCATTACAATAAGGGTGGTAACACATGCAAAGATTCCAGGGAGATTAGTCGCCCAGTGACAAATCTTCTCTTCGGGCGACTAATCTCCCACGAAAAGCCTTCCCGCCGGCTAGAATGTAAATCACCAGCAGGATGGCACTCAAGAGTGCTTCATTTTCCGTCATCCGATGTTTCCTTGTGAGAGATACGGATAGATCAGTTGTTATCCTGAATACCCGAGGCCCTTGGATAACAAGTCCCATACCTGTACTATCATATTGCCTTTAAAAGCTACTTATAACTTTGCCATAAAGTGTTTGCCCAATGCTTTTACATTACCTATCTGACTCCATGTGTTCATCTATGAGGGGGCTGCCATATTTGTGCAGCAGGAGTCCGTTAGCATTTGAAAATTTAACTGACAGGCGGAGATGCGACAGTCAGGTTGGCAAAACAGGTTTAGAAACTTCAACTAACAAATTACAAAAACAAAACTCTCAGCAAAAAACAATTACCATGAGGGAGCTCCCTGTACGAGCAGCCATGTTATGCATAGCGCACGCAAATAATGCGCTTCGGACGTCATGCTCATAGTGAGTATGCTGCGGCATTCGCTCATTACGCACATGCATGTATCCCAACACGCAGCTTGTACTGGGAGCTCCCTCCTGGCGAGGGTGGCCTAGTGCTGGCGGGGGCAATTTTAAAAAAAAAAAAGAAGAAGAAAAAAAAAAAACCTTTGGTTGGGGAAAATGTTTTTTTGCCAGTAGGTGCCCTAACTACTTCTGGGAAGTCACCCAGTATAAAATTTACCTTACAAGAGATATCCCACTGGTTTCTTATTCATTCTTACAATTATGTTATAGAAGTTTTGCTGTAAAGCATAACAATGTTTCCTTTTTGCACCTTTTATAGGTTATTCTGATCCCTTGCAATATTCAGCCATTGTGGTGTTTGTAGCAAAACTGAAATCTGTACAATAGTCATAGACAGCATTTGAGATTACAGAGGCCTCACATGTGACTCCGCAGGGGCACAGTGCTGTAGACTTCCTGTTGGTAACAAACCAAACAAAAAACACTTTTTTGAGCACCTAGGGATGAAGACACACAGAGCTACCTGTCACAGCTACAAAATAGACGAGAGTGATAACTGGCTTTGCGAAGACACCACATGTGTTTTAGCAGAGGCAATTCTCAGTATGGTCTATGGCAGGGTTTTTTTGGCATTTTGTAGCCACAACAAGTAGTTGCTACCTGTAGCTCCATGGGTCTCTTCACCCTAACATCGCAACTCCGTTAAAAATGGCAGCCCGTTTGGTGTAACTGCTACATCTACTTTGCAATGTATGTACTAGTTTATTCCTGTTGACTAGTCACATACAGCTTGCGTGTAGAACAGAGTATTTTTTCACTGAGCATGGGAATGACACAGGAAGAAGCTCTTTTGTATATTTCAAACCCATACATAGTAAAATACCCCCCCCCCCACAAAAAAATCTCTCCACATACTGCAGTGCTGTATATTTCTTATTGCTTAAAGCAGAGAAACTGACCCGGTTGGGGTGAGAGGCTAAAAGGAGCCAAAAAGCCCTTTACAATAGGGTCCTGCGCAGGTCCATTTTTTGGAACCCGTACCCTTCAATCCGCACCCGCATTCTTACCCGCTTGGACCCGCTACCCGACCGGCAAGTACCTTATCCGCAACCGGGAACCGCTGACCATCAAGAATCAGGAAGTGCTGTCATTGTAAACCGGAAGTGACATCATTGGAAGTAGACGTGATCAGAAAAAAAAGAGTAAAAATCGCTATTGAGAAGACCTGCGGCCCAACCAGCAAACCCGCGTCCATAACCGCACCCGGAACTTCTACCTGAAACCCGCAGGCTACCGCAGGTTTTTGCAGGTAACCCGCGGGTACCCAAACCCGCTGCAGGACTCTACTTTACAATGCAAGACAGTTCTCATGCTCACACATAACACTGCCTAAATACCAAAAATGAAAGTTTAACTCTCACATAAAGCATCGGCAGAAACATGCAAATCACTCTTTATGCCCCTGTGGCCAACTATGCATCCAGAAAGGGGTGAAACCAACCTCGTTAGGGCGAGAAGAGCTAACTGTTTATCCGCCTCCCGCAATAAATGACTCCAATAAGGTTAAAAGAATCATGACCCATAGAAGCAGATAAACCGAACTGATTAGGGTGAGAGGGGATAAAAGGAGACAAAAAGCCCTACACATTGCAAGACACGCAGTGTAAAACCTTCTGAACACAGAAAGTATTTAATTGCTTTATGCGACACACATAACACTGCCTTCATACCAAAAATGAGATTTTAATAATCATGTAAGGCATTATGGGCAGAGACATGCAAATCACTTAAAGGAAATCCCAATTTAATGGAGGATGAATAGGTTATTCACACCTTCCAATGCTCAAATAGTAGAGTGGAATTCCTAAAACAAGGGATAATGCAGCTATTGTGTGTTTTATTTCACTGGATTTGCTTCTGGAAAAACTGATGCCAAGGAATTATCAAAATAATTAATCTAAGTAGGTCTACGGTCAGTCTGAAAGATGAACACCAGATGAGCTGTTAACTGGGATTTAAGCATTTAAAAAGCAAGAAGAGACCAAATGCAAATTATTTCAGAGCGGCTGAAAAGGCTATAAACAGTGATTAGCAGATAAAGCATTGCAAATTGTCATTAGATGCATTTTCACAGATGGTCAATATTACCCACTACTTATGTTACTTCAAACACAGAATTAGCCCACACAAAAAAACCTGAAAGGCAGATCAAATATTTACAAGAAGGTTGTGATCAAGCATACTCGATTGAAACAAAAATGACGATGTGTTTACTACAAAGAATTCAAGTGCAGTCTTCCTTCCAGTCTATAGAGGTTAAGGTAAATCTCACCTTTTCTCAGTTCCCAGGCATCAATATCTGGCTTGTTGAAGTATGTCACCCAGCGAGCATCAAACTCCTCATCTGATTCATGTTTGGCATGAGAATAACAGCGAGCAGCTACTGCAGCTGTAAAAGGGAATTAAGAAAATGGAAGAGTTAAGAAGAAAAAAAGCACATTCCTGATATTCCTTCCTAAGCAATCACATGAAACATTAAAACATCCAGAATGAACATTACCTTAAAGGAATTGTTCAATTTAAAAATAAAAACTGGGTAAATAGATATGTGCAAAATAAAAAATGTTTTTAATAGTTAGTCAAAAATGTAATGTATAAAGACTGGAGTGACAGGATGTGTAACATAATAGCCAGAACACTACTTCCTGCTTTTCAGCTATCTTGGTTTCCACTGATTGGTTACCAGGCAGTAACCAATAAGTGACTTGAGGGGGGAGGCACATGGGTTATAATATACTTTTGGATCGATGATGAATGCTAAGGATCAATTGCAAACTCACTAAACAGTTATGTCCCATGTGGCCCCCCTTAAAGTCGCTGACTAACTCAGAGTTAGAGAGCTGAAAAGCAGGAAGTAGTGTTATGTTAGACATCCAGTCACTCCAGCCTTTATAGATTACATATATGGCTAACTAATTATATTGAAAAGATTTTTTTTTTTTTGCACAACCTATTTACCCAGTTGTAATTTTTACACTGAACTGTTCCTTTAAAGTGTTCCAAACACTTTTTCACTTCAGTTTTCAGATTGTTCCGCAGAAATAATGATTTTTCAATTACCTTCCATTTTTCTCAAAATCTAAGTTTTCTATTTAATGTCCCTGTCTCTGGTGTTTGAGTGGCAGCTTAGTGATCCAGGAGCTGAATCTGAACTGTTACAATTTGCTACATTTAGTGGATACATTACTCAGCAGTATCTGTGGATTATTATCAACCATTGTATCAATCTTAACAGCTGCCTTTAATGAAACTCTGGGATTCTGCATCAATATAGAACACGAGCTGCTTTCGAAGGTGAAAAATTAAACTTTACACTTCAATATTAAAAAAACGGTCGGTGATTGGAAAAAGTCTTTATTTCTGGTAAACAATCTGAAACCAACTGAGTAAGTTACTTGGGAGTTCCCAAACCTCACTGTTTTGCCAACCTGACTGTCCCTTCTCAGCCAGTCAGAGTTTATAATGCTAAGGGACTACTGCTGTACAAATATGGCAGCCCTCTCAAAGAGGACCATGGGGGGATCAGATAGATAAGCTAAAAACATTATATAAAATAAAATATAAAATACGTTTATGTCAAAATTATATATAGCATGCAAAGACAATATTCTGATAGATAAAAAAAATGTAATTTCTGGTGTCAGTATCTTTAATATATTGTTAAAGGAAAAACATCTCAGATTTTTAAAAGAATGAAAAAAAATAAAATAAAAAACGAACTTGTAACATACTGCAGCTTCCTTGTGTCCATCAAATGTGCCCCAACCATTACAGCTTATAAAGGGTTCCCCTCCAGCAATACAGTCATATACACACTTTAAAGGAACAGTAACATAAAAAATGAAAGTGTTTTAAAGTAATAAAAATATAATGCAGTGTTGCCCTGCACTGGTAAAACTGTTGTGTTTGCTTCAGAAACTATTATAGTTTATATAGCCATGGGGGCAGCCATTCAAAGGAGAAAAGACTCGGGTTACACAGCAGATAGATAAGCTTTGCAGAACACAATGGTGTTATCTGTTATCCACCATTTAACCTGTGCCATATAGCCATTGTTCAATTTCTGCCATTGCTACACAGCAGCTTGTATTTTAAACATTTAATATAAGTTAAAATGTTTTCAGTTACAAAAATTTTTTTGCTGCTGCTATACTAAGTACTAAAGTATCTCCTGTTACCACAATGCCAATCAAGGACACTCATACATTATGCAATGAAGAATGCAGGAGTGTCTTTACTCCCACATTTCTTGTTACAGATAGAATTGTTTTCCTTACTATTTGTCAGGAGTTCAATGAACAAGCACACAGGACATAAATCTTAATATTTTTATCCACATGCAAACTGTATAAGATTCTCTGAATAGTTACCCTTTAACCTTTTAGGCGCTTTAGACTGTAAGGTTGAAGACACACACTGTCATTAGTAGAAGCTAGCTGTGGCTACAAAATTCTAAAAAAATATACCGTCATAGGCAATACTGAAACCTGCCCCTGCCAAGACAGATGTAGTGTCTTAGCAAAGTCAATTATCACTATTGTCTATTTTGTAGCCATAACAAGTAGCTGCTACTAGTAGCTCTGTGCGTCTTCACCCTAAAGTCTATGTACTGACAAAGTAAAAGTATAGCAGCACGTTTACTGGTACATAGAAGGGCTCCCCAAGCCACTGCTCAAGCTCCCATAGATGGGACAGCTCCACATTTAAAAAACACTTACATAAAGGAAGGAGGAGTTGGCAAAGAACGATTACTCTCAGGAATAATGACAAAAAAAATTCATGGGGATGGAAATAACATAGGCTCAGTTACATACAAGGTTCATACTTGAGATGTATTAAGATTTTACCCCCACTTTAATGATTTTATCCCCACATCATGACTCCCATTGCTGCTGTGCCACTCATGTAAACATTCCTGCTATACAAACTTCAATTACCAAGGCTTAAGTTACCATCACACTGGACACCACTTCATGTTCATGTAGCAATTTTCCATCACATGTCACTACCTATCTCTGCTTCTGCCTTTTGATCTGGTATCTTCTGCCTTCTTTGTGCTTCTCACACAGTGCCTCCAAGCACATTGAATTAAATAAAGGGAGGCAGTAACAGTATGCACATGTATAAGGAAAATTTAATATATGCAGCCCTTCCAAATCATGGTATTTTAACAAAAAGTTGCCAAAAAAACACATAAGCTACTAATTACAAACTTTTAAAGGAGAAGGAAACGAAAAAAATATAACCTACTCCATTTTGTGCGTCATCAGGCCCCCTTCTGAAACGCCGCAATGAAAACTGTAATTTCAGAATAGTTTTTGGCCACCAGCGTCTAGAAGTCTTGCTGTAATGTAAACTTTGGCGCCGCCATTTTCAAATAGGCACGTCACTTCCGCCCTGGGCAAGCTCCTAGAGCTTTAGAGTTAACAATAAAGGTATGCGTCCTTTCATTTTTTTTTTATAATAAATCACTGCAGACCTCAGTCAGATATACCCGTTCGCTGGATTGCTTTTTATCTTTATTAGCAGCTTAGCCCCTCAGCTCCTGCGCTTGCTCGCTGACAAGCTGTAAATTTAAACCAGAGCGAGCGCAGGAGCTTTAAACCTCACTGAGTGTCCTAGGAAGCAGGATCGCGATTGGAGATAGAATGAATGAGGCGGGGGCAGAGAGGTCAGTGATGACGTACGGCTCCATCACGTGACCACAACGTCATCTCTACCAAAGGTACACATCAGATTCTAGTGCGCATGCGCAGGGCACTGCTGCTAACTATTGCGCATGCGTGTGCCCTATTCTGAGTGATTTTCGGACTGCAAACTGGGTATGATTTTATATACATGTTTAAACTTTTTTTTAAAACGATTGCTGCCTTTATATTGGGGAAGAAACTAATGAGGGAATGTTTGCTGTTAAAGATATGTTCTGTTCATTGGCAACACTTAGAGCTGAAATTTATTTTTGACTTTCCTTCTCCTTTAAAATCCTCAGAGATACGGACATCAGAAAATAACTTTTTTTTATATATCTATTATAACATTATCTTTGAATGCTATTTATAATTTTGCCATAAAAGTATTTGCCTGATGCTTTTACATTACCTTTCTTACCCCCATGTTCCTCTATGAGGGGGCTGCCATATTTGTGCAGCAGTAGTAGCATTAGAAACTCAAATGACAGCCTGAGATGGGACAGTCAGGTTGGCAAAGCAGTAATTATTACTTACAAAAGCAGAACAAACGATCAACGTGACCTATAGGTAACTTTTAATGTAGATTAATATTTTGAAAAGAAAATTTTTATAGTCAGTATCACTTTAAGTAAGTGATTGTTAAACGTATTCTTGTGATTCATTATTACGCGAAAAATGATTAGTTCTGTAATTTTAATATTTTATATGTACTGTAAATAAGTGGCTTTAGTGTAGGTCTAACACACAAAGGGACCCCTGAAATAACACAAGGAAGCTTTGGAACTAATTTGCATTTGTGCACACTTTACTTTGCACTTTATTGTGAAAATAAAAAGTTGAACTTATATTTATAAACAGTGTAATAATAAATCAGCCCAATAAAGGAGTTCGCTTATTTTTTTGATCTCATTAAGTTGACGGGTTCACAAATTCATTTAAGGGAACACTGACTCCCACCTCTATCACAAAGCAAAACATAAAAACTGCAGTATTAAATGATGTTTCAACATTATGAACAGCAAACACTTGAGGTCTGTGCACATATCAATTCTCTCATGGTCCGGAAGTGAAAAGCAGCTGGGATGGGAGGATCCAGTTCTCCTTCACTACACATACACTAGTTCCTCAAAGTCACCTCTGCTTCCGGGTTTTATACACACACACCACCATCAGCTGCTTTTATAAACACACGTACGACTGGTTAGAAATAGACACTGATTGATTTGTGCTGTTAATAAACCTATAAACTTAGTGAATAAAAAAAACTGAAAAGGAAGAAGTTCTTCCTTTTTTGTTTTTTGATTCACTGGTAGAGTGGAGTTGCAAGCACAGAGCAACTTAAATGGAAGCCAACCACACAACAATCTCAAATTGAACAGACCACCAACAATCTTCTATTTTTAGGGTTGGGGGAGACGGGCAGATTCGGGGAGATTTAGTCGCCTGACGACTAATCGCCTCATCTGCGGGGCGACAATCTCCCCGAACTGCCTTCCGTCTGCTTGAATGAAGAATCGCCTGCACTAATGCACTCGCTGCACTTTGATTTCCAAAGTAGCCTGAAGTTTCCTCGTGAGGCAACTTCGGAAATCGAAGCGTCGCGAGTGCATTAGTGCAGGCGATTCTTCATTCAAACAGGCAGAAGGCAGTTCAGGGAGACTGTCGCCCTGCAGAAGAGGCAATTAGACGCCAGGAGATTAAATCTCCCAGTCTGCCCCAACCCTTAAGGGTAGGGACACACTGGGCGATTTGGGGAGATTTAGTCGCCTGGCGACTAATCGCCGCGACTTTCCACGACCAATCTTCCCCGAATGCCTCCCCTCACTCTGCGCCTGGATAAAATGAAAAATCGCCTGCGCTAATCACACGCGACGATTTGTTTTCCGAAGTCGCCCGAAGTTTCCTCGTGAGGCAACTTCGGGCGATTTTGGAAAACGAATCGCCGTGTGTGATTAGCGCCGGCGACTTTTCATTTTATCCAGGCGCATAGTGAGGGGAGGCATTCGGGGAGAAAAGTCGCTGCGATTAGTCGCCAGGCGACTAAATCTCCCCAAATCGCCCAGTGTGTCCCTACCCTTAACTAAATAGAGACTATGTATACACAAAACTCAAATCTGAAATACTAGATCTCATTTATACTAAAAACTGAGCTGATTAACTTGCACACACAAAATAAACAAATAAATGATCTAATGCTGCTGCTACTATGTGATACACTAATAACCACATATGATAAGACAGCAAGTTTTAACATACAGCAGTGATACATTTGATAACTATATTGCAGAATGGATTTCTTGTAAGAAAGCATATATAGAGTACCAAAAAAACATCATTCAATCTTTAACTGTCTGACCTAAATCCATAATAACTTGTTGAATTATTTCAATGTGAACAGTGAAGTGTAATAAAAGAAAGTATACAATTATACCTTATGTCTATACTCTATATACTGCTGACAATGAGCCTGTCTTCTATCATTTTACTGGCAAAGAGCAGATTGACTAAACTGAAGATAAAAAAAGCCACATTTGCACACTGGATCTTTTGTAACACCAAGTCTTAATAAATGATCACTAGTTGAAATGCAAACTGAAAAACAGCACATGTCCTAATGCTTCACCTTATGGCCCTGCAGTTCTCAGGATACCGGAAACAGTTCAACAGCTGCACAGAATACCCTGTTTTTCTAATATATATATTTTATTATATAATTTGAATAATGTAATGGCTGAGAAAGAAATAACTATAAAATAAAGATGTGTTGTGTTGCTGTGGAACAGTATAATTTGCACATCATTCAGGAAAGTTTCAGTTTGGAAGGCACCTATTCCCAACGTTACAATGACATATCCTGCCTTGTGTTGTGTGTGTTATGAAGCTGGAGTGTTTGAGAGCAGATCAGGATCTGCCCGAGTCATAATTGCATTAGTGAAACAGGGCTCCCCATCAGACAGGAGTTTTGTGCATTGCTGCCAGGGAATAGCATCACTGTACAGATCAGAAGCTGACGTCTTGCTACATCTCCCTGAGTGAACACACTGCCATTCCCAGGCTGCTGCACTGCGATTGCAAGAATCCTCTACAACAAGACTACAGTGCGGTTGTACAAGTCACAATTATCCAGCAAGTAGGCCTCGTTTAAAGCCTGCCTCGGTCATTACAAGGGCACTGCAACGGGCGGCTCCAGAACTCTTTCAATGGAAGCCAAGGGAACTGATACCGGCAGAGCTGAAGGAGGGGGCGGGCAGAATTTGCAGGGTTTCACTAAGACATTGGTAGCTGGGAGCAGACTCAAGCAGTGCCGCCCACACAGGTGTAGGAGTATTCGAGCATGTCAGGCGGTGGGATACAGCTGAACTCAGGGGGCGCCCGCGTCCTAACTCTGACCTCAAGGGCACATCGGCTTGAGGGAAAGACGGAAGTAAGGACAAATATCGCGCGCTCACCTGGGGAGCCGGCGGAGACAGGCTGCAGACGGCAGCGGGGAAGGCTACGAAGTCCAGAGGAAACGCAACGCCTGAGGAGAGCGGCTCCCAACATGGCTGCAGCGAAGCGATGTGTAAGGTCGGGTTATCACAGCCGGAAGAAAGAGGCACGCGCACACTGCACGCTCGCTCTCAACCACGCTCCAGCACTGACACTCAGACAAGGGGAAAGAGAGGCGTGGCTTCTGCGAGAAAACGTCAGACTACCATCGAGTAGTGCCGGTAACAAAGTGAGGGCTTTTGTTCAGAGCGCCCCGCACAGGACAGGATGCGAAGTATCACGTTGTGCAGCAGTTGTACCTTAGTAGCGTCATTATACAGGAATCAGAACCTTCGCCTGCTAAGGAGCCATTATACTTGTTATAACACTATTCGTGTTGAAATGAAAAAGTTCACAACGGCTATTCGTATACTTGTCCTATCAATTTCTTAATTGGATTTTAACTATTGGATTCCTCCCATAGTTCAAACATTATGTAAATAAAAAGAGGCAGGTTATGAAAGTTTGAACATATTTCTGTGTTTTTTTCCAGTTATGACAGTTTTGCTAATGAAGGTGAATTGCCCTTTAAGCTGTGAGTCTTTTTTTACCCCAAGGGACCTGTTTTCTTATATTGTTACAATTACTTATTTGCTTAGCTAGAAATTGTTACAAATGATCTTATATTCTGTTGTGGCTGTTCTGGGTTCTCTGCCAAAAGCCAATTAAGTTAGAAACATTGTTTCCTTTTCTGGCTATACAGTGCAGAGAAAAACGGGACTTTCCAGTGCAAAAGAGGGACTGCGGGTTGAGCTGTCAAAAGAGGGACTGTCCCTCCAAAAATGGGACAGTTGGGAGGTGAGGTTGTTGGAAAAAGAATTTTGGAATCTAAGCAATTCCAAGTACCCAGAGTGTGTGTGTGGGGGGGTCATTTACCATTGTCCCAAATGTAAGAGCAACATGGACACAAAAGGACACCCTTCCTTCCCTACTGACAGTGCTAGCCAAGAGGTACTTGTGCCTGGCAGGTAAAAATGATGGTTTATTCCAATGTTATTAATAGGGAAAAAACATAAATATATAGGAAGACCAGTATTTTTTTCCAGAAAAGGTGGCAACCCTACCCATGACCCCACTACCCTTACCAGCTTGCCCTTGCATGAACTTTGATTAGCGGAGTGGAATGCATCATACAGGAAATATTTTTTAATTGCAATTTTTGTAGCTGCCTCTTCTGCCTACCCCTAGTTCCGGCCCAACTGCTGAGCCTGAAAAAATATTGCTCACCTTATGTAGTGTAGGAGACATATAGGCTAGGTGAAACCTCACTAATTTTGTAGGTAATAATGAATAATATATGGATCTTGTTTTACTTTGTGCTACATAAATATTTTCCTTAAAAATGGCTCCATATAGATCTGTTTCAGTTGTTGTCTGATTTTAAATGAGGGATGGCAGTGTCCTAATGGTCCCTGCCAAAAGCACAGTAAGAGGGGGTTTAGTCAATCACATCCCTGCTATCACACAAGCAAAGACAGGCTTCAGTTGCCTATCAGGTCAGCCTAACTGCTGATTGGTTCCTATCCTGCAGTGCAATGTGCTAAGTGCCACCAGCTCCCCTGCACAGCCTGGGAAAGGAGGCAACAGGTGTGCAGGGCTAGCAGGGTTTTTTCCAGAAATTTTCGCTAAATCAGTCCAAAACACTACTTTTCTCAGCACATGCCTTATAGATTTTAAAGAGTATAATGCACTGCCACATTCTTGTTTTTCACACAATATGTCTCCAAAACAGGGCATAGAGCACAGTGCAGTCAAGTGCAAGGTATCCTTATTCTTATACATATTAGTACAATAGCCAATACATCCTGGATAATAGGCACTGTTTCAGGCTCTATGGCCTTTGATCAGATTGGTGCTTCTGTGATTTTGTTGACATTCCACAAGCTGAAATAGGCAGGTATGTCACTTCCCTAAATGATGTGAAAATACAGTTAGATTCCACATTAGTGTCCCAGGTCTTCCTAAACACAATCACCACTCGAAAACATTTCAATGTGGAATTGCAATGCTCAGATGTTATTTCTAATATCTGTCCACATATGTGTTTCAGCTTTAAATATGGCATGCAGTAAGTACAGAGTTCTGTAGAGTTGGCCCTGAACACCTGCATTCAGACAGTAGCCAGTACCTTCTACTGATTGGTTGGCAGTTTATCATCTTTTCATATAGTAGGAACAGATTCATGCTTCTTCGGGCCCTTGGTTGTGCCCTGCCCTCTCTTAGCTCTACTCTAGCCCTATCCACAATCACACTCTGCCCATACCCTGTACACATGCCACATCAATCTGATGACATTGGGGCCCCTGGGAATTATGGACCCAACACAAGACTGGCTAGGCTTCATGGAGACCCACCACTGGCATATAGTATGAGAAAGCCTATTTTGTGTGTTAAGATGAACTATCTTGTCAATGTCAAGTATAGAGTGGGCATGCACAAGAGCCATCATTTTTAGATTTGGCTATATACTGACTCTTGTGGAACCACTTATGAAAGTGGGACGTATCATCATATACTTTCACAAAAGAATGAACCAAATAACAAACTAGATTTGAACCCCAATTTGCATATTAATACAGTAGAACCCCTATTTTATATTTTCAGGGGACCAAAAATTATGGTATACCTTAAACTTGAACCTTAAAATCAGGGAAATATATTATGCATAACAAAATGCTGGAAAACTTGAAATTAGGTTATGTAAAATTGCTTTTTCACTGTATCTGCATAAATTCAAAAATACAATAATATACAGCCAGTCCCCGAGTTACATACAAGATAGGTTCTGTAGGTTTGTTGAATTTGTATGCAAGTTGAAACATATACATTTAGGGCATAAACACACATGCGGATGTTCGCCACGTCTTCGGCACGGTCCGTGCAGCGGTTTCAAGCTTAGTCAATGGCACATGCCGCTAGCGTATTTACGTAGTGGCCAGCTTTTTTAAAACCTCTTCAACAGCTCAATGTAGGTTCACTGACAGGCACAGTGACAGATTGGGTGCAGCTACATGGAGCAATGATCGGGTTCTACTTTATTTGTGGCCTAACTCTGCTCATTGTAACTGTGCTCAGGTCGAAACTGTGCCTGCCAGTGGGGCCACATTGAGCTACACATGAGAGTGAATTTGCCTGCCTACAAAATGCAGATGGAGAGGAGTGGATCATACACCATGTGTGACTGTAATCAATGTCGGACTGGCCCACCGGGATACCAGGAAAACTCCCGGTGGGCCCAGGTGTCAGTGGGCCCTCTTGCTTCTAACCATTTGGCCTATTTCATGGTCATTCCCTATTTCTTTATGGTAAAAAGAGGCTTAATAATGGAAGTATTGTAGAGTAATAATAATAATAAAGTATAGTAAGTAGCTATAAAAGACTAGGAGAATAAAAAGGTTGACTTCAGAGAGGAGGAATAATAGTTTGGAAAGTGGGCCCATGGTCACGGTTTACCGGTGGGCCCACCATCTAAAGTTTACAAACAGCCCCCCACCAGCCCAATAAATAGTGACTCTTTATGGCATCTTACAGCAGCCCCTCTGGCATTTGCCAGAATCTACAGATGGCCAGTCCAGGTCTACTTGTTATTCTTTTGGAGCAAAGCAAGTCTGCTGTGCCTATTGCTTCAATCCAATTGAGGGAATTCTGGAACTGACTTGGCACACCTTTGTATGATTGAACGCAAATACCTGTAATGTAATGTAATGAGTAATTACTTCGATTTATATACCAGTTTGGGAGCAACCATGGGGTGTTTTCTGGGAATGGTTGGGATGTAACTGGTGTTCATGGGTAGGACAGTCCATGACCAGATCACAAATCTCCCCAAAACCAGGTTTGGAAGTTTGATATCTATGGGACTGGAAGATAGATGCATTGTGATTGGTGCAGGCCAAGTGGCTAGCTTGGCCTACATTCAATTTCCTAAATTATTGTAAGGCCAGTCTGTAACTAATGCTAAATTAGTGTTCAAAATAAATTTGTGAAAAATAGAACATTGGGAATGAAAACCCTGCCTAGTGCAATAAAATAATTGTTCCAACATATCACATATTGTCTGTCTCTCAGGAAGGTCATGCTATGTGACTAAAATAATGTAGCAGTGGATATATATATATATATATATATATATATATATATATATATATATATATATATATATATATATATACAAAACAAAAATAGTCGGTGCACTCAGAAAACCTGAATTACAGCCTAGGTGCTGGAATATAATGCATACAAATAAACAAGAAGAGTCCGCACTCCTAGGTCCTAAAAAAATTTAATCAACGTTTCGGCTCTTTAACGTGAGCCGTCTTCAGGAAGTGAAAGCCACATACAAACACAGCTATATATACACAAAATAATTATCAAAAGAAGCGCCAAAGCTGAGCATGACGCTAGGGATGGGCGTGCACTGTTGGGTGACGCCATCAGTGGAAAAAAACAGTGTAAACATAATAAGAATTTCAATGTTAGAAATTAAACGTGGACGAATCGAAAACGGAATGAAAAAAGTTCAAAGCATATTAGAGATAAATAAAGAAACACTGTTCTGTCACTTCACAAATGGAATGTACTCAATAAACAAATTAAGTTTTTAGCCACACACATTGGAATTTGTAATAATGTACAAAAAAAGGATTTCCTAAAAAGCAAAACAAATGTTGCAAGAAAATGCTTACAGGGTCTGCTTTTCATTACATGCTTTACCCTACCCTTTAATAGCTGAACGATCTCCCTACAACAACACTGTTCGGGCAGCCTTTGGTCTGGTTTTAAACATCACTGAAACACGTTAAGAAACTTTTATCACTGTATTATTCCACTTCGTTTAATTTCTAACATTGAAATTCCTATTATGTTTACACTGTTTTTTTCCACTGATGACGTCACCCAACAGTGCATGCCCATCCCTAGCGTCATGCTGAGCTTTGGCGCTTCTTTTGATAATTATTTTGTGTATATATAGCTGTGTTTGTATGTGGCTTTCACTTCCTGAAGACGGCTCACGTTTAAGAGCCGAAACGTTGATTAAATTTACTTTTTTTCTTCACAAGACCTAGGATTGCGGACTCTTCTTGTTTATATATATATATATATATATATATATATATATATATATATATATATATATATATATATATATATATATATATACACACACACACACACTATGGGGCCGATTCATCAATAGTCGAATATCGAGGGTTAATTAACCCTCGATATTCGACTGGGAACTAAAATCGTTCGACTTCGAATATCGAAGTCGAAGGATTTTGCGCAAATCCTGCGATCGTATGATCGAAGGATTTTTCGTTCGATCGAACGATTCGAAGGATTTGAATCCAACGATCGAAGGAAAATCCTTCGATCAAAAAATCACAGGCAAGCCTATGGGGACCTTCCCCATAGGCTAACATTGATTTCGGTAGGTTTTATCTACTGAAGTAGGTGGTCGAAGTATTTTTTAAAGAGACAGTACTTCGATTATCGAATGGTCGAATAGTCGAACGATTTTTACTTCGAATCGTTCGAATCGTTCGAATTCGAACGAATTTAACCAATTCGATGGTCGAAGTACCCAAAAAATACTTCGAAATTCGAAGTTTTTTACATTCGAATTCTTCACTCGAATTTTGTAAATCTGCCCCCAGATGTGTGTGTGTATTGTTATTAATTTTTTCACCACTTTTCAGTCATACAGAGGTTTAAATTCCCACAGCATAATGGTCATACATATTGCTAGTCCTCATGGAAAGTCCAATGTAATCTGCTTTGTGCAGCTCCTATTATATTTTTCTTTAAAGACAGTGAATTATGACATCTCTGCAGGGTCTTCTTAGGTTTGGCTCACAATAAAAAACATACTGGCTGATGAGAGTCGGAATAAAATCTCAATCCCCATATCTCCCAGTAGCAGCTTGGATGCATTCTCCAGTAAGCAATTGTCTTCTCACCCTGCTTTTATTATCTCTTATCTTGCTTCCACTGAGAATGACATGAGAATGTCTGTGGTAAGAAGAAACAAACACAATGATACAAATGATTTTGTGGGGGGGAACTGAAACTGTTCAACAGAATATAACAGAGCCAACACAAACCTGTTCTACCTGAGGTAATATCCAGAAAGTCAGTGTGTATGCTGCTTGTTTATAGATGGGAATACAAATATTTCATCTATTCATTCATACACATTCATGTATATTTCAATGCTGTTCTGGCAGTCTTATTTTGTACCAATTTTAGAAATGTACCAAACCCAAAGGATTTGTCAGTTCCAATAATGCATAAAAAGGATAGGTTCAATCTAAAAAGAAACTGCAAAAATAGCTAATCCTTTCCATACTCTCGCTGTCACCGGTAATCAGGAACCATTGATACTAAGCATTTTGAGAGATTCCTCTTCAATAAAGTATTTACATTTAAATGGGCAATATGCAAAACAAGCTAGAAGTGAGAACATATGTGCACAAGTTATTCAGCAAAGATATTTTATCTACAGGATTGTGTTTTTTTTTTTTAAAAAAAGGTCCTGGGAGTACCATGCTACTTCCTCTTGTAAGGTACATCTCTGGCCAGACACCCTTGCAAAAACCTGCAAGTAAAGTTCCTAATAAGGGAATATTGCACTCCTGTGCGGACAAATGTATTTGTATAAAAAGAATGTACTAGGTTACTTTTTTTCTGTAAATTACAACAAGCAGCCGTGAGATGAAAGATGTAAGGTATAAGAACCTAGAAGCATATGGTCCAAGCAAAACATTTGCTGCAAGGCCCCTCCTTAATCCCACCACCAAACACCTACATTCCCACTATCCAGTTCACCTACATACCTTATCTTCTGTATGTGTAACTGTAAATTGAACTCTTCAGAGACAATTTTTGTTTTTATCTGGGGTCCCCAGATTTCATGTGGCAGGCTCAGTCACTGTTAACAATAGCTCCATGAAAAAGCTCCATGAAACAGTAGCAGGGCAGTGAGGTTGTGGAATGCCCTGCTGGATTATACACATAGTATAGACATTGGTGCATACCTCCCAACTGTCCCTTTTTCGGAGGGACAGTCCCTCTTTTGACTGCTCAACCCGCAGTCCCTCATTTGTACTGGAAAGTCCCTCTTTTCTCTGCACTGAACAGCCAGAAAAAGAAACAAAGTTTCTCACTTAATTGGCTTTTAGCAGAGAGCCCAGAACGGCTAGCAGGTGCAAATAAGATACTTTGTAACAATTTTGAGACACAAACACACAGTTTAGATAAGGAGAAATATTTTCAAACTTTCACAACCTGCCAAATTTTGTAAAACAAACATGGTAATTAGGGGGTGTGGCCACAAATTGCGGAAATTTTTTTTTGTCCCTCTTTTTACTTCCAAAATGTTGGGAGGTATGTTGGTGTATATATAGTTTATATATGTAAGTGTATATATACGTGGGTATAAGTATGTGTATATATGTGTACTGTGTTCATTTGGAGTGGTTGAACCTGATGGACTTTGGTTTTTTTTCAACCCAACTTATCTACGTTATTATTAACACAGTGCATTACTAACACATGATATGTTTTTCACTACTGCCATAAATATATGTGAGCAAAACAGTGTGCCTGGTCAATGAGGTAAAGGCATGGGCTGATTCCAGTTCCAAATCATGATCCAGAATATCCAGATTCCTAGTCCAGGTGTAATGGGGTACATAATAACTATTTTAAACATTAATTATAGGGACACATTAATTTAATTATCTGTGCTAATACTGTAATAGAGTCTCCATGAAGTACCAAGGTAACAGTAAGTAGAGCATAGATAGGTGCTTTCATTCTTAAGGTTGCCACCTGGCCGGTATTTTACTGGCCTGGCCGGTAAAAATTATGCTTGATGCCAATGTTATTAATAGGAAAAAAAGGAAACCCTATACATTCTATATGCAATTTAAGATTGTGATTTGAATACCATGTACCAAACAGCATGTTCTTATTATCCCTAAGGCATTTATAGTAAGCATCCTGCCGAATGTCTTTTTATGCTGTTCTATATCCTGATCCATCAAAATACCTGTACTATAATTTATTTATATTTGCTTTATGCTTTAAATGTGAAAGTTGGAAGATATTTCTGTTTGGTTTATGCTAAAATCATTTGCAAAACTTGATTATCAGAATGGCTAACTGTCATTTTCTGTGTGACAGGTGTATGGGGGCTTCTATCCACATGAGTACCCAGTTTTTATTTTTATACTGAACTACTCTTTTCAGACCTATTACTGTTTAACAAAACACAAAACACTACAGCCTGCTTTGCATGCAAATAGTAATAAACTTCTAGCTTCCGAGTGTAATCTCCAATTGTTTTGCTTTTAACCAAACCTAAAACACACAAGAGCAAATAACAAGAGTTGTCTGCCGCAAAATATAAAACCACATATGAGCACAGCTTTATTCCATCAACATGAAGCACAGTGACACAGAGTAAATTATCACAGCTAATATAATCAAGCCTTTAGCCTTGTAGCTCTAAGTGCCTTTGATAAGCCCAAAATGAAAAGCTTTATTAGAAAATGTTTTGGGTAGCCTTAGGGCAAGTGAAGCAGAGGGAATCTGTGGCATCGTCATCAATAAAACTGACAGCAGCTATGTCACAGGAGTTGGGTGCCACAACTCAAGTAGTAAAAGACTGCTGGCCACAGGCTCTTAGTTAGTTCATGCGTTTAATTCCTTCACTAATGTAATGACTTTGAAGCACTTTTTGACCTCAAAAGCACTATTCCTCTAACATAAAAAGATGATAACATAAAAGAGATGTTCATGTCTAGTATTTGACTTTAAATAGACTTTGGCTATGTATAGTGCATGCCAAATATTTCTGCTCAGACTGTCCCACCTGGTCAGTTTGTGGTTAGATGGTCCACAATCCTGGTGAGTCTTGGTTGGTCCATTGTGGCCCCTACATAGTTTTCCACATTTGCACCTCCCTGATGCGTTGCAGCAGCAGTCTCCTTCCACCTGACTTAAATTGTGCTGCAGGCAGAATTCATATTGTATATACCTCATCCAGGGCAGCCATCACGGGGGGACAGGTGGGGGACAGGGGGGGCCCGGCCACGCCACACTTACATGATTAGCCAGGCCTCCATCTTTCTGAGAGCTGCTGACTTCGGGAAGGCATGGACGTTTAAGGGGCCACCAATTTTCTTATAATGTGTGTGGGGGGGGGCCTGGCAACCAATTTTGGCCACCAATTATTTTTCTCATGTGGGGTCCTAGCCACCAATATTTTTTAATGGGGGCCCTGGCCACAAATGTTTTTTTATGGGGTGCCCTGACCACCAATATCTTTTTATTTTTTATTAACATGTGGGAACCCTAGCCACCAATATTTTTTTTTTTACTGTGTGGTGGGGGGTGAACCTGTGGGGTGGGGAGGGCGGACCTGTAGGTGGGGCTTGCGGTGGGCGCAGCTCAGGGGGCCCAGGAAATTTTGACGTATGGGGCTTTGCGATTTCTGATGGCGGTCCTGACCTCACCCATTGCTGCTGTGGCCTAGTCCGACACTATTTCTGCTGACCAACAGTTAAACTCGAGATCAAGACTTATGCTTTCAGTTCTGTAATGACTGACTGGATGTTTTGGATCTGGGAATCAATCATAAATGAAAAAATACAGTCAAACATACTTGTGTGCTTCTTTACAGTGACTGTAGTATTATCACTATTACCAACTGTACAGGTTCTGAACTTTTGATGAAACAGTTGGTTTTGCGATGCAGTCCTAAACTTCTAACCCATAGTTTCTAAATTAAAATGAGCTCAGATTTGTCAACTGTAGTAAGACTATCAAAAGGACATTGCTATATAAAATTGCACATGGTTATCCAACCTTCAGCCTTTCAGCCATTGCTATTTTCACTAGCTTCCATATTTCCATATTCCTTATCATTACTTCTTTATTTATGAGCATTACCCCGTCCATTACTTTTTTGTACACTGTGCTGGAGCTGGCCACACACTGACCAAAAGATTCACTTCTCAGTGATCAGCTCTAGCAGGAAAGGTGAAGGATTTAGGACTTTGGACATGCCCAAGTAGTTTTTTCTATTTTAATCACATTTCCCAATAAAATTGCTCACCAGTTTATATAATACTTTTTTAGCTAAAGCTTTTAAGATACCATTCTATTGCTGCAATATTATCAAAATGAAGATGATGTTAAGATGATGATAACTGAGTTTGTCCTTGTCCTATGTAAAAGTACACTAGTAGGTAACTATTGTTGTTCCTGAGGTATAACTTGCCATATGTGTTTAAAACTTTAGTATCATCCCTCAGACTCTTCTGTTTTACTCTTGTTTTTTCTCTTCTTTGAGGTACAGTGCTCAATATCAGATTCAGAAAACCTCTTTGCAGTCTCTGTAGGGACCATTGACTGTGGGGGTTGGTATCCCTCCTCTTGGGGGTCAAGGGGTTCCTTGGAAAGGAGGATATTGATTGATGGGTATTTTTTTTGTACAGTGAGACACGGAGCTGGATGTTGAACATTTGGCCCTTTCTGCTCCCATACCTCCTGCAGTGTCTTATACTGAAGTTTGGTGACCTGGTGAAGACCATCTATTTTTCGTTTCAATATTTCTACACAGGTGACAGCTTTGGTTACTCCTCGACCATAAGCACTGAAAACAATCTGTCCAGTTCCCTCTGACAACATATGGGTTGCTGCATACCCAATGAGGTTACGGATTTTACTGCCTTCTTTCACTCTCATTTTTACTACATCTGGGTGAAGGTTCTTGAATGGCAAAGGCTGTCCATCATCTTCATCAACTGTCTGAACCCGGCGGAAGTTCTCCATTCTGAATTTAGAGAGAGAAGATTTTTTTAAAATTTCCTCTGCCCTACATGATATAGAGTACAAAATAAAGGTTACAGAGCAAAGTTATCTTTCTAGTAAGTGACTATCTAACTCAGCTGGAAAATGAATGATAGATTGTAAAGACCACATCTGTGAGCATTTATCCGGCAAGAACACTGATTTTAATGACAACCCAGAACATCTTTTAACTGTCTAGAGCAAGTCTACAGTTCTCTTGTGGTGAATCAGCACAGAATTCACCAAAGGGACCTGTATACTTGCAATAACAATGATTCTCTGATTGATAATGGATGAATCACTTAAGCCATCAAAAGATGCAGGTTGCCTCTTCATCATAATTGCAACAATTTGCTACATGTCATGTCATAATAGCTAAATGATGTGCAGGATTTAGTTAGTATTTTCCTCGAGCAGTAGAGTCTGCCTTATTATTGTCAAGTGTGCCTAGGATCCATCAGGCTGCATAAGGGTTAATTTGAGCAGTCCAGATATAGTATTATAGTCTGGAAAAGTTCTAAAGGTCCTCAAATAGATTGACACCAACTAGAATTATTAGAAAAAATAGGATAAAATGTATGATTCTCAAACAGTTCTACAGTATACAAATTGATTTAAATATTTATTTAAAGGAGAACTAAACCCTAAAAATGAATATGGCTAAAAATGCCATATTTTATATACTGCTCTGAGCAGCTGTTGAGAAGCTAAGCTTAGGGGCTGTCACAAATTATCACAGAAAATTAGGTTGGCCTGTAATATAAGATGATGCTACAGGGCTGATTATTAAATTCTAAAGCTAATTGCACTGGTTTCTGTGCTGCCATGTAGTAATTATCTGTATTAATTACTAATCAACTTTATATTGTGACATTTGTATTCTATGTGTAATATATATTTTGAGGGATCCCTGATTTAGAGGCTATCACACTAATTACAAAAATAAATTAGGTTAGTGCTAGAAAAAACAGTATGTCAACTAAAGGAATACATGGCAATTTACAGCTGGCTGCCCCTTAAGATGGCCATAGATGCAAAGATCCGCTTGTACGAATCGAGGATTCGTACAATATTCGGACCGTGTGTGGAGAGTCCCAACATTTTTCGTCCGGCAGAGATTGGTCGTTTGGTCGATCGGACAGGTTAGAAAATTTCTGTCGGCTGCGGGTAATATCTCTGCATGTATTGCCGATCATACGATTTTCAGTGGGAGACTGTCACCAGCTTTTGTCAGACATAATCGTACGATTGTCAGGGGCAGAACATCGGCTGATCTGTTCTTACTACTTCTGAATGGTAAGACTTTTATCTTTATGGTTAGTGGCAGGTCGGGAGAAAGTCCGATCGTACGTTGATTCGTACGATCGGATCTGTCGCCATCTTAAGCCAGTCATATGGTTAATTAATTCCTCATGTGGCTAATGATTTGTTGTGCTTCCTACTGGAGGTTATTGTACACATAGATATACAGAATTGCCATCAGTGAAGGCAATGTTGAGTACTTGAGAGACATGGGTTCTCTATTTCCAATAATTTTTAAAATTTTTAAAAACGTGGATTATTTGGATAAAATGGAGTCTATGGGAGACAGCCATTCCGTAATTCTGAGCTTTCTGGATATCGGGTTTCCGGATAAGGGATCCTATACCTGTACCATATCAAACCTGCAAATAAAATACCTGTTCCAAGGATTAAAGCAACCTTATATACTGTAAATGGAACATATTTGTAGGAGAAGACATGTTGGATCACTCACAGAATATTCATATTTAGCTGGGTGGAAGTTACATTTTAATATCCTGCTTGTAATACTTTATTATAAACGTTGGCGTTATCATTTGGAATCAGCAGAAGTTTCCAGCCACCTGTCTAGGAATATAACTTCTCCCAATCTGTAAGAAAATCTTTTTTGCACTGGGAAGGTTTTAGAACAGGACAGGAGGGCTCTGGGCCTCAAATTAAAGCCCCCTTTGGTTAAAAAGTGGACATTGCTGAAAGCACATTTTATATAATAAAACATTATTATTAACAACTGTTTAATATTTTAAGCAAGGACATACACGGCCATCCCAAGACCCTCCAGCTTTTCATGAACTGCAACTCCCAGCATCACCCTGACAGCTGAGGTTGAAGTTAACCATTATCTGGGGTATTTTAGGTTAGACATGCCTGATTACATAGTTCTTTTCCTCCTAAGTTTTGCTTCATATATAAAACATAAAAATAGATGTTACTCTACCCATTTACAAATATAAAATGTAAGTTGTACATACTTACCCCTTGGCTTGGTGCACAAAGGTCTATTGATTTTTTTACTGATAGGTGTCTTCCTCTCCCAAATTTTCTTTTTTGTCTGTTGTTATTTTTCCTTTATAATAGGTGTATTTTTATTTCATTTACAGAAATCTTGTTGGAAGGTAACACAATGGTCCAATAATGTCCACATATCCTGAATATTGGGCATGTGGTGGCAAAGAGTACAGGATAATGATGTTCTTCCAAGCCTCATCCTTTAAGACATCAGTAGAATACCCCTTTAGGCTCATGCGATTCCACTTTTCTTTCTAAGTAAAAGCCTTGCAACATACAAAATAACTACAATGTTGTACAGCTTTTCAGACATCCCACTCCGCTTGTTACAGTTTTCCATTTGCTTTCTAGGTAGATTTGTTGCTTTGGTAATATCTACTCAACTCTGTGTTTGTATTTGTTAATTGTAGGCAGATAGAGGATCATCCGAGCTGAGGTGCAAGAGCTGACTTATGTGCCTGTGCTCCCTGCACTGTGAGACAAGCCACTGTCTCTGCTGCACTTAATAAGAGACCCTCCTCCCTCCTTCTCTATCTCACATACTCTATGCACAAGGGGAGTGAAACAGAGATAGCAGCATCGGCATTATTACTTCAATTCAAACACTTTGCTGCTAGAGAAAACTGCGAAGCATTGCCTATAATTATATCCCTAGTCTCCAAATGGTCTTTGGCGTACTATATAATCTTCTTGTCTAGGCTACATGGAACATTTTCAGCATGCACTTTATCGTATCTTGCATTTGTTCTGCTTCTCCCTTTCTTCCTAACTAACTTGTATAGGGTAGGCTTTTTGTTATTTTCATTAAGGAAACTATTGAAAGAAATAAATATACACACTTACAAATATAATGCAAAGTGATTTTATTGCCTTGAGTATAAGGTTCCTATTGAAGCTTGAATAGCACTCCCCATGGCTGGATGGCAGCCTATTTATAAAACTATAGTAGAGCTTAGTGCAGGGTACCACTTGAAGCAGCATATAGTATGTTGCACAAAATGGCAAAGACATAAGTGTTAATTTAGCAAGCAATCTGCAAGCACTATGCGCATAGTATGAAAAAAATGGGGGTTATTTGTGTGAAATTCAGTTGTCAGCGCTGCTTCAGAACACAGCTGGGCCCAGGTCAAAGATCTCAATGGGGAACCTTGCAGCTGCCCCATCAAATCTGTGACGGTATTACTCTTAAAGGAAAACTATAACCCCCAAACAATGTAGGTCTTTATAAAAATGTATTGCATAAAACAGCTCATATGTAAAACCCTGCTTCATGTAAATAAACCATTTTCATAATAATATACTTTTTTAGTAGTATGTGCCATTGGGTAATCATAAATAGAAAATTGTCATTTTAAAAAATAAGGGCCACCCCCTGGGATCCTAGGATTCAAAATGCACACAAACAAACTATACATGTTAAGTTACATGAGCCAATCAACAGACAGAGTTCTGGCTTTTGCTTCCACACTTCATTCTGTTCCTGTTAGAGCTGCAGTATTTCTGGTCAGGTGATCTCTAAGGCAGCACAGAGACCATGAACAAATGGTGGTTCAAGGCAAGAGATGTAAACGGGCAATATTTACATATATATATATATATATATTTTTTTTTTTTACACAAAATCGTAGGATACCTCATGCACTCCCTTATCTGGGTTACTGCCCTGGTGCTTACAAAATATATGTATAAAAATTGAATAAAAGCTGTTGCACAACAGGGTCTTGCAAAAAAAAAAAAGTAATTATTTATTATTTAACAATAATAATGTAAAAAGGTAGGCAATAAAGAACGTTATGCAGAGATCTGTTCATCTTGTGCTCATTGTGAGACACTATAGCTGGTCCTCTACATGGAATACTACAAGTACAAAAATGTCTTCACTTAAAGTACTAACCTTTTATTAAGAAAGTCTATAGGAAACATTTGGTCCAATATATATTGCGGAGCACTTGTTAATTAAAACAAAGGGTCTGCCATTTTTTGAAGGATTCTTCATGCTAAAGGTGTAGTGGATAAAATGTCTGATTGTGAGCCCTGGGCAAACACCCCTTCTTTCCTGATTCTTGAAATTGGCCTGGCCTCACTCTACACTCTTGTGTCGGGTTTTGTGCCTTTGATAGAGCGACTGGTGGAGATTGCAGCACTCCTATCTGTTTTTTTGCATTTAGTACAAAAGCTCTGTGTTCCCTAAGTTACTGACAATCCTTGTCTTCTAAATCATTTAACAATGATAATAAATAACCCAAACATGGAAGTGATATAGTGATATAATGTAGGTTAATGAAAAAAAATAACCTTTTATATGTCTGCCAAAGGGCAAGTTATATGCAGACTTCTTTTGATGAAAAATATTGCTACACCTTTATTTTATTTTACTGATGGAGTCTGGGGTGTATTTTGGTTCCATCGTGTTATTAAATGCTTAAAAGTTTGAGCATCTAAACAATCCAACCTCTTTCAAAAAGCATCCTGCATTTTCTACTCTTAGCTTGTGCTTGAAAGGGTTACCACAAGATGATATAGCTTCCTTATACACCAGCTGCAAAAGATTTGTGTTTCAGGGTGGTGCTTTATTTTCTTTTAGCCAGAATTATATGTAAATTGTAGACATTGCATAATTCCTTTTCTCAATAGCCTTGCCTTCTTCACACCAACGCAATTCTTTCACTCAAGGAAACCTAATTCCTATGCAGCCTGCTGTATCAGCATAGCAGCCTGACACAGCCCAATGATCCTGCTTGTCCTGTCCCAACCAATTTATAATAATGTCAGAAATTCTCCATGCCTGCAAACCCTGACTGCATGAACAACTTTGCAAGACTGGTAAAGTGATGGGTAAAATGTTTTTTCTCTCCAGTTACTGTGCTTGGGAAGCTGTTTTTGGCATCTATGAATGAGGGGTGACAGAGAAACAATTTCAACATCTGACAGATTTTTAATATCGAAAACTTATTTGAAAATGTGCTAAACAGCTACTAGATGCTGGTCCGCACTTCACTTCTGTGCCACACATGGTGTTCCCAGCCCGAATTTTTACATATTGCTCTAAGCAACAGAGGAGAGTTCAGAACATCCCTCTTTCCGGTGCTAAAAAACCAGAGCTGGATTTTGGGCATGGCAGTGGGGGTTTTTTGTCCTGGGCCTCCAACCTTTTGAATTACACTGTATAATAATTGCTCTGCATGATGAAATAATAAATGTAATCTGATCTCTTTTTGCTTTGTACATTTAGAAAATGTATCTAAATTGTTTTTGTTACCAACATTTGTACAATTGTAAATAGTGTTTAAATGATATATGTAGACTATCAATATACATGTTTGTAAAAAACTTCGCTTTGTAAATCACAAAATGTGCTGGAAGCCCCTTATATTAAAATAAGAGCAACTCAGTTATGCAAAAGAACTTATTTATATTAAACTGACAGTCGCAGTTGAGATCTTGCTATTTTATGACACAAAAGTAGTGCCAAATTGAATAGCAGACATTCATACCCCAACCTGATTTACAGCAACTTTAGCAAAACTAAGTTTTGGGATAAGACTCAACTGAGTAGCAATGGATAAACTCTAAAACGAAGGACAGTTAATTTAGAAACAATTAAGATGACATGAGATGACTTAAAGGGTTTGTTCATCTTTGAGTAAACTTTTAGTATGATGTAGATAGTGATATTCTGAGACAATTGGTTTTCTTTTCTATCATTTGTGGTTTTTGAGTTATTTAGCTTTTTATTCTGCAGCTCTCCATTTTGCAATTTCAGCAATCTTATTGCTAGGGTCCAAATTACCCTAGCAACCATGCATTGATTTGCATAAGAGATGGAAAATGAATAGGAGAGGGCCTGAATGGAAAGATGAGTAATAAAAAGTAACAATAACAATACATTTGTCACCTTACATTTGTTTTTAGATGGGGTCAGTGACTCCCATTTGAAAGCTCAAAAGAAAAAGGCCAATAATTAAAAAATGTATAATTTTTGAATTTGAAAAAAATTCTATGTTATTTTTTGTCATGGGTGTTCTTACACACAGGTGTTTTTTTATATGTTTGACACAGTGCCACAGTGCCCCTCTCCCGATGCTCGATTTTTTTGAAAAAAAAGATGTATTTTTGCCGATGCGCATCACTTATGCGCATGTGCGACGAAAGGGCGCCTTTTGCGCATGCGCGCCAATGGGGCGCCGTTTGCATATATGCAAGGGGGGCCGAAGGGGGGCCCTGGTCAGCAGTCCCGGTGGACCCAGGGCCCCCGAGTCCAATCCCTGGTTTGATATGTGTTTAAGACACATGCTTGAGCGCACCTAAAAACAGTAACCAATGGATTATATTCTGCCTAGTTGTAGTGGTCAGAGTTGTTTTTAACTCCATTGCATTCACATGCATTCAGAAACCAATAGAATAGAGGGTTGCATTTGGAACTCTCAAAAACTCACTGGGGTATATTTATCAAAGAGACCACCACAGTATGTTCGAATGAAATTCCCCCACTCTCCTTGTATTTCTATGGCATTTTGAAAGACATATTTATCAAAGGATGAACTTTCACTTTCACCATTGATAAATACTCTTTTAAAAATCCCATAGAAATTAATGGAGAGTGGCGGAATTTCACTGCAGACTGTGGCGATCTTTAACTTCACTCTTTGATAAATATGCCAAACTGTGTTTAAAGAAAAATGCATATAATCTCAATATGTGTTTTTTCATGCTCAGCATGCACTTGTAAAAGCATAAGGAGTAAGAACCCTCCTTCACCTTCCAAACACTTTTTTTCAGTTCAGTTGTGTTGAGATTGTTCACCATAAACATAGACTTTTTCAATTGCTTTCTATCTTTCATTTCTTTTACTGTTTTTTTCAAAAAAACTGAAGTTTAAACGAACAGTAACACCAAAAATTAAAAGTAATTCAAAATATAATGTACGTTGTCCTTGCACTGGTAAAGCTAGTGTGTTTGTTTTAGTCAGAAACACTACTATAGATTATATAAACAAGCTGTTGTGTTGCCATGGGGGCAGCCATTCAAGGCTCATGTTACATAGCAGATAACCGATACTCTGCAGAATACAATTGTATTTCTTTACAGAATTTATGTTATCTGCTAAGTAACCTGTGCCTTTTCTCCTTATTCAGATTAAATGACTGCCCCCGTGGCTACAAAGTAGCCTAAACTTATAAACAATCGTAGTCTTTTTAAAGCAAACACAAAACTTTTACCAATGCAGGGCAACAGTACATTATATTCTAATTGCTTTAAAAAGCTTTTATTTTTTGGTATTACATTTCCTTTAAAATCTAAAGGAGAACCAACCCCACCAAAATATAACAGCCCCCCTCAACTACCCTTGATCTGCTATGTTTACCTCGTCCTCCCCGCACAGTGTATTACCTATGTTAGCACCTATGTTAGTACTCCTATTTGGAATCCTGAGAGCAAGAAGCAGAGCAGTGCAGCATCTCCTGTCCATCCTCTTTGGGTCTGTTCCCCTTAATGGAGCCTGCATGGGTTTAGTTATAATGTGATAACCTTTTGAGAGGTGAGGCGAGCTGTGAAAAAACAGGATTTAGCAAATGCAAAGAAAAACAGATGTAAAGACGAGAGTCCATGTGAATGGGTTATGGGTACATTAGTGTCAGCTAGCAGGGACTAGACCCTGCAGTCAGGATATTGTGTGTCCATAGGGTAGGAATAGTGAGGCAGCAGGTTTGCTAAGTGTAACAAACATCCAGAAAAATGAGATGGAGATTCTAAGTGAAAAAAAGACTATGACATCGTGGTGACATCTGTCTATTAGAAAATAAGGTGTTCCAGCCTTATAATACCTTAAACTTTTCTCCTATTGCATGTATTTCTACTTGGTTTTTGAAAAATGACGATTTTATATACATATGACTGTAAAAATACTGGTTATCAATAAATGTATCAATCAATACAATGGCTAGTATAAATGTAACTGAAACCCCTAAAAAAATGTCATGTTAGGCTTGTCTTCTCCATCAAAATATATTCTGTGCCACTGGAAAGCTGTAATCCTGTTTGTTGGGAGTACAGAAAGCTATCATGTCTCTTGTTATATTCATAGCCAACTGAAATCTCTGCACTGCAATAGGAACCTTTATAGAGAGATGGAACATCAATTTATCTCTTGCTTTTATCTTCATATCGCTGTCCATTTGCTGAAGCATGTTTTTGTTGTATGCTATTGTTTTCATCTGAAAGAGTGCTTATTGCTCAGCTAAAAATGATTACTTGCTTTGAGTAATTTCTTCTCAACCACAATTGGAGTGCTTTGTTTTCCGAAGTTCTCTCACGAGGAAACTTCAGGTGACTTCAGAAAATGAAGCGCTCCGAGTGCCATCCTGCCGTCGATTTACATTTTAGCTGGCGGGAAGGCAGGGGAGGCAGTTCGGGGAGATTTGTCTCCTGCCGACTAATCTCCCCGAAATTGCAGCGTGTCTCTGCCCTAAAGATTTTACTCTGGCATTCTTCAGTGTCACCAGAAGGACAATAAATATTTTGAGAACACTTTAAAACAAGCTGGCCACAGATTTCAACAGATCTTTTAAATGATCTGCCTTAACAAGCAGGACTTAGCTCCACTGTGCTGTGTCTGAACTTTCATTCCCTCTTCTTAAACACACACACTATTCAAATTCTGGAGAAAAGGGTCTCTCTCTTGAATATATAGGACCAGAGAATGTGACATAAAGATAAAAAAAACACTAAAGGGCAAGTGCTGAAATATTCCTTTTAAGAATGTTGTGCTGGCTGATACATTTGGTAGCTTTAAGAAGGGGTTGGAGGATTTCTAAATTACCTGTGAAGCACACATATACATATAACTATACCTTTCCATTCTGTTTAGTAGAGAAACTGTTGTCAACTACAAATATGGACATACTATAAGCATTAAAAATATAAATTAGGACATTAAGAACCCATGGCAACAATCATATTGTTGCTTTCAGTGTATCTTCAGCTGTCTTAACAAAGCTAATCACTGATTAGTTGCTATGGGTTATTGCCTAGGTGCAAATTTGCTCATTGTTGGTAAAGGAGCCCGATAGAAAGGTACCACACATAGAAAGGCCTGGAGATTAGTGTAGCAGCAGGATGTGCAGTAGGTGTTGAACAACTGCTGGTAATTTATAGATCTAAAACCTCTGATGAGTTCCTTGCACAACATAATTCCACCCCTTGTTTACGGCAAGAAATATAGCACTCCCACTCAATAATCATGATCAATTAGCCAAAGACTACTGCCAGAGTATTCTACCTTCACTTATGCTTTATGTCTCATTGGTTCTGTTGGAGAACAGTGCAGGATACTGCATGGAAGGAAGAAGCCTAAATTCAATAAATGCATGCACAGCAGCTGAATAGTGTTTTTAGTGAATCTACACAATCATGATTCTCACCCTCTCTCCAGTCAGACACAGCTAAGATGTGGCAGACCCCCTTTTTTATACAGCCAGAGGGCTAAGAGTTGTTCTTTGATTTGTAGAACATACTTGTGGCCTGCCTGTCCCTTAAAGTCGTTGTTTTTATATTACTTTTTTGGTTTAAGCAACCCTAGAAGGTCCAGCATTTGATCAGAGCCCAACTTGGCTTATAACTAAGTTACATATACATGAAAACATTCTAGGTACTCCTTTTTACTAAGAATAAAGAATATGAAGGACAAAGAATAAGTGATAATGTTAAATCTTACGTTCTGGGGTGGAAAACCCCTCTGTTTGGGAACCACTGCTTTATGGTATATAAGTACGTTGCCATGTATTGCTTTTCGAAGTTGAACAATCAACTGTCAAAGGCACATTTGCCCTATCTTAGTTACAGGCTTTGATGATGAATTTCATGCCAGGATTTTAGTTTTAGTCTCATATGTATAAACTTTATAAGGCATTTTCAGGATTTATAAGGAGACGTGTGTGGTTTATAAACTGCTGGTTTACAGAAAGAACATAACAATGCAGTGTTGGCTTTCTGAGAATTGCTCTCTGCTAAAGATGAGCTTGCATAAATTTTTTCTGACATTGCAGAATGAATATCTGCAAATATTTCTCTGTTGCGGAGTCCCTGGTGATTATGCTTGAATTAATAGTGGCCCAGGCATAACACAACATAACAACAGCAGCTATGAATTCACTTAGGAAAAAAGACAGCAAACCAAAGCTAAAGAAATCCTGCAGGATCAGAGAGGAAAAGAAAAGATCCATTAATCTATGCATGCAAGCAACCTTTTACATAGCATGTCATTCTTTAATGCAGGCAGTGTTGCATACGTAACAAGAGTGTTACATTAGGTTCAAATAGCTACACAATCTGCTCAAATCAGTTATAACACCAATATAGCTCAGGCATTGTTTTATTGCTGTTTTGTTTTGCTACAAAGGCCCCAGGCTTTCTTTCCAGAAGCAATTATAAGAGGATTTTGCTATCAAGGGCATATTTGACCTTGTGATACTCCATCCAATATCACGAATGTAGCAACAGGGATGCAGTCTGCAAAACGCTGCAGAGGCAAGAAAATGCTTTATAACTTCTGGGCAAAGTGATTACTCTTCAACCCATGTCTACAGAGTAAAACACAAGAGAGCAAAGTTTATACATTTTTAAAATGCCATATGGGTGTTTAAAAGCAGAATGAAATGAAGTGTGATTGCAACTAAGATTTTCAGAGTGGGAATTGTGTTACTTATGGTGCATGGCATTAAAACAGCATTAGTGAACGATTCTGTTAGTGCAAGTCTGCTGATCTTGTTGACACAACCTATTGTAGAAACTCTATAATTACTGCTACGTTTAGGGTGGCAGTAACCAGTGGTGTAACTACCATACAGCAGAGCCTGTGGCCACCAAGCCCTGGACCATGGGGATTGCTGTATTGTAGTCTGCCTCACGAGGAAAACTTGGTATTCTTGCCGGCAGGAAGGCATTTTGGGGAGATTAGTCGCCCAAAGTAGAGAAGATTTGTTGCTGGGTGAGTAATCTCCTGTCTGCCACCACCCTAAAGAGTCCAGGAAGATTTTAATTAATCTTATCAGAAACCCAAACAGTACTAAGTATAACAATAATGGAAATGCAACTGATTAGGCCAAAATTAGGAATTTTGATTAGGAAAAATTGTCTTAATTCAAAAAGTAAATTCTTCTTGCTGCTTAACAAAGCCAGTTCATTTGTGCCATATTCTTGATTTGTGCATTTAGTAGCCCTGGGGCAGGGATATCAAACTCTCAGAAGAGAAGTTGTCACAACCGCTCAAATTTTTGCAGCTAATTCGCCTTTACATGGCTGACCATTACCAAATTTAGCCAGCCTTCTGGATCAGATTAACACTCTGGAACAAAGCATCTGATAACTACAGGCAAGGCTAATTCAGAATGAGGTATCTTTCTTTTATTAAATTCATGTTTGCAGGGGTCTTTCCTTTTCCTTCTACAATTCCTTCTCTACAATGCAATCTCAACTTTCCTTTCTGTTACCCTCCCCATCTTCCTTTTCTACATCTGATCCTGAACCCCTCTCCTTCTTATCCATATTCCTACAATTTTATTTAATTCTCCCTCACTCCACCCCCTCCACTTGCCTTGCATGCTTTTGCTTTCTGCAGTTGTGTGTAATGGATTTCATTATTAGCATCTCTGTTGCTAATTACCATCCAGAGCTATCTGTTAAGCTGTCAGTTTCTTTGCTCCAGGACAGCAGACGTTGCTGTCAGAAAGTGCTTAACCACTTCACCACACTGTAATTGCTTTTTTTCTGAGCAGCAGTTTCTTACTATTTAAATGCTCAAACAGTCTTTGTAGTAAAAAATGTGTTTGATTAATTTCCCTGTAAAATGACATCTTTAAGAATATCGGCTTCCCTCAAAACCGGTGGCAGATTAAATGCCTTGGGGACATTTGGAATTAACTCTTTCAGACCAGTGCTACTTTGCAACAAGTAAAGCCAACAAGTAAGCCAAAGGTTGTCATAATTTTCTAGACAATACCGGCCTTAACATCTTTTGTTTCCCTATTAATAACATTTGCTGCCCAGGCTGGTAAAATATCAGCTAGATGGCAATGATCGTTGATGATGATTTTACAGAATGTTACCTCTTTTGCCAAAGTTTCCTTCGCCACCTTAGGCCTGGTCGAACTAATAAAATGGATCAAATCCTGTATGCTGGAAAATCATAAAAGTGCTAAAAAAAACTCTGGTGTTTTTTCTTATTTTATAGTGGGATTGCCTTCAAAAGTCTAAAGATTTTTGTGTTAACTAGTGATGGGCGAATTTATTCGCCAGGCGCGAATTCGTGGCGAATTTGCGCGATTCGCCGCCAGCGAATAAATTCGCGAAACTCCCGCGAAAATTCGCGGAAAAAATTCGCCGGCGTCAAAAATTTTTTTCCGAAAAACGGACGCCGGCGTAAAAAACGGGCGCCGGCGTCAAAAACGGGCGCCAGCGTCAAAAACGAGACGCTGACGCCGTTACGCGAATTTTTCGCTGTTTCGCGAATTTCGCGAATTTTTCGGCGAAGCGAAACGGCGCAAATTCGCCCATCACTAGTGTTAACATTTTTTCCAACCATTTGAGGGGCATGCCACATTTGCTTTAGGGTGGGCTCATGTCTAGGGCATTAGAGGATCACTTTTGTTTTTATTATGCTTTCTTGGATATTTGTTATAATATGTGGACACTTCAAGCATTTGCATCAACATCACTAATAAAGACATCTATACAGTATATATGTACCCGCCCTATTCAAATTGGCCTAAGCATAAATGAACGCTGGTGAAAGTTTGCTATGAAATGTTCGCACGGACGAATTAACACTAGCGAAACTTCGCCAGCATTTGGCTACAGAGATGCAACTTCGCATTTTAGTGAATTAGCGTAACAGTAGCGAATTTACAACTGGCAAAGTGACTGAAGTGTGGTGGAGCTTTCCCTGGCAAACATATGCCCTTTAGTGAATTTGCCCCCTGGTTTTTATGCAACCAAAACTTGCCTCCAAGCCTGGAATTCAAAATTAAGCACCTGCTTTAAGACCACTGGGGGCAACATCCAAGGTTGGAGATCAACATGTTACTCACAGGCCACTGGTTGGGGATCACTGGTCTATGGCATCTTACAGCAGTCCTTCTGTCATTTTCCAGAACGCACAGTCTGACAGTCTGGGCCTGCACTACAGCATATAGGAACAATGCTGGAACTAGAACAGCATCACATTTCATTATCATATTAAATGTAGAGCAGTGATCAGCGCCGGATTCGCTGGGCGGGCACCCCTAGGCAGTGCGCTCTGCGCGCTCCTAGCGCCCGCCCGCACTACCACACGCTGCGAGCGCCGGAGCACTGGGGAGCACAGGCCCCCACTGAGTGGCTGGGCGGCATGCCGCCCCCAAAAATGTGCCGCCCTAGGCCCGGGCCTATGTGGCCTCGCCCCAAATCCGGGCCTGGCAGTGATCCCGAACCAGTGGCTCCCAAACAAAATGTTGCTCACCAACTCAAATCATGTGCTTATATTTTAATTCCAGACATGGAGGCAACTTTTGGTTGTAGGTGTACTACCAAACAGAGCTTCATGTAGGCTGACAGACCACATAGAGGCTACCAAGTGCCCAATCACAGCCCTTTTTGACACCACAGAGACATTTCAACTTTTTTTTTACATGTTTTTACAGGCTGGCTTCAGTTAACTTAACTAATGGCCCAGCTCCCAATATCATATCAATCAGTATAGTTCTTTAAAATGAGCTCCTATGACAGATTTAACCTCATTCTCTGCTAATGTTATAATGATTTCCATCAGCCCCTAAGCTTAGCCTCTCAACAGTAGCCCAGACCACATTGAGACAGTGCACTGTTACTAACATTTAAAAAATCACCCTACAAGATGAGAAACTGCTGGGGACATGAATGATTACTGTAATTAGGGTTGCTAAACCTCTGGGCTTTTACAGTAAGTTTAGTATATAAAATAAAGCAATACAAAGGTTGAGATGTATTCACACAAAGACTACTGCTTAATGAAAGAAAATGTAATTCTAAGAAACATTCCATTATACATTCATCACAAATTTTCACAGGTGTTTCTATTGTTTCTAAATATAATTGCTGCTTGCAACAATATACAGTAGGACACCCAATTTTATTTTTAATGGGGCCAGAAAAAAATGGTTTAAAATCCGTGAAATGTATTATGCAAAATATTTAGGTGGGATGACAAAAAAAAATATCTCAAATGAGGGAAAGTTTATGTAAACATTGAGGTTTCACTGTATGTCTGACTGTTTCCATTCCCGGCACTCCTGGTTTTGACTCATGAAACAATGGTGCAAGATAGAGGTAGGAAAACTCACCAGTTACATTGTTTTAAGAGTCAGACACAAAGAACAGAAAGGAATAAACAAACGCTGCTGTCAAATGCAATTACATTTACAAATAACATTAAAACCAGTGAAAATGTATGTTTTCTGGAAAGTTTTGTTTAATATTTTTACACACACTACACATGGCAAAAGCCATTTTGCAAGGAAGTTGTTAAGGACTTAAATCTGTCAAAAAAGGATGCAAACATTGAAAAGAAAGGGTCCCACCTCTTCTTGCTTCATTTCTTTTCTTAAAACACCTTTTGTGCATGATCTCTGGTTTGAATGGAGCAAACCGGGTTTCATAAGGTTACTCCAAATGTCCTGGCTTGCCAACCAGATAGCTGCTCGACCATACGGGCAATGGTTGAGAGGACCAAGAACCATAATCCCACCACTTAAACTTGTTTATTCATGTACACAATAAATGAAGAGTGTTGGCAAAAGTTTTTGGAAAGGGTCCTACAATCTTTTCTTGAAAGCCTCGCAGTATCTATTCAAGTACAAGGAGGCTAACGTCAAATTATAGAGCCCTATAAAATGGTTGGTGTGTACTTAATTTGAATATTATTTACATTGACACTGGTTAGATAACACACAGCACAGGTATGAATAAATGACACATGCAGTGGGGCTGGGCTGTTTACTAGGACTTTGAACAGGGCTTGTGTATGGTTGGAATCATACCCTATATCTATGCAATGGGATAAACAGATACTACATGTTAGCTAGGCTTTAAGTGCCCTATAACAAATGTGACGATCTTTGGTTAGTATAGTTTGCAATGTAATACAAAATATTATTTTTTTGTTTCTGCATTATAAAAAGACACAATTTCTCTCCATTTTGTCCATACATGGACATACATGCCTATTTTGATTTACAGAATCAGACTGCCCTGCTTAATTACTATAAACAGTTCAGCCATTCTTGTCTCTTGTTATGCATTTCAGTATTCTACAATGTAACTTGAACAATTTTGAAGGGATTGTTCACCATTAAATAAACTTTTAGTATGACGTAGAGAGTGATATTCTAGGACGGTCTGCAATTGTTTTCATTTTTTATTATTTGTGCTTTTCTGCTTTTTATTCAGCAGGCCTCCAGCAATCTGGTTGCTTTTGCCAAAATTATCCAATTACCTGAGAGACTGGAATATGAAGAGAAGGTGGTCTGAACAAAAAAAAAAGTAGCAGTAACAAAAAATTTGTAAGTAATAGAAATCTCTCACCTACAAACTGCATGCATCTGACATGACAGGACTGTCGGATAAACCGTGCAGCACTCGCATCCGACAGTCGTGTCGTGATGGATGCATGCAGTTTGTAAGTGCGACATTTCTATTACTTACATTATATTCGGTGCATCTGTCTCGTCACATGCTCTTCCTCTCAGTGTGTCAGATCCGAAGAATGCAAACCATGTAGTTGAGCCCTTAATGTGGCCATAGACGCACCGATATTATCATACTAAAAATGTTTTGCACGACAATTGGCGAATGTGTGGTGGGAGACAAGGTGACAGATATCAGTAAAAAGCTTGGGATGTTGGTAGTCTTGTCAGTCGGGCAGGACTGATTGTGCACCTTTAAAGGTCCCCAAACATTGTAACATTAATGCTAAATCATCAGATAGAGCTAAAGAATCCTTTTTGTTTTCACCTGCATATCTGACCATTCAGCTCTTAACGTTAGTAGAGTGGATGAAAGATCTTTTGTATGACCAATGGTCCTGGGAAAGATCCAAATTGTAGCATGTATGGCCATCTTTAGACTGCATTTGTTTTTAGATGGGGTCAGTGACCTACCATTTGAGAGCTGGAAAGCGTCAGGAGAAAAAGGCAAATATTCAAAAAATGAAAGCCAGCTGAAAGTTCCTTAGAATTAGCCATTCTATAACATCCTAAAGGTAACTAAAGGGTGAACTACCCCTTTAAAGAGATACTGACACCAGAAAATAACCTTTTTATTTCCATCATAACATTATCTTTGAATGCTATTTATAATCTTGCCATAAAAGTATTTACAGATGATTTTACATTACCTTTCTTCCCCCGTGTTCCTGTATGAGGGGGCTGCCATATTTGTGCAGCAGGAGCCCGTTAGCATTAGAAACTCTAACTGACAGACTGAGATGGGACAGTCAGGTTGACAAAACAGTCAGGTTTTGGAACTTCAAGTAAAAATTACTTACCAAAGCAGAACTATCAGGGAAAAACAATCAACGTGACCTATATGTAACTTTTGGGGGCCGATTCACTAACTTCGAGTGAAGGATTCGAAGTAAAAAACTTCGAATTTCGAAGTGTTTTTTGGGCTACTTCGACCATCGAATGGGCTACTACGACCTTCGACTACGACTACGACTTCGAATCGAACTATTCGAACTAAAAATCGTTCGACTATTCGACCATTCCATAGTCGAAGTACCGTCTCTTTAAGAAAAAACTTTGACCCCCTAGTTCGCCATCTAAAACCTACTGAACTCAATGTTAGCCTATGGGGAAGGTCCCCATAGGCTTTCCTAAGTTTTTTTGATCGAAGGATATTCCTTCGATCACTGGATTAAAATCCTTTGAATCGTTCGATTCAAAGGATTTAATCGTTCAATCGAAGGAATAATCCTTCGATCGTTCGATCGCACTATTTGCGCTAAAATCCTTCGACTTCGATATTCGAAGTCGAAGGATTTTAATTCCCTGTCGAATATCGAGGGTTAATTAACCCTCGATATTCGACCCTTTGTGAATCGGCCCCTTAATGTAGATTAATATTTTGAAAAGAAATAAGAAGAGCCCTAGATTCTTCCCAGTGGGTATCATGCTTCTTAGTGTTCCCTAGTAGCACATATATGCACGTGAGCTCCAAGTACATTCTGTCTCCCAATTTATTGTAATGATAACAAATTCACAAAAACACATCCTAGAAGCCTTTTGCAGTGGGATACCTAGAGTTCCATAGGTTGTAAAGTGGTACTTATCATGGGTTTCAGGATTGTCTTTGTAGCAGAGCCACTGGTTGTGCAGATGTGCTAATTTATGTGTGGACTCCTGCTATCTTGGAGAAACAGCAAAACATGTACAACTGTATAGAATCATCATAAATTGAAAACGTTTCACACATGGCATACAGAGGAAGGGGGCCCAGAAGGTATAGGGGCTCCATGAGGCTCTAATTCATACACAATTTCAATAACTATTGGTAAAACAGGTCAACCTCTAGACATTTTGGGGGCCTGAAAAATAATTTGCTGTGGGCCCTGTAATATATCTAGTTATGCCACTGACTCTTCACTATGGCTATTCCGGCCACTGATTATATCTAAACTGCATAAAGTTTAGTGAGGCCCGCCATCAAGGGGGAAGAAAAGGAATTACCAATCTGGGATTTGTGCATGGTCCAAGCACTAAAGTGTGGAATGTTCTACTAATATATGATAAATCATAGTCGGACTGGCCCACCGGGATACCAGGAAAACTGCCAGTAGGCCCAGGTGTTAGTGGGCCTTTTGCTTCTAACCATTTGGCCTAACCATTTGGTCGTTCCTTATTTCTTTATGGGAAAAAGTAAGTAGATATAAAAGACTAGGAAAATGAAGAAGTTTAGTAAGGAGAGGAGGAATAACAGTTTGGGAAGGGGACCCATGGTTTAAGATTTTCTGGTGGGCCACTGGCATCCCAGTCCAACACTGAGCTAATTTCAAATAGTTACTGCTGATAAGGAAGTTCTTTATTTCTGTGGTCCTTGGCATAACACAGGCATAGGTACACAATCATTTCATTAGTTGTAAAACTGGACAAATGTCATATTGGATAGTATTGGATAATACTAAGTGAGTGGCAAAGGGAAGCAGCAGCTGTGCTTGAGAAGAAGGGGGCAGGCCTGAGTGTTAATAGCACTATGAAGAGGTAATCTTTGCTAGAGGAGAAAGGGTTTTTATGTTTTTTATTGAAAACTTTACAACATAATCCACATAATTTAGACAAACGTGTCAGCCAATAACATTATAATCATACAGAATCAAAATCCCCCCAGTCCACTGGCCAGCAAAGGGAAGAGACAGTCGTGTTGGAAAAGGAGGGAGAGGGGAAAAGACTCAAGACCGTGGTGAAATTTCTTTACTTCGCTGCTGGAGAATGTGAAATAACTTATTATAGTAATTCCTGCACATTTACATGTCCTTAATACATTGCACTTATTTTACATTTTCCCAGATTTTAGGTTTTTTTTCCACAGTCCCTTGAAAAACATATAAACAGGTTCTACTGTATTAGAAAAGGGATTTTCCATTTAGTAAACTTCCTTGTAACCAGTATAAGTAGAGTACATCATTAAAGGCGTTAACGTGAATCAGGTAATGCTTGTTTGCTGCCCTGAGCATAATAGAATGTTGATTCAACAATGTTGCATATTATATTTAAATCCAAATTCCAAAAGAGTGTGTACTCTGATTAAAAAGAACATATAAACAAAACTTAGCCAATATATTGTTATAACTGTAAAGAAAAGAGAGAAATCAGGACTCCTTTTGGCAATAAAAAGGAAAAAAAATAATTCACCTACAGCAAAGTTGTTTTGGGATTGTAGTGTTTTACTAATGTACTGTATGTTCCATTTATACTGTAGATATCTTGTGGCCATATTAAGAGATAAATGTATGCCTATATTCTTTCTGCTGGTCCTATTGTAACTATAACAACAGAACCGAAAGTGCAGTTGGGTAAAAATCAGTAATGGTGAGACCAAAAGGGAAATATATTAAAAGCAGTTACAAGGGAGAGTGGGAATGATTACTAAGTATAAGTACATAAACAAAATCTAATATTTAGTGTTTACTTATGGCTTTAGTTCTCTTTTGTGGGTTAAAAGTGCACTGGGCCCATTTTTGCTCCCCAGGTAGAGTTAAGCCTTTCTGAGTTCTATGCACTAGCCAACAGGTAAATTATTCCGTTATAGAAAATTTCAGAGGATATTCACTTCTGTCACCATCTGCCACTTACTTCAAGGAAGAAACTCTGCGTGTTTTGGAAGCCCAGCTCTCTATACTTAAAGTATTTCTTGCTCTTTTTTTATTGGCAATGAATTCTTTGTGTAAACTCATGCTACTAAGAGATTTGAGCTTATTTAAAGCAAAATGGTGTTTAAAAATGAAATGTTTACATTTCTTAGTGAAGCTCATAAAAATGATTATTTCATTTGAACATGTTTTATAGTTGATATTCTATTTCTTGAGTAAAATCTTGTTTAATAAATCTTTTGCCTTTAATCGCCATGTCTGTTATTCTGCAATAATCTTTGTAAAGTTGATATCTTTGTAAAGTTTATAATCTCTACCTATTAAACAATGCACTGTGTCTGCTTGGCATTTATCACGTTTGCTCTTTTTCTCCTTTAAGTTTCCTCTTCAGCAATTTAATTCAAAGTTAACAACTCAATGAACTGCTAAAGATGAAGCCAATTACTTGTCCCAAAGTTCATGAAATTAAATTCATGATTCCTTTGAAATCCGAGGCTGAAATGGACCTTAATCGACATCTGTACTATAGAAACACATAGAACCACAATCAAATAATACTGTAGATGATGACTGTTTTAAGCTGAGTTAAGGTTTTAACATAACAAAATGATTTGTGAAAGTCTCATAGCTTTGTGTTCATTGGCAGGTCTTCTGCTAAACTCCTGAAATATCTGGTCTTTTCTCATGTTACTTAAAGGGGATACTGTCGTGGGAAAACATGTTTTTTCCAAAACGCATCGTTAATAGTGCTGCTCCAGCAGAATTCTGCACTGAAATCCATTTCTCAAAAGACCAAACAGATGTTTTTATATTCAATTTTAAAATCTGACATGGGGCTAGACATATTGTCAGTTTACCAGCTGCCCCAGTCATGTGACTTGTGCCTGCACTTTAGGATGGAACTAATTTCTGGCAGGCTGTTATTTCTCCTACTTAATGTAACTGAATGTGTCTCAGTGGGACTTGGCTTTTACTATTGAGTGTTGTTCTTAGATCTTCCAGGGATCTGCTATCTCGTTATCTTCCCATTGTTCTTTTGTTGGGCTGCTGGGGGGGGGAAGGGAGGGGGTGATATCACTCCAACTTGCAGTGCAGCAGTAAAGAGTGATTGAAGTTTATCAGATCACAAGTCACATGACTGGGGGCAGCTGGGAAATTGACAATATGTCTAGCCCCATGCCAAAACTGAATATAAAAAAAATCTGTTTGCTCTTTTGAAAATTGAAGTGCAGAATTCTCCTGGAGCAGCACTATTAACTGATGCGGTTTGAAAAAAACATATTTTCTCATGACAGTATCCCTTTAACTTTCTCTGCACCCCATGGTCTTCAACCTGCACACTCCACTAAGACAACCTTATGTAGAGTTATAAATGATCTCCAGACTACCCTACTTTTCTAGTCTTATTCTCCAGGATTTATGCTCTGTTTTTAATAATCGTTTACCATTCCATTGTAATGCAAATGTTCTATTCTCTTGGCATCCAGGGTCAAAGTGCTTCCTGGTTTTTCCTCCTACCTTTCTAACCTTCTCTGTTTTTCTTGATAGCACAGTCAGCTAACTGTTAGGGTGTCTTAGAGCTCTGAACTTGTCCCTCTGCTATTCTGCCTGTACATTCACTATTTACGAGATGGTATATCTTCATTTATCCTTAAATATCACATATATGCAGACAAAATCCAAATATATCTGGGCACCTCATCATTAACCTTTGACACTCTGAGTCAGATCTCTAACTGCCTGCTAGCAATTTCTTAGCAGATTAACCAATACCATGATCTTGTAACCCAAACCTGCTTCACCTTTTTTTACCATTACTATTGATGGAGTAACTTGGTTAATGCTAACTGAATTGGAAGTTGGAATTAAATAAAATCTGTTTTCAAACCATTGCTCTTATAATCTTTGTCCAGCAGATGGCTCTATTACTATTCATAATAAACATGTCACTGCCCATTTTTTTTGTACACACAGGCAATCATCTCTTCTTTCCACACATGATCCTAAACAGAACAAATTTCATCTTGTTTTTGGACCAGGGGTGATCATTTTTATGTACAAATTATAATACAATGCAAATTAACCATAAAATCTGTAATTTTATCCAAACATTAAGACTTTTTCACACTAGATACTCACAGGTGAACAGATGTATAATAGAAAACAATTGATTAAAGGTCGCTATAGACATTAAGATTTTTCCAACAATGTTTGTGCGATCCAACAAATTCGTCAAATTATCGTGAGGTTAGTGGGCACCGAACAATCATACATCTAACGATTTTCATCAGCTGGGCTAGAAAGTTTTCTTTGGTCACAGTGAAATGTATTGATTGGCCAATTGTTTGCAGGGCCAAGCAGGCAGCTACCCACATTTTTCCTGACCAACTAGATGATATCGCTTGAAATGGCCTTTTTTGTTGATGGACAAATTGTACATTTCAATGACTGTTTCAGGTCCTATGATAATTAAAAGATCTGTTAAATATATTAACATCTATCTATCGCCCACCTTAAGAATTCAGGGGATTGCGGAACATGTGAGCACTTATGTATGCATTGAACATGTGAGCACTTATGTATGCATTGTAACGAAAAAAAAGAAGAAAGATATTGCTACTAAAAAAAATAATAATAATAATATAATATTTTCGTGGGAAGGTCCCCATAGGCTTGGCTAACTTTTTTTGATCGAAGGATATTCCTTCGATCGTTGGATTAAAATCCTTCGAATCGTTCGATTCAAAGGATTTTATCATTCGATCGAAGGATTATTCCTTCGATCGTTCGATCGCACTATTTGCGCTAAAATCCTTCGACTTCGATATTCGAAGTCGAAGGATTTTAATTCCCAGTCGAATATCGAGGGTTAATTAACCCTCGATATTCGACCCTTTGTGAATCGGCCCCTACGTGTATACATTAAACATCTCGTCACAACCAATATATAAAGTCCATAATGATTGTGCATAATCGTAAAATTTACATAAACATATTTTAATTATCAATTATTTTCCTAGTGACACCAAGTGGCCAATTTATTAACTGTGACTTTTTCAGGATTGGGCTTTTTGATGCCAAAAAAATCTATTCAATAATAAAGATGTGAAACAAGTAGGGATGCCGCAATCCAGGATTCTGTTTCTCTGCGTTTTTCAGCAAGATTCAGCATCGCATGACGTATATTACACCTATCGTCTTACAGTTGATAAACTGTTTCATGGAATATTCAGCTATGTCCACCCAAACGGAATTTAAAGACATGTAAAGAGCAACAAATGGCTCTTCTGTACTCCTTTGGCACTGCTTCCATAGCTTATTGTTTTAATCAGGAAATATTTCTTGGCCTAAGCAGGGCAAACAAGGAAACTGAAGCTCCTTCATGTTAGTTCTTGCAAATTAGATAATTGCACAGATATTCCCCATACTGTATAGGTCATCACCAAAGAAACTTTCAGGTCAGCCAGTCTCACTAGGAAAACATAAAAACCAGCTGAAGCCCAGAAGCTGAAAGCTGAATGAGACTATCCACCAAACATGGGGGCACGCACTAGGAGTTGGGTGTGAGGTGAAAGAGGAGATCAACCTCCTGTCATCTTCTTTCTTTTCCTGAACACAAATACAACCAAAGCCAACAGATTAAACATGAAGATCTAAAACTGAGTTTTCCTATCAGTTGCATCCTAGCCACTTGAGGAAAGAGACCTTTTAGAGATAGGTTAGAGTGGGACTAAATCATAAAAGTGGAGCCTAGGCCCGCTCCTACAAGGTGAGAACCTTGCCTCAGGTGGCAGTGAGCCGCCAGTTACAAGCCTCTGTGCACTAGCGATGCTGCCCCCCTTTGACGCAGAGGTGAGAACCTTGTCTCAGGCGGCAGCAGCCCCAGATTCATCCCTGCCTAGGCCTAACAAGTCAGGCAGAACCAGACCAAACTACTAAAACTTGTGCTGTTTCTTGAGATTTGAGTTGAACCCATTGTGGCTCCTGTATGAAATGAAAAATGTAACGTAAAGGGCATATAGAGCACTAGCTATAAATTGAGATAACAAACTCAATTTGACTTGTTCCTGCTGGTATTCTATGTTCCAGAATATCAAATAAATATGTTCCTTACACTTCTTGATCACAGAAATTGTGCTTTTGAATCTTGCAATGATTTTCAGAAACTTAATTTTTCCTTTTAAAAATGCAGTTGACTGTGTGGTAATGAGCATTAAGAGTCAAGAATATGGACATCACCACTAGCATCAGCTGAGCCTGAGGAGAGGGGGCAGATGGTCTCTCTCAGTAGAAGCCAACTGATAAGGATGTAGCAAGAATGAAAGCAGAATGGGAGAAAGTTAAAAATTAAACAGGTAACAGATGGCTCAAGTTGAATCCCCTTCTTGTAACAAAGATAGCCAAGAGTTGAGTTTCAAGCCATTTGAAATATGGCAGCAATGTATAATTCACAGAAAAGTTGTCTGCTTTGGCTTGAATATATTTTAGAAAACTTGCTTAGCTTCAGTTCTGTTTATTACCTAAAGGGGTAGTTCACCTTTAAATTAACCTGGCATGTTATGGAATAGTTATTCTTAGAAATGGATCTGGTTTTTTATATTTTTTCAATAATTTGCTTTTTTTTTTTTTACACTTCCAACTTCCAATACAAAATGCTATATGGCTTTCAGGGTCCCCAACAACCAAATAACTTGTGAGGCTACAATTTTACAAGTTATAGTAACTTTTTACTACATATCATACTGTTAAGTCCCTATTCTGTTCATCTTCCAATCATTTAATCCACTGCCTGGTTGCTTCGATAAACTGGATCCCACCCAATTAGCTGCTGAACAACATGTTAAATAATTAAAAAAAAACAGTAAAAATAATTTAATGATCAGTTGCAAATAGTTTTAGACTGTCACTGTATGTATCATGCAAAAAGTTAAAATTAGGCAAATTATATGTTCCCCTTATATAATTATACATCGTTATCATATCCCCTCTTAAGTGTCTCTTCTCAAGTGTAAACAATTCCAGCTGATAATAACTGAGACCTTCCATACCCTTTACCATCTTAGCCATTCTCTATTTCATTCAAGTTACTATTTTTTACTTTACTAAAGTGGATTTTAGGACCCAGCCTAAAGACCAGTTTAGTTTGAAAAGTACTTTTATTATACTGATTTTCGTGTCTTGACAGGTCCACTTTAATATAAGTTTGCATATTTTCATGGAGCCTTGGAGTAATACACTCATAGGCATACTTTTAAAAAAGAAAATTTTTGCTTAATATTAGTTATTTTTGGTGCCAATGTCACCAGACTCCAATAGCAGTAACTGCTTTTTACCTTTCCGATGAAAATTTTCTGTACAGCTTAAACTGTCTTATGTTTGAGACATATGAATATCTTTCTCAACTGTTCATTACAGTTTACGTTTTTAATTAAAAAAAGCCTGGGGCCTTTCTCTCTTGTGCCACAACAATTGTATTGTTGCCTCTCTGAACAATGAGCATCAGTTGTGTCACATTTTTCTATGCTGTGCTGGTCGCATCACTAGGTAACCTACTGTGCTCCATCTGTGTGTATATATTTCTATTTAGACATTTTAGCTTCATTGTTACTAATGTCTTTTAGACACTGGCATAAAATCAACTTTTGCTTTTCGATATTTCCTGTATGGTCAATGGGCTGGGGCAATACAGCCAGGAGCATCTGCTGGAGCAGAAAAGAGCCCCAGCAAAGAGCCAATGTGCTCCATCTGTGTGCATGTTTTTTTTATTGTCCCTCCAAGAGAAGGTGACATTCTTTTTACACATTAGCTACATTGTGCCTCGTGTCTTTGAGCCACTGACCATAAATCAGCTTTTGTTTTTGGATATTTCCTTTAAGGTCAACAGACAAAGGCACTTCAGCCATGTGAATTTTTGATGTCACTCAAAGAAGTAGAAGTTCCTTGAACTCCTAATGACATTTTGCATTGTACTGGTTTTACACTGAAATTTTACAGTAGCAGACACCCATACCATCCAACATTAACATCATTACGTTACTGTGTTTGGTGTGCTAAGATCTGTTCTGACCTGCAAAGTTTTAATATTTCACCTGCAAAAAAACACCTGATAGGGAGGTTGTCAAAATTTCAGTACACCAAACAAAGCATTTAAGGAGGAGTTTGAAGAACACCTGGCAGAATGGAGAAGTTAGGTAGCAAACTTGCCTTAATTGGCCCAGTCATTGGGAACACATGAGGGTAATTCACAGACAAAAGCAACAAAGTTCTATAAGATTAACATTCTTATGTGCATGACAAGGAAATGAATAATCCCTTCAAACCATGGCAGATGCCCAACACAATGTCCCCCTAAAATTGCTGTTTACATAAGATACCTTGGAGATGTTAGTGTTTAAAGGAACAGTTCATTGTAAAAATAAAAACTAGATTAATAATAAAAAAAAAAAAAAAGTTTCTAATATGGTATCAGCTGCAAAGCAGGAAGTTGTGTTCTGTTATGTAGACATCCAGTCACTCAAGCCCTTGTACATTACATTTTTGGCTAACTAACTATGTTAGAAACATTGTTTATTTTTCACAGCTATTTACCCAGTTTTTATTTTTTTACTGAACGGTTCCTTTAATATATCCTCGTAATATCAACAACTTAAAAGGTTAGTTAAAAGGTTAAAAGGTAACTTAAAGATACCTTTAGCATTTTAGAAATTCTTTCTTATGCAGACAGTATGTACTACAAATGGTAGTCAAAGTAGTTGACCCCAAAGGAACGAAAAAAAATTAAGCATACAAGAATTATCTACACATGCATCATGTGGCATGGCCCTTACTCATATGCAGATAGGCAGATGCACAAGACCAAGATCACTCGGAATTTGCTAAGGTTTCTAAGGCAGGGGCATTGCAAGAAGTGTGATGGCAGTTGCCCAGATCTCTTGGGGATCACCCCCAGCCACCATTTTTCTCTATATTTGCTAAACAGGGGAAGCTAATTCTGTGGACATGTGGCCAATGGGAGTTTGTCCTCCATCACCTTTTGAAACCTATAGTATAGCTGCATACCTATTTTTTTTCTAATGTCTGCTTAGCAGACACCTTTTTTTGTATAAATGTTTAAGCTTTTAAGTAAATGTGAATATAAATGCACTACACTACATAGTATACACATTTCATTTAAGACCTTTATTATAAATTATGCTTGTAATCAAAGCATAAGTCTTCCATTTTTGTCTACCGCATAGCATATGTGTAAGCAAAGCAACAAATCTACAAATGATTCTTCTACCTGAACCCATTCTGTTTCCTCCCTTAAGCTTCTCCAAACAGCAGCACTTCCATAAACACTCTTTTTCTCAACCTGATTTAAGATTAATGAGCTTGGGGCTCTTAGAGACTCTCTCGTACTTGCCAGTGGCTTCCAAAATAGCAATCTATTTTTCATGCCAGGGGCATGGAGAGACCTGCGGTTCTATGAAGCAGGTGCATTACTAAGTCCTGTCTGCAAAGGAGGGGACAGATTCATCTCCAGCTCATCTACACATGGATGGATGAAATAGATTACTCTCCAGCGGGGCTGGAGATCACATGTGTTGGGTTAAGAGGTAAGTATGTAATCTATTTACTCAGAGTTTTCTGATAAATGAAGATGCATGCCATGCACCTGAAAAATCACTCTCTCTAGGGGGACACGGAAAATATGCGGAAAAATCTAACAAACTTATCAGGGATTGCATCAAGGCAAGTGTCTAACACAGTCATTCCCACCATGCAGCCTAAGGCTACATGTGGCCCTCTGTCCTCAGCTACTATTAATGCTTGCTCCACAAAGGAAAAAAAATAACCTGTGGATATTTTTAGTAGTCAGGGGCCAAATTTGTATTTCAAATGTTGTCTGTGACTGGTCTAACATTATACTGATGTTGGTCATGCAGCTGTTCTCTATGTTGCAATCGAGCCCTACTTCAAGTAGGTGATTTACAGATGATCTTACAGCTCATTTTATTGAAGATTGTAGATATTTCACTGTTGGATTAAAGGTGGCCATAGACGCAAAGATCCGCTCATTTGGCGACATCGCCAAACGAGTGGATCTTTCCCCGATATGCCATTAATGAGCATGGCTATATCGGGGGTAACCTGAACGATCCGATTACGATGCGCAGTGGGCTCCGGCAGGATCGGTTGGGTCAAAATCAAACCTGACCGATCGACCAAACGACGATCTCCGCCGGATGAAAGATGTTGGCACTCTCCACAGATCCGAAAATCATACGAATTCACGATTCTTACGATAGGATCTGTGCGTCTATGGCCAGCTTAAGAGGTAAAAATAACAAAATGGTAGACAATAACTCATACAGCATTTCTTAACATACTATAAGGTGCAGACCACATAGTATTTGTCCCACAATATATATTAAGAATATTTATCCTTGACTTTAACATTACAGGACAGTTTTCAGCACTAAAAGATAACATTAACATGAAACATTCGGCACTAGATGTGTCTCTTTAAACCTTCTATTATTTAGAAAGGTTGCAACATTTCCTGTTAAAGCTCAATGTTAAAAATGCACTTTCTCAAAAAAAGATCATTTTTATTAGTCCTATTTTTTCACAGCTTATAGATACTGACATACAATCAAAATTCTTTCCTGATAAATCTTATGTAGATCGATTTATTCACTAGCTGCTTCATCCAGGTTGAAGGACACAAGAGGTGACCTTTATGATATCTGGTACCGGAGGCTACTCTTAGCACAAGTTGTCCTCTACCTGGGCTTTCCACCTCATTGCTTTGTGACAGATCCCATTAGGCATTTAATAAATAACAGATGGATCATCTTATCTGCCTCTTGGCCTAGCTTCTCCTTCCAGGTTTGCTGGGGAACAGATTCTATGGAGCTTTGCAACAAATTGTATGCAGAATAATTGCATAATGTAATTAGTTTTGCATTAAACTTGAATAGGAAATTTTTGGTTTCATTAAGGCATAATAGCATTACTATCACAAATTATAACTACACATTTTAGTTGGAGCTGAGGGCTCCTCCCAAGGCCAAAGGCGGCTGCTACAGGCAGAAGCACGAGCCGAGACCAGGGTGCTTGGCATTGGTTCTAGATTTAGGGTGCCAACCGTTACAGTTAGTTGTCTCTTTGAAAGGGAATCAAATTCATCACCCCAAACTATCATTTGTGTTTCACTAGTAATGTATCTTCAATAAAGGTAGTGTTATACACGTATACTAGTACTAGTGTACAAATCAATCATACATTTTTCCAAATCTCTGATGAAATGCTTTAGGAGCGAGGAACTCAGAAGTACCTATGTCCTTTTGTTATGGTTATGGCTTTTTTTTTTTTTTAGTTTTGGACACAGTTACAGTGGGGACAGTGGGACTTTACTTCACAATGAGACATGTTGAGGGAGTGGGTTAACCACTTTCAAGGAAGGGGAGTGGGAACTGGTCCCTGCAGCTCAAGCATCATGGTTTCATCCCGATCTGTGGAATTAGGTACTGTATGTCTGTGTAAAAAACGGATTATATTTATTTTTGAAAATTCAGATGCACCATTCCAACCGAATGAGCTCATGTCAAAAACGGTTCAGGTTCAAGCTTCTATTTATGGTTTAAGGTATTATGATAATGCCTTTGTGGTAATGTGTTCCAAGAATATCCAGATCAGTAAATTAGCATTCCAAACAGTTACACCTCAGACAAAGTCTGTCAATTCATGTTATTTCCAATTGATTTATTAATAAAACAGAAAGAATACATATAAATAGCATACACTGAATAATTATTTCTTGCTTTGCCTGCTATTTCATGTAGAGGTCACTAAGAGACTTACTTTAATGTCCTGCAGACAGTAGGTGTTTACTTGCCAATAGAAGAGGTTCAATTTTTATTGTGTGTGCCATGATTTTGTCAAGGATTAGGTAGGGGGCGCTGTAGAGTCTGAAGGGAAAGGGCGAGTCCTTGAGGCAGGGGCTGTATGTGCCAAGGGGAAACTTGAAGGGAAGCAGGAACAGGTAGATGAGGGTGAAAAGTCAGACTGGAACAGGACGACGATCAGGACAAGACAGGAAGAAGAGGGCGACGACTCAACAGGAAAGGACTGGACGTGGCAGGAGTGGAACGGCTTGGATGGGACAGGACGGTGCGGGCGTAGATCAAACTGGGGGATAGCAAGAGAGGGAGACTGGAGCAGGATAGCAAGAGAGGGAGACTGGAGCAGGATAGCAAGAGAGGGAGACTGGAGCAGGATAGCAAGAGAGGGAGACTGGAGCAGGATAGCAAGAGAGGGAGACTGGAGCAGGATAGCAAGAGAGGGAGACTGGAGCAGGATAGCAAGAGAGGGAGACTGGAGCAGGATAGCTAGAGAGCTGGAAGCTGGATAGCAAGAGAGGAGTACAAGGTAGGGTTGGAACAAGGTCGAGGCTAGAAAGGTACAAGATAGGAAAGGTAAGCAGGACAAGACAAGGCAGACTAACAAGGGAGAAGGGGCAAGAGCTAGAAACCTAGTTAGGGGCGATGCCGCAGTACTAGAAAACCATGCAATGCTCTGGCAAGGAGTGGTCTGAGAGCTGCCCTTAAATAGGGAAGAGGCAGCCCTGATAGGCTGATTAAGATAGGCAGCAGCTGAACTGGGGCTGGAGAGGCCAATCAGGCGGCAGCTGGGCTGGGACTGCAGAGGCCAGGTTACACACAGTGAGCAACCCTACAGGCTGCTCACCTGGCCAAATGGTTAGGGTATCGAGCCAGAAACCCAAAGGTCCCCGGCTCGACTCCCAGCAATACCTGACAGTATCCCCCCCCTCACAAGGCGACTCCCAGGCGCCACAGTGACCAACATTTTCGTACACCTGGGGAACTGGCAATGCTATGGGCAGAACTAACCACATGGGTGCCCAACTAGAAGGTAATGCTATTGTATTAGCCACCCTGGCGGGTGCCCTGGGACTTGGAAGAGCCACCCTGGCGGGTGCTCTGGGACTTGGAAGAGCCACCCTGGCGGGTGCTCTGGGACTCGGAAGAGCCACCCTGGCGGGTGCTCTGGGACTCGGAAGAGCCACCCTGGCGGGTGCTCTGATACTTGGTAGAGCCACCCTGGCGGGTGCTCTGGGACCTGGAAGAGCCACCCTCACGGGTGCTCTGATACTTGGTAGAGCCACCCTGGTGGGTGCTCTGGGACTCGGAAGAGCCACCCTGGCGGGTGCTCTGGGACTTGGAAGAGCCACCCTGGCGGGTGCCCAGGTGTTTGGCAGAGCCACCCATGCGGGTGCCCTGAGACTTGGCAACAGTATAGGCAACTCCACCCTCGCGGGTGCCCTCCACATGAGTGCCTGGGTTTTGAATGTTATTTTAAGGGTTGGTACAGTCACTGTGTTAAGACACTGCAGAAGCCCCACCTCTGAGGGCACAGGACAAGGCAGAAGCCCCCCATCTCGGGGCACAGGATCAGGCAGAAGCCCCACTTCTGGGAGCACAGGATCAGGCAGAAGCCCCACTTCTGGGAGCACAGGATCAGGCAGAAGCCCCACTTCTGGGAGCACAGGATCAGGCAGAAGCCCCACTTCTGGGAGCACAGGATCAGGCAGAAGCCCCACTTCTGGGGGCACAGGATCAGGCAGAAGCCCCACTTCTGGGGGCACAGGATCAGGCAGAAGCCCCACTTCTGGGGGCACAGGACAAGGCATGGGTACAGGAGGCAGCTGCTGTTGAGCCGGCACAAGTGCAGGAGGCAGCCAGTGGGGAGCCAGTCGCCGGGGAAGCCTAGCTGAAGCCATGGGCAGCGGAGGCTGCTGGGGAACCGGCTCTGGAGCTGAAGGCAATGGCGGTTGCAGGGAAGGCCCGACTGGAACTGTAGGCAGCCGATGCTGCTGGGTAGACCCCTTTGGAGCTGTGGCCAGCCGATGCTGCTGGGTAGACCCCTTTGGAGCTGTGGCCAGCCGATGCTGCTGGGTAGGCCCCTCTGGAGCTGTGGCCAGCCGATGCTGCTGGGTAGGCCCCTCTGGAGCTGTGGCCAGCCGATGCTGCTGGGTAGGCCCCTCTGGAGCTGTGGCCAGCCGATGCTGCTGGGTAGGCCGCTCTGGAGCTGTGGCCAGCCGATGCTGCTGGGTAGGCCGCTCTGGAGCTGTGGCCAGCCGATGCTGCTGGGTAGGCCCCTCTGGAGCTGTGGCCAGCCGATGCTGCTGGGTAGGCCCCTTTGGAGCTGTGGGCAGCCGATGCTGCTGGGTAGGCCCCTCTGGAGCTGTGGGCAGCCGATGCTGCTGGGTAGGCCCCTCTGGAGCTGTGGGCAGCCGATGCTGCTGGGTAGGCCCCTCTGGAGCTGTGGGCAGCCGATGCTGCTGGGTAGGCCCCTCTGGAGCTGTGGGCAGCCGATGCTGCTGGGTGGCAGGCCCGGGAACCGAAGCAGACTGCGGAGGGATAGCCGGCCCTGGAACAGGAGCAGACTGCGGAGGGATAGCCGGCCCTGGAACAGGAGCAGACTGCGGAGGGATAGCCGGCCCTGGAACTGGAGCAGACTGCGGAGGGATAGCCGGCCCTGGAACTGGAGCAGACTGCGGAGGGATAGCCGGCCCTGGAACTGGAGCAGACTGCGGAGGGATAGCCGGCCCTGGAACTGGAGCAGACTGCGGAGGGATAGCCGGCCCTGGAACTGGAGCAGACTGCGGAGGGATAGCCGGCCCTGGAACTGAGGCAAATTTATCTAGGAATGCCAACAGAAACTGAGCAGTATCGTAGATTATAGGGGATTTACTGCACAGTAAGTTCTCGGCCCAGTAACGAGCTTCACCTTCTAGCAGGAAGAAAATGATTTCCGAAACTTGCTCGACTGGAGGAGCACTTAGAAAGTGTTTTTTCTCTGAAAGGAGCAGGACTTCCTCTAGAAAGATAGGAATTTTACTTGGGGAGCCATCACAGTATCTGCGGGTCAAAATAGAATATTCAGTCTTTTTGGGAATCCGGTCAGAAGGCACAGGAACAGCCCTTGCAGACTCTTTTGGCCAGAGCATTCTGTCAAGGATTAGGTAGGGGGCGCTGTAGAGTCTGAAGGGAAAGGGCGAGTCCTTGAGGCAGGGGCTGTATGTGCCAAGGGGAAACTTGAAGGGAAGCAGGAACAGGTAGATGAGGGCGAAAAGTCAGACTGGAACAGGACGACGATCAGGACAAGACAGGAAGAAGAGGGCGACGACTCAACAGGAAAGGACTGGACGTGGCAGGAGTGGAACGGCTTGGATGGGACAGGACGGTGCGGGCGTAGATCAAACTGGGGGATAGAGTGCAGAGGAGACTGGAGCAGGATAGCAAGAGAGGGAGACTGGAGCAGGATAGCAAGAGAGGGAGACTGGAGCAGGATAGCAAGAGAGGGAGACTGGAGCAGGATAGCAAGAGAGGGAGACTGGAGCAGGATAGCAAGAGAGGGAGACTGGAGCAGGATAGCAAGAGAGGGAGACTGGAGCAGGATAGCAAGAGAGGGAGACTGGAGCAGGATAGCAAGAGAGGGAGACTGGAGCAGGATAGCAAGAGAGGGAGACTGGAGCAGGATAGCAAGAGAGGGAGACTGGAGCAGGATAGCAAGAGAGGGAGACTGGAGCAGGATAGCAAGAGAGGGAGACTGGAGCAGGATAGCAAGAGAGGGAGACTGGAGCAGGATAGCAAGAGAGGGAGACTGGAGCAGGATAGCAAGAGAGGGAGACTGGAGCAGGATAGCAAGAGAGGGAGACTGGAGCAGGATAGCAAGAGAGGGAGACTGGAGCAGGATAGCAAGAGAGGGAGACTGGAGCTGGATAGCAAGAGAGCTGGAAGCTGGATAGCAAGAGAGGAGTACAAGGTAGGGTTGGAACAAGGTCGAGGCTAGAAAGGTACAAGATAGGAAAGGTAAGCAGGACAAGACAAGGCAGACTAACAAGGGAGAAGGGGCAAGAGCTAGAAACCTAGTTAGGGGCGATGCCGCAGTACTAGAAAACCATGCAATGCTCTGGCAAGGAGTGGTCTGAGAGCTGCCCTTAAATAGGGAAGAGGCAGCCCTGATAGGCTGATTAAGATAGGCAGCAGCTGAACTGGGGCTGGAGAGGCCAATCAGGCGGCAGCTGGGCTGGGACTGCAGAGGCCAGGTTACACACAGTGAGCAACCCTACAGGCTGCTCACCTGGCCAAATGGTTAGGGTATCAAGCCAGAAACCCAAAGGTCCCCGGCTCGACTCCCAGCAATACCTGACAGATTTGGGCTTTGGAGTTTCCATTGCTCTCTTCTGACTATTTCCCAGGTGTTCTTTTCTATTAGGAGTTTTAAAACTAGGAATATCACAAAGACGATATTGCAAAACATGTTTGTTGCTAGAATCCATTTGTATCATTACAATGATTATCAAGCAATATGAATCAACTTCTTCATTTATATTAATAATTCCACTAGCTCTTGGGTACTCCACTTATAACATTAGCCCAGTTACAGGGTGAGTTGCTGATTGCTACTCTCCACATTTAATTCTTCAGCCATTCTCTATCCATGCAGAATTCCCAAGACCAGAATATTACAATTTATGTAGTAATTATTTATGTTGCATGCTATCAAAAATCTCTGAAAACCCTAAGTAGGCCACTTCAACAGTCTATCTTTCTGCTCACAGATTTTATGGGGATTTTTTTTTTATTTGTAACATGCTATTTTCCAGACAGTAAATGCCTCTTTGGGCACCTTTGGTACTAAAATGACCCAAAGCATGCCAGAATTTAAAGATTAAAATTATATATTGTTTGTGTTTGGCATCATAAGTCTTGGACAAAATACAGTGAAAAGGAGAAAAGGGAACAAATTAAATAAAAATACTATAAACTAAAGCAGACAAGCAACAATGAAACACCCTGTATTGCTGGCATGAAAAATAGAGCTCTGGCACTGAATTATAGGGTTTTTTTTTGCATCAATAAAGTAATGTGTATTGTGTATGTGAATTCCATGGAGGACAGGTTGTTGGACTAGTAGAGACATCTGTGATAAAAACTGCTACTTTTTTGTGTATCATGAGGAATTGTAAAGAAGCATTGTATTTTCTGAGAGGAGTGGTCGATTAACTTCAATTGTTTGCAAGCCATAAACTCCAAACAAGACTGAACTGCAAGATAAGAGCTTAACTGCTAAATCCTTTAGGATCTTCCAGGGGCATAACTACTAATGGAAGTTTACCCAGTGGCCCGGGGGGGGGTCAGAGGGCCAATCGGGGTCTGCTTACTTGGTAGTCATCAGCGATTTTGGGGAGTAGAGGTTGCATTTTAAATGTCAACATATATGTAAATTTCAGGATTATATTAAAATACAACCACAAATTAGCTAGCAGATGGAAGGTGAGCTGCAAAACTAAAAATGTAAATATTAAAAATAATTTCAAATATTAAGAAAGATCGGAAACTGTTTTAAAATACAGATGTCTGTGTCATACCTAAAGTTCATTTTAAGGTGAATTATCCTGTAAAAGTAATATGACCATGGGAAATACTGTACATATAACAATAAAAGCGGTTGCTGATGGCCAACTCAGCGGTTTTGTATTTGTCGTGCCCACACCTCATTTCACCCATTCCACCCTTGGCCACATCCTTAATCACACTCCAAGCTAGCCTGTTTCTGAGGTATATTGGTATATATTCAGCTTTATTTTAGTGCTTTGCAATGGAGGGGTTGAACTACAATTGGGGGGTAAATCAATCAAAGAGAGTGGGCAAACATTTGGGGTGTCTCCTGAAAAATTGTTGATATGTCTATGGTTATATATTTTATAAGTCTAGCAGTTTTGAGGATTATTTAATACACTAGACGCAACTAGGTGTGGACCTTTGCAGTGTTGGTTGTGAATTGAAGGGATGGGGGATTGTGTTAAATAAATCACAACTTAAGGAGAACTAAGTAAGTTACTACTATTTATGGGGTTTATGCCTGGGGTTGCCAGCAACATTTTCTGAGGACTTTGCCTTGCTGTGGAATGAGCTTTTTGCTTGTGTCTGGAGAGCTGGTTGTAAAAATTCACAATATTTTCTTTCTTGTAAAGTTGCTCATATATTGTTCTTTTCAGCAACTGTTAAAGCTACTGAATGAAAGTAGTTAAAATAATTCCCCATTTACAAATAAGTAACCCTTGCACAGCATGTCTTCTGTATTTATTGTACCCTTTGTGTCTTTTAGCTACAACACAGAATGCTCTCCTTAGGGTTTGCTCAAAAATTATACTTCTCTTTTTACATCCACTAAATGTCAGACAGTAGAAGGAAAGATGAACACATGCGGCTTCCATGCCCACAGAACAAGACAGATGATGCTGTGAACTTTAAAGAAAATATCTAAGCGCCCTAATGTCATGTACGAAAAATGGATAAACTCAGTAATATGACATTTTGTAGTTATTTAGGATAAAAATTCCCTAGGGAACGAATGTTTCTTCCCTAAAGGAATGCACAAGCAACCAATGGGTACTGTTCCAGTCGGAGGGTTTGACATGCTAATTTAAAATGGCTGTTAGGGCATGGCCATTGGCTTGAAGAGCGGTATTGCTATTTGATACCCTTATTATTACAGTTGCACACTAATGTTAATCCATTTCACCACTTGTGACGATAAAACAATCTGACACAATACCCATGTGTAATAAAAGGCAGATTTATTGGCTGCTATGGGTTTCTGTACTGGCAATGTTTATTACATCGGTCCAGTGTTTTCTCCAATGACACAATGCCACCCAATGTGTAATAACTGACATGAAGATTATCCGCCTGTCATTGAGCATACGGGTCAGATTTTGGAAAATGCACAATGCAAATGTATTTTTCAGCTGAAATCTGGCAGTGACAGTGATAGTTGTTTTATGCCATGTGACATTGCCCTAAAAGTTGTTGAAAGATAATTGCAATAGTCAACCTGATGGCTACATTAGTATCGGGGTAAAAATAACATAGTAACATAGTAAGTTAGGTTGAAAAAAGACACACGTCCATCAAGTTCAAACTTTTAACTCTATTTTAACCTAACTGCTAGTTGATTCAGAGGAAGGCAAAAAAACCCATTTGAAGCCTCTCCAATTTGCCTCAGATGGGGAAAAATTCCTTCCTGACTCCAAAATAAGGTTTTTACAACATCAATAAATAATATTTTTTGTGACTTTTACCTCTAATGAATGTAAGTTAGTTTCTTACAATGCTAAGTGAGAATTCATTTCTACATACCTTTGTTTCAATGGTCTTTCTATTCAAAGGTCAGTTTGCTTTACTGACTTAAAATCACTCTTTTATTAATTAAATCTAGTCTTATTTTAAAATGTCTTTTGTATGTAAATATCCAATTAATTTTCCTGACAAATGAAAGGTTATTAGAAATCCAAGTACTTTAGCTGGGACCCTACTTATTTGGATAGGGTGTTTGGCTTGAGATTGTGGAATGTAGGTTTTTGGGTAATATTGTTATTTGTCTTGTATAGTAAAAATACATTTAAAAAAAACTGTTGTACATATCCAGCATTTTGTAGGGCAATTACAGATCTTCTGTCCATGGTACTGAATGAAATTGGTCTTGTAAATCCAGTAAATATATAATGATAGCCAATATACCAAACATAGTGTGGGGCTCATTTGTCAAGCTGATATGTTAAAAACACACATTTGGCTTGCTAAAAATATCATACGGAAATAACTTGCATCATGCAACCCTAACGTTTAGTCAAGTCAATATTGTAGCACTTGGCATGTCTAATCCATAGCTTTAACTATTCTCATTGAGACACAGTTGACAAATTATGATGCAATAAGTGCATTAGAAGTCTGCCCTAGACATGCACTATTGACCAACCATTAAGTCTAGGGTTCCCTTTGAACTATCATTGTTTTTGTCATGACCAGCCCCGGACTTGAACTCTAGGAGGTGCACTCCCTGTGTGCTGCATTTACTCCATGAGCCACTGGAGGCTCTTAGGGCTGGTCCTGGCCACTATGCTATATGTTCAGGTGTTCTCCCTGTCTATAGTTTCTCCACCTACCTCATTTCCCTCATGTGTTTCCCATTCCTTATCACCATCCCTTTATAAACCCAGCCCTGAGCCTTGGTCAGGCATTGTGTTCCTGTACCCCCTGCATGACCTGTGTTCCTTGTTTCTGTGTTCCTTGTTTCTGCGTTCCTTGTTTCTGCGTTCCTTGTTCCTGCGTTCCTTGTTCCTGCGTTCCTTGTTTCTGCGTTCCTTGTTCCTGCGTTCTTTGTTCCTGCGTTCCTTGTTCCTGCGTTCCTTGTTCCTGCGTTCCTTGTTCCAGTGTTCTTTGTTGCAGTGTTCCTTGTTCCTGCTATCCTGGTTCCCGGCCTTTGTTCCCCATCTTCTCCTGACCCTCCTGGATTTCCTGGTAACCTTGGTTTGTTCCTGTTTATTGATTTTTGCCTGTTATTAGCTTCTGTTGCTATTAAATTTCAACAGTATTCACTATGTCGTATCCAATTGTCTATGGGTATCCCCCTGGGCTTCCGCTATACCAAGTTCCCAGTGTGTGGCTAACTTCAGTTACAGTGGCTCCCCGCTGTAAGCGTTACACTTTGAGCTAACTGAATGTCCTGTAAATGGTGTAAGGGCCAACTATCCAGGAGAGTAGCGGTGGGAGCTTGCACCAAGAAACTGAAAAATTCAATTTAGGCTACAATGATGTTCTGTGCCTGTTACACCTCTACAGGAGAAACAGTCTTTATCACTGACAATGGACATATTCAAACGGGCAGCACCTACTATATATTGCATTAGCTATAAAGTGATGTTTATGCATTTTCTCTGTCACCCTCTGTCTGGGGGAGGAAAGATTGAATAGTGGCAAAGGTGCAACAGTTTAACTAATTTTAGTTGGCAGCTGTTAATTAAGCTGGGCCTACACAAAAAGATATGCTTGTTTGGAAAGGTTTTCAAACATGTGGCTCTTTAACCCAATTTGTCTGTAGGCCTTCAAATTATTGGTTTGAATTGTGTTATAACACATACCAACATATAAACATACTTCTCCTGTGCTTGATAAATAAATTACTTAAAATAAAACTTCAATCTGTCCTTTACACAAAATGTATAAATAGAAATATAACTTCCCTGAAATAGACAATGAAAATAATGTAGGCATTGGAGTGAGTACAGTCATATTACATGCCACACATGAACATGTAATTTCCCAAAAGAACATGAAACTTCCCTTTCGGGAAATGTCATGTTCATACTTTGGCCTTTATTCTATATATTTTATTGTTATGTCCCATGTGGTTTCATCATTTGATCAGCCATAATGGAAACCATCTAGGCTGATGACCCATATCTATATTTGTCATATAAATAGAACAGAAATGGCAATATTGTATATTTAGATCTGTGTGTGTTAAGATTTTGTTGCTGCTACTGGCAATTCTGTAGCGAATACCTCTATTAAGCAAAAATCTGGTGCTTAATAGTCTTTAGAATGCATTCTGCACAAGCATCCCACAGTTTAAGAGAGGTATGTTTCCTTTATTGGTGAGTAGTTACTGACAAGGATCTACAAATACAGCTGCTGTGACCACAGGCAATCATAATGCATTTAATGAGCATGCATAATAAAACCAGTTGGGTTTATAGGTATTAAGGAATCCCCTTATGGTGCACAAAGAAAAATCACACTCAGGGTTCCCTGTGTATTGACTCCCAATAGTCTGACCAGCACAGCAGTTTTCTCAGTTTTTTGTAAACTCTTTTGCTAACTAAAACAACTCTTGTGGAATATATATATACACTTCTAGTTTTTGCTGAAAACTATGATTTATACCTCAGATTGTTGTTCATTTTTCTCTGGAGAATTTCACATATTCCCTGCAGAGAATGGGTTTTGAAATGTCTCTCAGTGGGGTCTTAACATTATTAATGGCGGTGTATTAATTGTGTTAGCAGCATGTTATTTGGAGTTGGTATTTATAGAGAAATAAAAATGTAGCTTACAAGGAGTGATCCTTGACAGGAGAAGAGTACATCTGATTGATATGTTTAATAACTGCAAGTTTACATCATGCAAATCACTGAAAAGCGACGTACACAATAACACCCAACCTTCCTCTGCAACATTCCTAGATCATCAAAGACAGTAAAGATTGTGTAGCAAAAGAAGGTAAATCTGATGAAAGAACGGACAGTTTAATGAGTAACATAATATCTGTACATTTAATCCCTTGGGACATAATGACACGTTAGAACAAATGAAAGTGGAGGTGTGGGTAATGTGTGTTCAATTTTAAAAACTGCGAAATAATAAAATCGTAGAAGCTCAGTGACAGGACTGCAATGCAGAGGGTGGGAACAAAAGACAACTGGACAAATCTAACAATTTTCATCAGCCTAAAATGTAGGGGATTTCTAAAGAAATCATATGGAAAATCCTATATATAAAAAAAATCATCAAAGCAAAATCCAATGGCACACAGGTCTGCTGTAACACATCCACCACCATATATAATATAAGGCACTAAGTTTGCCCAGGAGCAGAAACACATGACAACCAATAAGATTCTTGCATTTAAACAGGTGACTATTAAATGCTACCTGCTGATTGGTTGCTATGGTTTACTGCCCCTGGGCAAACTTAGTTCCTTGTATTACATAACCAGACAAGTGTTTATTGTTGAGTGCAGTGCTATGTTTCGTTCGGGCTTGCCCCGAAATGTTGCAATGCACTCTGCAATAAACACTTGATGTGTTACAGCAGACCTGTGTGCCATTGGATTTTGTTGAAGTGTCAAAATGGCCAGAGTCTGAAAATAACATGTTCAAATATCAAAGCCTATTTGTAGTATACCAGAAGGCACGTGAGAGATACAGCTAACATGTGAAAATGAGTTTCTTTGTGTGGTGGGAAAGACAACACTGCTTATCATCCTGAGAATGCCAAGCCTTTGGTAAAGCATTGTAGTGGTAACCAGTCGTCTTATAGGAATTCGTTTTATGAGCAGGAATGGTAAATTGGCAAGCCTGAGAGGGCACGATAGATGGAGCTAAATGCAGTTGTTTTAGTCTGCAAGAGACTTGTGACCAGGTCTGATGTTCACCTTTAATCAACAATGAATGTAAACACACATCCAAAGCTAAACTAAAGTATTTATAAACCAATAACCTGGATGTATTAAAATGGACCAATTAATATCCAGCCCCAGACCAACATTTGGTTGAGAATCTGTTACTTGAGAATTGCTCATCACCAGCGGTACAAGGGTTGCTACCTCTCCGGTTTATACCCAGACAGGCCGGTTTTTGGAAGGCCTGTTTTCCAAATTAGAAAATGTCCTAAGCTTCCCTGAGAGTGAATCAGCCAAATCACCAATCTCCACATCAAAGGCCCGTCTGATGTCATTAACCTGCCCCCCATGACGGCACCACTCCACTGTTATGTCACCGCCCTGCAACATCAATATTCCTCTCCCCAGCCCGGAGTTAGCAGTGGAGAAAGGTGGCAACCCTAATGGTACACATCTAACCTGACACAGCTTCAACAACTTTCCTGAGAACAATTGGCAAAATTTGCAGGATCAAGATGTGCAAAGCTGATAGAGATGCCCTCAAAAGACTCACAGCTGTTTTAAGTCAAAGGTGCAGAGAGGAATACCAACAAATGCCGGTTTTCTGTTTAATTACCATTTGTGTCAAGATAAAACATATTTTCCATCTTCAGAAGTGAATTTTCATTAAGTTTATTAAGTATATAAATCACATAGTAAAAATTGCAATGAAATCTGTTTTATTTAAACAAAAATCGAGGTGGTGAATCCTTATGCGAGCAACTCTCATGCAACATGAAAATTGTTATAGCATTGGGCTTTTTATATTTCTTTAAAACGGGGTGTCAAAAAGGTAGATTGTTGATCACTAGATCTCAAGGCACTGCCAACAAACAGCTTGTCTAAACCATCCTCCTGTTTCATTCTTTTCATTCAGTCACTTGTTATGTTAAGGTTACATAAGAAATAGTTGTTTGTTGGCAATATACATTTCCTCATAAATCAATAGTTAAGTAATGTTTTCCATGGAACAGAAAGTTAACAATTTTTTTTGGACGTACATAGTGGGACACCATTACTAAAAGTAGACCTTGCATTAGTAAAGTATGGGCAGTCCTGCTTTAAAAAGTTTTTGAAACATGAAATAGTTAGTCCACCCTCATTAACAAGTCATGTTGCTATATTATCCAGCCATTGTGGAACAGTTTTTACGTACATTTCAAATGCATTCTTGTGCCATTATCTGAAGTTGCGGTACAGAATTGTTTGTATATAAGTCAGCAAGAAGTTATATTTTACACTATTTTATACTACATATTTCCCATGGTACTAACCATGTCAGAAACACCTGGGCACCTTGTGACACTTGCGATTGCAGAGATGATGTGAACACAAGTCTGCCATCTGGGGAGTCCACATGGTACTGCAGAGTGAACTACAGCACAAGTGAATGACTGTCAGGATCAGGGAGATTTGTTTAAAATAATGATTAGTTGATAACAGTGATAAAATGTCTATTTTCAACAAAACTAACTTTGAAGATGAAAAGTGAAGTTAAAACTAAGTAAAATAACAACTATGTAAAGTGTCATAAAATAAAATGTTTTGTAAAAAGTAATTTCCCAGCATAATTATTTTACATCACACTGCAAAGACTTATTGCTGGAAAAATAGCCCTGAAAAATTGCTTATAGAAATAAACAGAAAATGCTTGTCATATTTTCATTGAAATGTCTAGTGTAATGTTGCCTTAAAAGACATTTCACTGGTTGGCTGTTTCACTGAGAAATATTCTATTAAGAACTCTAAATGAACGCATGCTCAAAAGTCTTGTTTTGGATTTAACTGTTGTATCAGCTCCTAATTCAGTATACGTTTGGTTTTACTATTATGTGCTTAATGAATAGTATGAACATTCAGAGAGAGGACACTCCATTTTATCGGCAGGTGCATTTCAGATTGATTAGAAGCTCCCAAAACTGCACCCACTACCCCTAATACCACCAGGTAAAACTTTCTGTAATTTTTAACACTTACTTGACCCAACTATGAAATTGTAAATTAAGCCAACAATCTTCTTTGGCCTAAAAAATACAAGATAAAATTATAAAAGATCATCATTATCATCATCATCAAAAGAAAAGAAAAATTCCAGGCGTGAAATGCCCTTCTTTTTACTTAAAGGAGACATATAGGGTAAATGAAAAAAAAAAACTATTTTGTGTGCAATAATGAATACAATATGGTGCTGGTTTTACTTTGGATTAAAAATTAATATTAACTTTCCTCTTATATGAGGAACTTCAGTCCACATGCCTCTCCGGAATCTCCAGCTATTTAGATATTTTCTAATCTGTCACATATTCAAGGCTCAATTTGGTACACTCTCCCTGTTCTTAACCACACTGGCAGTGGAAGAGATCCTTTCTGTAGAATAGCCTGCTAAGTTTCCAGGCTCTACCTGTTGGCTAGTGTTACCATTCCATTCCTTACAACACAAGCATGATGGGAGCAATTATCCCTGATCTTACCCAGGACAATTGGGATGAGGAGACCATATATTCTTAAAGCAATGTGCAAGAGAAATGATAATACTTGTCCTAGGAGTAGAACCCCTGTGCCCAACTTTCTACATATGATCTGGGCTTGCCCAGCAATAACTGTCTTTTTGTCCCAAGTAATGGCCTCCATAGCGACTACCCTTGACTTCCCACAGGAACATTCCCCTATAGTGTCTTTTTTGGTATAGTGGTTCACTTCGTGCCTACCGCACATGCAAGGCTGATAGATCCCTGCCATTCCAAAAAATTTATAATTATGCACTAGATGGGGTCCACCCCCTCCGCAAAGGGCTCCTGGATTAAATTAGTGAATTTTGTAATACCTATTATTAAACTCACATATAAAGCTAGAGGCACTGCCCATACATTTGATAAGGTATGGATTCCTTCACGGGAATTGGGCCCTGGCACACAACCAACCAAGGTATGACAATGCTGATGTATAATATATATATATATCCTCTACATTTGCAACTGTTCATATGGATTGTTCATCTGAAATTATTATTGTCAACCTACCAAATGAGCTCATTTAAATCTAGTGTCCTAAAAGTCCTTACCAGAAGCACAGTAGGAGAGGAATAGCTAATAACAGCCTACAGTCACACATTTCCCTATCATTTTAGCCTAGGTGCTAATTGGTTCCTATTGTACAGTGCAGTGTGCTGAGTACCACTGGCTCCCCTGCACAGCCTGGGAAAGGAGGCAGCAGGAATTGGAACAGATGGGTGGGACTAGTAGGGTATATAGATTTATAGAAGACTATATATCAGACAATCTAGATATCAAGTATTTTGTGCATGAAAGCATAGCTTATAATATCTATCATGTTTAGCTAAGTAATGATCCTTAGGTGAGTTGGTGAGTAAACCTCTTGTAAATCTTTTTCAGATCTTGAACTATGAATAGTCTTTGGGACGTTTTTCATTGTTATTTTGAGAATAAGGATGACATGACAACTTTCCACTGTGTGATTTAACAATGGGTTAATTCTGCCTCCAAGACTAATGACAAGTCAACCTTAACTATAAATATCTTCTTCCTACAAGGACCAGATGTCTTTTTTCTACCCTTGAGCTTTAGTAACAAAAAGCTTTTTTTATTTTTTTATTTAGAGGGTCATATAGCTTCCTCCATTGATTTTAGAATAGGTTATTTATCCACTTTTGTCAGATGCTATTGCTTCCATATTTATTATTCTTTATATATACTGTATCATGCCACCAGGTGCCTTGGTGATTTGTTAGCCTTCTTTGTGTCACACATAAGTGACAGGGTTTGTGCTTCTCTGGCAGCATTCACATAGAGCAACATCAAAAGTGTAGTTCTAAACACTTTTATAGAAGTTATTATTTCTGATTGTTTCCAATGACTTCAATATTCTGACACTAACATGGTCCTCTGATGCTCAATCTCTTCATTCACCACCTGCACTTTTCAGGTTGTTCTTTTTTTCTCTTTTTCCTGCTCTGAAACTTTCATATGTGCTTTAGGGATTGTATGTCATTTTGCTATGTTTCTCTGCTATATTTATCAAGTTAGTTTGTTTATTAGAGTTTGCAAAATTTTCTTCTTTGCACTAAGAATGACATTTACCTAAAACATCATGAAATCCAACATTTTACATGCTAACTAGTAACTACTATTATGTGTTCATGTATCATTATGTTATTTCACATATTTTTGCCTCAAGGTGAATTTTTATACACTGTTGACTTTGTAAATATCTTCTTCTGAAGAGTGTACATTGCTGTAGCCCAGCATGTTAGAAGATCCTATACTTTATGCCAGTGTTGCATTCCATGTTGTGGTCCTTTTTGGCTTTGATGGACACCATACTATTAAACTTTTCCAATGAACAGGACAGTTTTTCCCAGTGTCCCACTGGCCCATTCTAACCCTGGGTGAAAATTACAGGTTTCTGGGATGTTACTGACCTGCTGTAGATACCCTTGAAAGTCAGTAAGAGTGGGACTTTGGGTTGATATTATCTTGACAATATCCGCATAGCTGTTACAGTGACAGGGTCGGACTGGGGGCCCCCGGGCCCACTGCGGCTGCTGTCTCAGGGCCCCCCTCTGACCCCTCCTCACCGCTGCACACACACGAATGCACTGTGTTTTTGCCGCGATTGGCCCATAGAAGGGAGGTCATGGCAGGAAGAAGAAATGCAGGGAGTGGGTCTGCAAGAGCCAGGGGCCCATATATATATATATATATATATATTATATATATATATATATATATATCTAATGGGGGGGACCTGTTTCAATTCTCTGTCTTAAGTTAAGCCCCTGGTGTACTGTAGATGGCACTGTGCTATAGTATAAAGGTCTAGGTAACCATGTGCTCTGGGACCATTGCTTTAGCCCTTACCAAGCAGACAGGAAGGGAATGGGCGGTGGAATGTAGGTGAATAGGCCTAGTAAAGGATAAGCTATATTCCAAAATAGACATGTTTCTACACGGGTATACGAAGCAGACAATAAGGACTTCGGAAAGATTACCCCAAGGTATTTCAATATGTTTTTATTTTCCTACTTTTTATTTTTTATTTTCATTCTCATATGATGAAATGAAATTAACTTTTGGGGGTATAGGGGTTTACACTTCCTGAGGACGGCCCGAGTTGGGGCTGAAACATTGAATAAAACACTATTTCTTTTTCATTAAGTCCTGTCAGTGCGGCTTTATTTTTCGAATATAATTATCATGTTAATTTGACCAGCACACAGGCTTTTTTCACTTGTCGCTGTGCACCAGATTTGTGTACAGCGACATATATATAGTAAAAGTAACGAACAGCACTTACGTCTTAATGCAAAAAGTTATATAAAAAGTAATATGACTTTTTGTATTGATACGTGAGTGCCGTTTGTTACTTAAGATATATTGAGGCTTTACCGGATACCTTTGGGGGACATTGAGAAGATTAGCGTGAGTGCTATTGCTACTGTATGTATGTATGTATGTAAATATATATATATATATATAGGGCTCTTGCAGACGAGCGTTTTTAGCTGCACTCCCTTGTGTTCCGGTTTCATGCGTTCAGCCGCAGGGGGCTGTACTCTCACAGACGCATGTAAGCGCCGAACGCAAAAAAAATGCAACATGGTGCGTCCCAACCTGCATTCGGCGCTTACATGCGTCTGTGTGAGTACAGCCCCATTGAAAAGAATTCAGTGCGTCTACTCCTGCGATCTGGCTGAGGGAAGCGCAGCTAAAAAACGCTCGTCTGTAAGAGCCCTTATAGTGGTAAACAGCAGCAAGTTGTTATTTAGAGACTGACATTTCAACCCGAGCAAAGTTCTTTTTCAAGATGCAAACACAAACAGAGAAGCCTGATAAACCTTATGTGGCTGTAATGGGGAGTGAACACAGATTGAAGACATCATAGTGAACAGCTGTACGTGAACATTAGTAATAATATACACCAGTGTAAGATGTTAGCAAAATAAGATCACTAGTAAAAAGGATAGATTGCTGGCCGAAACATTTGTCTCCCAGTAATAAAAGTAAAAAATGTTTTTGAATATATATACATATATATATATCTATATATATATATATATATATATATATATATATATACAGGGCCGCCATCAGGGGGGGACAGGGGGGACAAGCGTACCGGGCCCGGGCATGAAGGGGGGCCCGGCAGCGCTGCATTTTTTGAAGCTCCGGGCCCCCCTTACGAGCGCCCGAGCCGTACGTCTTGCCTCTTGCGTTGCCGAATGCGGAAGTGCCGAAAAGCCGAAGCCGATGCGCCGAAAAGACCCGAAGTCACGAAAAAAGCCGAAGTCCCGAAGCGCCGAAAAGACCCGAAGTCACGAAGCGCCGAAAAGACCCGAAGTCACGAAAACAGCCGAAGTCCTGAAGCAGCGCAAAGATCCGAAGTCACGAAAACAGCCGAAATTGAAGTCCTGAAGCAGCGCAAAGACCCGAAGTCACGAAAGGAGGCGAAGTTGAAGTACTGAAGCCATGAGTTCAATTCTACTGAACACCAGTTTGTGTGTGTGTTTTTTTTTTTTAATCCCCTGGCCACCAATGTATTATTTTAATATTCTATAGGCCCCTGCAACCAATCTTTTTTTTAAAACATTTTTTTTGGGGCCCCAATTTTTTTTTTAACTCGTAAGGGGCCCCTTGCCACCATTGTTTTTTTTTTTTTGGCGGCCCCAATTTTTTTTAACTTGTAAGGGGGCCCCTGCCACCAGTTTTTTTTTTTCCAAAAAAAATTTTTTTTTTACATTTTTTTTGGGGTCCCAATTTGTTTTTAACTTATAAGGGGGCCCCTGCCGCCAATGTTTGTTTTTTTTTAGTTTTTTTACATTTTTTTTTGTTGGGGCCCCAAGTTTTTTTTTACTTATAAGGGGGCCCCAATTTTTTTTGGGGCCCCAATTTTTTATAAGGGGGCCCTGACCATCAATAGCTTTTTACAACTTGTGTGGGGGGGGGTTACTTTTTTAGTGCTGATGTCTGTGTGGTCTTTTAACTGCGATGTGGAGTGGGCGGGATATGGGGTGGAGCTTGGTCGCCCAGGGGGCCCTAATTTTGTTGTACGGGGCCCCTTGATTTCTAATGGCGGCCCTGTATATATATATATATATATATATATATATATATATATATATATATATATATATATATATATAGAATCTTGTGTCAGGGCTAAATCCTGCTAGTGCTCGCTGTAGGGACAGGGGTAGGCAGTAGCATGCACCAGCAAATTATTATCTCTGAGAGTTTATGCATTTGATGGAAAGCAATATGTCCTACACAGAGCAGCGTGCCCTTCCACACACATCACATTCTACTTGCTTGGCGCTTGCATTATAGTGTTGTGAAGTAAATTTCAAGAGACTGGAGGTCAAGCCACAGACTACACACAGCACATTCCCTAGTACTTTATATTCTTTAAAATGGATTGAGACATGGAGACTACATTCTGTTAGTATGTTTGTCATTCCCACAATAAATCCGTTTACTTCTCTACGATTCTCATTAGCACTGCCAGTGGCTGCTCATAGGAACAGCTCAGATATCACACTCTCCCTGTGTCTCTCCCCCCTTCTCTCGCTTACCATAGAGTTGCACTGACACAGAGACAGAGGGAGTCTATGAGCCTCCTCCCAGCAATACCTACCATTGGGGGGGATCCTAATCCTCAAGATCCCCACCACATCTCTTTTTTTGGGGGGGAATGATGGATCCATGTTCTCCCTCTAGCCCTGAACCAGCATTGGAAACAGGAGTGAACAAGCCAGACCCCAAGAGCAGAGACCACCAGGAACCTGCAAGAAGAGGGGAAGAGACAGGAGCAGCAGCAAGACACAGCTACCCTATTACCACCACCAGCAGAGGTACCATCACCAATATAACGTGGGTATTGAGGGCAATGAGGGAGGTGGTCATAGAAAGCCGGGGGTTTCTGTTTCACATGCACAGAGAGAAAGAAATATATAGAGAGAAGCAGAGATGGCAGAATAGTGAAAGAAGAGAGCAGAGCAGCCTTGGAAAAACTTTGACAGCTTTTTTTGGGGGGAGGGGGAGATGGGGGTTAACCCATTCAGTGCTGAGGCTACCTTGGTGTTCATCTACCAGTGTGTTAGTCCTAATAATCATTAACAGCAGGTGACAATAATGAAAAGTTTTACTTGCAGAGGATTTGCATTGCCACATTCTGTAATGTTTGAGGTGGTAGGGGGAGCCTGGTCTGACCTGGGTACCAATCCACTGCTGCTCTTTTCAGCACTTTCTTGCCGTCTCCTTTTCTCTAAACCGAAAGCTTCACACAAGACAGGTACAGTAAAACTCATTGTAGTTCTGATCACCAGCCGAGGAGACTGTAACCCTTTCTGCACCGTCTTGACTGCAAGCTTAGTCATAGATTGCAGGAAGACACACTGCATGCTTCCAAAGCTGAACAGTTAAATTACAGACACCAAGTTCTTCTTTACTGAAGCCTCTCAGAGTAGGAGTGAACTGTATGGCATCTCATTTTGTGTGCATTATAGCTAAATTGGGATGTCTGATTACTACACCAATCCTTATTAAAAAAAGAACAATTGTGGGCTGAGGTTAAATCATAACTGTCTGATGAGGTTGTTTCAGGATACTGATAATTGTTTTTTTAACCATTTATTCTCCCAAACAGTTTCTAACATCTGCTGCCAATATGCATATTTTTATCTGTAGAACAATACATAATGAATATAGCAAATATTTACTATGCCAAAGGATTGTAATAAAATATTCATTAGTGCATTACATTTTTATGGTAATATGCTGTCAGTAACACTATATATATATATATATATATATATATATATATATATATATGTATGCCTAAAGGCTTGAGCACACACTTCAAAAAAGCTTTCACCTGGGTGCAAAACAGGACGGCTTATATAAAAATAGAATGCTGATGCACACCAGGGTTTTTCTTTCAAAATTTACTTCTTTATTTGATCGACGTTTCGGTCCACGTCTGGGACCTTTATCAAGACATATATATATATATATATATATATATATATATATATATATATATATATATATATACATACACACACACACACACATATGTTTCCGGTGTTCTTTACATAAATGTCTCTGTTAGTATACTGTACACCGCATTGTGCATTTTCAATGGCATTTACATGTTATTTCTAAAAAAAAAAAAAAAAAAAAAAAAGAATTCTGCATTGTTGTAAGAGAGCTGGGAGATTACCTAGAGTGCTGTAACCATGCACTGAATGTGATACCCTCACTGAATGCACGGGGGTAGTGTTTACGGAAGCCAGGCTGCTGAGTTTACTCATTTCCAAGCAATGTTATGTCCAGCTCACATTTTTTTCCTGCCATTAGGATATTTGCTGATAAATATTTTAGGGTTCTTAGCTGACTTAGTTGTATTAACCATGTTCATATGAAGCCATAATGCTCTGCAATATTTGTGCATCTGCTACCTACAGAGACAGGCATTGCATAAATGTAAAATAATGACATTAAAGGAGAGATGGAACTGTGTAATTTCTCTAGATGCCTGAAAGCCGGATAAGGCCTTTTTTGTCTCAAAGCAGTTAAATAGCAAAGATGTCAAGTTTCAGAAGGAAAGTGAAAAAATAGACTGAACAGGCAACTTCATGAATGGAACTTTGGGAACATTGGCTCCACTCTATGCTTTTTTTCTTATTACAAAAAGTGAAAGTGCCAAACCCAGGTAGTCACATACAAAAATGTTGTAAAGTGAGCGCTGTCTATTTTAAATGGTAAATAGCAATTTAACATGATTCTAAACTAGCACATAGAGGTCAAATAATGTGCAAATGATTTCCCTTTGCATTGGTTGGCCTAGAGGTGAATGTTTCAATCTGGATAACATGCTCATAGTAATCAACATGCAATTAGAGGGCACTGCTTTTCTTTGCCACATAAAATCAGTTCTGCAACAGGATTTCTGCTGTTTCTATAAAACCTGTTGAATGAACAAACCAAAGGTGTCAACCACATACTGTGGCCTTTCATTGTTATCTGTTAATACGTAAGATTAGGTGAACCTCATTTGCTGGTGTTTTTAGCTTTTAGTTATTTGGAAATGCCATAAGAGACATTTTATCTGAATCATGTGATGTAAGGGGGGTGAGCCAGGATGGATGCACAGCTGAAATGAGTGGCCTCACTAGGGTGAACTTGGCCTAATGTATGACACGGAAAACTTAAAATAACAGGATCTGTCCATAAACGTATAATGTTGCTAATTAATCTGTAGATCTAACCCCCCCCCCCTCTAAAGTTTGCAGGGCACTTAATTTAAACCGTTTGTGTCATGGAATGTGGCCTAGCAATACTACAAAATAAATGCCTTATTACATTTAAAAGCAAGGAAAGAAGCTCCTGTACTATGATTAATAATATTCTGTTTCCATGCATATATAATGGGTAATTATGTCCTTTTCTTTTTACTTTTTTCCTGGTGCAAGTGTTTTCTGGTATAATTATTAGCTGTGTAACTTCCGATCATCTAAAAGTATAACACTCTGCTCTGTTTTAGAAATTTCCTCCCAGTCTAGAAAGAATAGTTAAAGGGATGTGCCATGCACAGTGGGAAAATAAGGCTGCAAGTTTAATTATTCTTATAAATAATGTATAAATCAGCGCTGGATTTCAGAGAACGCTTGTCTTCTTGTGGCAGAGAAAAAAAATCTGATGTTTAACTCTTTCACCCTGCATACAAATGAAATAGACTATGTTGTTTACCCTGGGGAATTCCAATAAGCTAAACAATGGCAAATGATTATCAGTGTTACTTGCAATTTCAGTATTTCAACTGCTCTATGTGTTATTCTGTGCAATAACATTGTCTGGTGGTTAATTATAACTACCAGACTCCATCAAAAAAAATTAAAATAAATAAATAAATATATATATATATATATATATATATATATATATATATATATATATATATATATATATAGTTTGTGTGTATGTATATATATATGTGTGTCTGTAAAGGTGCTGTTTTTGATGGTGTTCAATTTATATTTATATATATATATATATATCTGGCTGGTTGATCTTTATATAGTTGCATTGTTGCCATATGTTTGATTTTAAATGGCATACGTGTCATCCATATTTAAAGCTTCGTTTTATTAACATCTCTATAGAACTACACTTCCCAGAATTCTTGCGATATAAAAAAAAAAAGTAAAGCGCTTTGGAAAAAAGCAGGCAGAAACATCAAAGACAATCATCAGCCCACCAGCCACTAGTGACGTGCTCTTGTGCCACATAAGTCTTGCAACAGAATATTAAAATAAGGCTATTGTTGCATAGAATCTGGGGGTGGTATTAAAGAGGGGATTTAATAGGAGTGATGGTTAGGAGGGAATTGTGCAATTGTCGTTATGCTGAGATTCCTGGCTGATTTGCTTTCTGCAGGGGGAGAATTTAAGCCAGAGGGATTTGGGTGACTGAAATGCAGGATTTGGAAAAGCTGGTCTGTTATGTAACCAGGTTCAGGAGGGGAGAGAGAGACAGGAGGAGAAAGGAAGCAAGAGATGTAGACATGGGAGGGAGAAAGACAAGTGAAGGAACAACTGTGCAAGGGAAAGAAGGAAAACGGGGAAGGCCAAAGCACAAATAAAGGGTGTAAGTGTGTGAGAAACCTTATGCAGAGAGTTAACAGAGTTAGGACATTTTTCATGTAAATCAGGGATATCAGAATTGCTTTAGTGGTCTAGTCCTCTAGTGGTTTCTAATAACTCCCATCATCCCCAGCCAGCCAAACAGCTTGCTGAAGCTTGCAAATAAATAACATCCGTGTAGAAAGTTAAGTCAGTGCGGTTCTTTAATAAGAATGTACGTGGTCCTCTGAGCAAGGGATTGATCTTTTTTTATGCAGAGGATTTAAAAAAAATCCCAGCATGCTGTGCAAGAGCAGAATATCAATGCCTCTGACATTGAATGTGTGTAATATAGAACATAACTAATTGTCAGCAAGCAAAGAAGACTATTAACTGGGGATTTTCTAAACACATTACACGTTTGTTACCCAATGAATGAGGGAATGTCTTCTTTTTTTCTTTTTTCTTTAACCCAAACTATTAGTGGCCAAGGAACAGAATTCCCCTCTCCCAGTGCTGCAACTTGTATTTGCCGTCACAAAAATAAAGACTAGTAATATGAAAGAGAGGAGCAGACACAAGTTCTCAAAACTCTCCCAATTTTCACAGACTTTTATGTAATGGTGTAAATCTATTTAAAGGTGTTGGTTTATGCAAGTTATTTACTAGGCTCTATTAGCCCACAACTTAGGTTGGGGATAATATATTAAAGGAGAAGGAAAGGTTAAAATTATGTCAGCTTCATGAGAAAGTCTATACAAATACACCATTAAGCCCTCAAAGTAATGCTGCTCTGAGTCCTCTGTTAAAAGAAACACAGCATTTCTTTCCTTCTATTGTGTATACATGGGCTTCTGTATCAGATATGTTTTCAGCATAAACCTCCAGGGCAGGGCTTGAGCATGCTCAGTTTGCTTCTCTCCTCCTCCCTTTTCCCCTCCCAGCTGTAATCTGAGCCCAGAGCTATGAGTTGCAGGCAGCAAGTGATGCCCACCAATCAAATATGGCAGCTGCTATCCTAAACAAACAGCTTTTAGAGTTGTTTACTCAGGTATGGTAAAGCATTCTGCTTGCAATGTGGCTAATCTATTGGAAATAAACTGCCTTGGCACTTTGCTTTTCCTTTAAGCCAACAGGTGTCCTGTAAAGCAGGTGCTTATTTTTGAATTCCTGCTCTGGTGGCAAGTATTGGTTGTATTCAACCAATTTTACATGAGTGTGAATGTGGCTCACAGGTAAGAAAGGTCTCCACAGGTTGGGGACCTTCAAGCTAGGGGCAAGTAAGGAAAGACAATTCAAGGGTGATCGGATAGCTTTTCCTGCATCAGGAATTGTTAGTGATTAGTATAACTGCTTTTGGGAAGAAGCTGTTAAATAGAATTTTTTGCTTCAAGTTTTTATGCTTTCAGGCCTTCTGTGCTTGAGAGAATAGTTGTGCTTGTACCAGATTAATAAATCATGTTCTGGGTGGATTGGGTCGCGAGTTATGCCTGTAATTCTTTTCTTGCATCTTGCAGAGTCGAGATCAAATATTGATGGAAGTATAGTGCTAATGATTTGCTCAGCAGCTCTGGCCACTCTTAGAAGAGCAAGTTTTTCCTGTTGTGAGATGTTGCCATACAACACCAATATTTTGCTGGTGTAAATGCTTTAGTAGCTAGATAGTTAGTGCCACCTTGTTCATTCCAAATCTCTTTAGCATTGAAAGGAAATTAAGCCACTGATGAGCTTTTAGGGTGATGGCATTAGTGTTATCAGCCCATCTTAGCCCGAGTTTGAGATATGTAGGCCCAAGAATTGATGTTCACTTGCTTGCAGAAGTCCTGCTCATCAATGGCAGCTGCATACCATTCAGCCACCCTGTGAAAACACTTAAGTAAACTGTCACCCATTTCATATCACAGTTAAAGTGCCCTTTATAAAAAAATATTTGTCTGCATATCCAACTTTTTGTGCTCTAGCTCCGTCTGTGACACTTCTCAATTTCTTCAACTTCTTTTCATGAAGGGTACATTTCTACTTTTGAAAGTATGCAGGCATGACAGAGCCCCCGTTTTGGGAACAAGGCTGGTGATTTTCAGGACATTTGCAGATGCCTTTGGCTAACTAGAAAGCATTGGGAGCATTTAGCTAGGATGTCGCTTTGTTTGCCAAATAATTGAGCTCTTTAATAAGCACCAGATATATTTCCCTTTCAGTGTAAGCGAGTTGCACTTTGTTATTGCAGTTCACTGCTACTAAAAATAAGCCAATACTGGTGTTTGAGGAGCAGGAATATTTGTTAAACAAAATTTCTTCTGTTCAGTAGAGAGCAGAGAAAGGTAATAAGTGTTGACATTGACACATAGCATAATTGTTACAGCTGCCACAGTAAATTACCAGCCTGGTGTACTATACTGTGCCACAATCATTTAAAAGCTGTGTTTTACCACGTCAAATATATCCCTTACTCTGTCCCTCTGCTGCTAAAACATTGATCCAGGTCTTTATACTCTCCAGGATAAACTACTGCAAACTAGTGTCCAAGAATATCCACCCACTGCATTCAATCCTTACTGGTTCTACCTGCATCTAAATCTCACTCCACCACCTCACTACTAAATTCTTTACCAACTCCTGGTCAAGTAGTGCATTAAGTAAAAAAAAACACCTCACCTTTCCAGTAGAATCAGATAATCACATGATAACATAATTCCAGTGGCGAGGATTAGTCGATTCATTTAATACAGTGGTCATTTCATGCATTTGTGAAACCGTGCAAATAATTACTTAAGTGAGAGTTAATATGGATGCATAACATTGTTCGCCGGTATTTGGCCCAAAAATGCCCATGGACTGTAATATATAGTAAAAATGTTGTGTGGTTTGAAAAATGTTGCTAAAAAAAAGTCCATTGACTTCAATCTGCCAATTTTTTTGCAGTTTTGCAAATTTTCAACGAAACAGGTCAGATTCGCCCATCACTAAGGATTAAGCATGAGGCATGTAAATATATTTTATTTTCAGAATGCTTTCTATTGCAGTTTTTCTGGGCTCCTGGCCGCCCTGAGGAGGCCTTTTTGATGCCGCCCCCCCCTCGCACCCAGTGTATACCATTTAGAGCTCCGTAGCAGGTGTAGGGGGGCCCCATCGCTAGTGCGGAGAGCTCAATATGTGCATTAGTATAGGCTTCTTGGCTCATTTGGCCACCTACCCTAACCTCTATAATTATTTAATGGATAAATGCATTTAATTTTTCAAGACCCAATGAGTGCAGTACCCTTTTTATGCATACTTGTACATACCAGCATCTAAGCATAAATAACTGCTGGCTAAAGGAGTGAACCTTTTGCAAGTTACTCATATATAACAATTACCATGATAATTTTGGTTTTAATATCTTTATTCTTAGTGTTGTATAACCAGCTTTTTAATAAGGAACTGAAATTTGAAACGCTTGCTGTAATTATCATCATAGTAAGTCAATACTAGGTATTACCTTTACACCAAGGCCTGGATTTGTGGCATGGCCAAAGAGGCCAAGGCCTAGGGACGCAAAATTTTAGGGGCTGCATGCAACGCAGCTACATCCTAAGGAGCACTGGGGATACACAGCTCCCTAGTGCTTCGGTGCATGTGCGCCCTCGTTGAGCTCAATGGTGGCTGAGCAGGGTGCTAGGACCATGCGGCCTAGGGATGCTGCAGAGGCAAATCCAGCCCGTTTACACCACGTATACCCTATTTCTGTTGTATAGCCTCTAATATTTATGTCCAGTAACTATATTTAATTTGTCTAGTGCTGCCTCTGAAGTGAAAGAAGCCTAGATCAGCCAATCGCTGATTTCTGCATCATAGTCTTACCCTCTGACAACACTGCCCACCCCTGAAACATCACTTCTTGCCCCCAAAATGGCCCGCCTCTAATGTTATGTATATGTATTTACAGTATATCATGACTTGAAGGCTTTCATAAAAAACATACTTTAAACTAGCTGTTTTATTTTATAATCTAATTTTATTCATTGTTATTTTCTTATTAAGCTCTAATGAAGGAGCTTTGTATTTGTAGGGTTTTCTATTCATTAGTATATTTGTGTAGGTTTGTTGGCAAAATAGTTACATAGTTAAATCGGGTTGAAAAAAGACAAAGTCCATCAAGTTCAACCCCTCCAAATAACAACCCAGCATCCATACACACACCCTCCATGCTTTCACATAAATTCTATATACCCATACCTATACTATAGAGTTTAGTATCACAATAGCCTTTGATATTATGTCTTTCCAAAAAATCATCCAAGGCATTAACTGAATCAGCCTTCACAACTTCACCCGGCAGTGCATTCCACAACCTCACTGTCCTGACTGTGAAGAACACCCTACGTTGCTTCAAATGAAAGTTCTTTTCTTCTAGTCTAAAGGGGTGGCCTCTGGTCCGGTGATCCACTTTATGGGTAAAAAGGTCCCCTGCTATTTGTCTATAATGTCCTCTAATAACGTGTAATCATGTCCCCTCGCAAGCGCCTTTTTTCCAAAGAAAACAACCCCAACCTTGACAGTCTACCCTCATAATTTGTCTTCCATCCCTCTAACCAATTTAGTTGCATGTCTCTGCACTCTCTCCAGCTCATTTATATCCCTCTTAAGGACTGGAGTCCAAAACTGCACTGCATACTCCAGATGAGACCTTACCAGGGACCTATAAAGAGGCATAATGTTTCCATCCCTTGAGTTAATGCCCTTTTTTATGCAAGACAGAACTTTATTTGCTTTAGTAGCCACAGAATGACACTGCCCAGAATTAGACAACTTTTTATCTACAAAAACCCCAAGATCCTTTTCATTTTAGGGAGGAACTCCATGATGCGTTTGGTGCCGACACGTCGCCCTGTGACGAAACGCATGCAACGTGTCTGATGTTGTGAAGAAACAGGAAGTAAAGGAGAATCACATGGAAGAACTATATTTATCTGACACCAAACGCATCGTGGAGTTCCTCCCTAAGGAACCTCCCAACACACTGCCATTTAGTGTATAACTTGCATTTATATTATTTTTGCCAAAGTGCATAACCTTGCATTTATCAACATTGAACCTAATTTTCCAGTTTGCTGCCCAGTTTCCCAATTTAGACAAATGACTCTGCAAAGTGGCCGCATCCTGCATGGAACCTATAGTTCTGCACAATTTAGTATCATCTGCAAAAATAGAAACAGTACTTTCAATGCCCACCTCCAGGTCATTAATAAACAAGTTGAAAAGCAAGGGACCTAGTACAGAGCCCTGTGGTACTCCACTAACAACACTGGTCCAATTCGAAACATCTGCATGTTTACCATATTTTAAATATCCCTCTGCATAAAGCCATATTATTTTACCCTTCTTATTCATCTATTTGCCTGCTTTGACTGAAGAAAACCCATTCATCCCTGACTTCTTGGAAAGGGTTAAGCAGAATCCCTGCACAATCCAGTAGTTAATTCTGAATCTGCGCAAGACTGATGCGTTATGTAACAGGATGAATAAGGCAGGTCACAATGGGAAGGCCTTTGATGCTCAGTAACAGGAAAAGCTTGTGGAAATTGTACCCACAGCTACAAGCACTGCTCTCTGAATAGAAATGGTTGCAAGATGAGAATGGGAGGAGACGCAGAGAAAGATAGGGAGGATACAATTTTGCTTTTTAAATCTCTTCCAAAGCCCTAATCCCTTTAGAAAACCAACACTGACACTGAATGTGGATGAAGACTTACCAGCTTTCCAGAACAGTTCAGCCTTTCCATTTTACAAATAGAGACTGAAATATGTAATGTTATAAAACAGAATGTTCTTTTATTTCTTTTGTTATTTAAACATGGAGGTAACTGTGTATGTAGAATGTTAGCTAGCTGGCTGGCTAAATACAGGTATAGGACCTATTATCGAGAATGCTTGGGACCTGGGGTTTTCCGGATAATGTATCTTTCTGTAATTTGGATCTTTATACCATCTATTTATATAAATGGAACATTAAATAACCCCAATTCTGCTTCCAATAACGATTAATTATATCTTAGTTTGGATCAAGTACAAGGCACTGTTTTATTATTACAGAGAAAAAAGAAAAAAATTTGGATTAAATGATATATTGATTTTATAACCAAGCCATTTAACAATAAAGGGAGGGATGTAGCGACAAGCACAAGTTTAAAGCTAAAATGATTTCCTCAGCAGAATGTAGTAATGTGTTGTCCTGTGCAGCAATCTCATGAGATAGAAATTTGCCAAGGGCCATTATATGAGTCATGTGCAGGTCATTAAGCTAAAACCAGTATGTGTTGCATTTGTTGATTTCATGCGCACACTGGTATTTTCAGTGTGATGAAACATATACAGCTTGTTGCCCATCTGATATGGCAGTTTTCTTAAATATGAAAAGGTGATTTGCTATCATGTTTGATTTACTCTTGTTTACCCAGATTATAACCTTGCTATCAGCTGTATTTATTTGTAGACTATGTGTATGCTGAGCTTTAGGGCTAGTCCACACGGGGAGATAGCGACGCGTTTGCGGTCGCGGCGACAAAGCGCCGCGACAGTCGCCGCGACCGGCGCAGGCGACAGTTTTGTATGGGCGCCTATGTAAAAACGCCTGTGCTAACCACACGAGGCGATGCGCTTTTCAACAGTCGCCTGAAAAAGCCTGGCGAGGCATTTTCAGGCGACTGTTGAAAAGCGCATCGCCTCGTGTGGTTAGCACAGGCGTTTTTACATAGGCGCCCATACAAAACTGTCGCCTGCGCCGGTCGCGGCGACTGTCGCGGCGCTTTGTCGCCGCGACCGCAAACGCGTCGCTATCTCCCCGTGTGGAATAGCCCTTAGGACTCAAGTACACCACCAACTTTTACTGTACTGTTGGTTTTTAGATCATAGGCAGTGGTGTAACTTGTATAGAGGAAAGCATACCCAACGAATATGGCGGGGGGGGGTGGACCTCCTCTTCTATAGTTCTAAAGAATCCCTCCCTTTTCAGCCACTCACCTACCTTTGAGCAGAGACTCCAGGCAGGGAGGACACAGGGAGGCAACAGAATGGGCTGGGCGGGTAGAGATTGCTGTACGCCAGACCCCTCCTTTTTTTTTTTTTATAGGTCCAGTGATGTAACTATTGCTCTTGGGGTTCGGCTGCAATTATATCTTTTATAAGAGTTTTCCCTAGTGGCGTAACTATAGAAGAAGCAGACCCCACAGTCACATGAAAAGGGTTCCACTATAGCCAACAAGGACCCCCCTTCCCCATCTCTCTTACCTGTGGTGGGGAATCAGAGTACTTCAGCACAGGGTGGATAGTGGGCAGGGTCTGGGTGGGGGTGGAGTCTGGGCTGACTGAGGCAGGTAGTGGGCGAGAGGATGGGGATCGGAGTGTGCTGGGCTCCACAGCACACTCTAGTTATGCCACTGGGTTTCCCTATGCAATCTCACCTATTATCCTTTATCAATAAACTTGGAAATGTGTTTATCAAGCTTTGATAAAAGGCTGAAAAGAAGCCTGAAACGTTGCTGACAGGTTCTGCCATATAAACCTAAATAAAAGGCATTTTTAATGTACTCGGTGCTTTATGAAGAATTTTCTCTTAACCCTTTGTCAATTAACCCTGCTTTTTGTATTGTATGTCAGCCACCTTTATATTCATAAATCAGGGAAAGAAGTATGTAATTTCTTTGCATACTTCTATCCAATGTTTTTTGTGTATAAACCAATGTTCATCCATGGACAGCATGGAAAAGACACTTTAATTAAGATGTGATTAGTTTGATCTTATTACATGTGATTGCTGTGTTCTTGTACCATATAATGATCAGCTGCATTAAAATGAAATGGATTATACATGTACATGTCTTTTACAAGTGATCAGATGTAGTAGTGTGAATGGGGTTTAGTTAACAACTTTAATACAGACAGAATAAATGTAAGTGCTTCAGCAAGAAAACATATGGAGGAGAACTCAATTTCAAAGAGCTAACAGTCTAATTGTATAAGGCCAGAAACTAAAACATTAAAATGTAATGTCTCAGGTATCAGTCTCTAATAGAAATGGATCCTTGCAAATGGAAATCTTCAAAAGAGTGTCCGAGCCCCTTACCCAGAGAAGATAGGCTTTATAAAATGCACTAAGCTGTCTTTGAGAGGTTGCTAATTTGATTTTTTTTAAAGAATAAGTTAATATGTCAGTATCACTTTAGGCACGTATGGATCCTGATGCTGTATGTGTTGCAAGGAAACACTAGTACTGTTAGACTTATATGTCAGTATACATATCTTTAATTATAAAGCACTACTTGCACATGCAATGCCGTATACTTTAACAATGATTTTGTAGCACAGACAGAGGGAACCATCACTGCAATAAATTAATATAAATATACACAGTTACAAAGAGCTAAGTGATTTTATCCTCTATGGGCAGAGCAATTAATAATTGTTTTCAGACATTGTGCATTACACCAATATTTTCATTCCTCATTAGTATATATTTATATTTTATATTTTGGTCATTAGTATATACAGTATTTATATTTTATATTATATTCTATATTTGAGGGTTTTGTGTTGCTGACAAATCATGTAATGTTTTTAATTTTAAAATATTCTTATATATTTATCTTATCACAAAAAGCAGCCCTTTATGTTCATTGGTCAGTATGGCAGCATATGAAACCTTATAATTGCTAGTGGTCGGTAGCACTAATGCTTTGCAAATTGCACAGCAACTTGTTGGTTTTCATTCATTTGAAACGGATACAGAAATGTAAAATGTACATTGATGGCGCTCTATATAGCCTTTAACTTGTATGTTGCTGCCACTTAAAGGATTAAATGTAATGCGCTCCAGAACCAATTCCTGAGCCTAAATTGTATCCAGTCTATACCAGTGCTAAACATTGCAATTCAAATATAAGCTTTCTTTCAAACAAAGGATAAGATGATTTAAAGAATAAGCTTTATAAAACCTACTACTATAAAACCTTTATTTAGCATACCAGAAAGGTTTAGGAAACAAGTGTAGATTTGCTGCCATCATTTTCTCTAAAGGTGACCGTACATTGCTTGATGGATGGGTCCATAGGTGAACAGATGAACACTGTCCGATGGTCCATAAGTGTGTGGCTAAATTAGTACTGTGCGTATTTACATATAATACACAAAAAGCCAATATCTTGTAAATTATATCCTTATAAATGGTGAGTACTGATGTCATCAGTTATAAACGGTGAGTAGTGATGTCATTTCTGTCACATGACTTAAAGAAACGTGTGTATTATAATGAATAAAGGCCTTCTGCCTCGTGTTTTTATATGGTCATGAAACTCCTCGGTAACTTATAATATCCTTATAATTTACAAGAGGGGGTACTTCACTAATTCACTATATAATACACAAAAAGCCATGACTATCTGGTAAAATATATCCTTATAAACGATGAGTAGTGATGTAATTTGTGTCACATGACTCACTAAAACTTGTGTATCATAATAAATAAAGTACCTCCTATTGCAAAAACTCGTGTTTTTATATGGTCATGAAACTCCTCTGTAACTTATCCTTATGATTTATATTATTCACTTATAGGCACCCGAAGACCTGTGCATAGGACTGCAACTTTTGAGGGATGGCCCTCAGGTACCTATTTATAGTGAATAAGGATATTATAAGTTACTGAGGAGTTCCATGACCATATAAAGGCACCAGGCTGAAGGCCGAGTGTTTTTATACAGGTCATGGAACTCCGAGGTGACTTCTAATATCCTCATATTTTCCAACAAGGGGTACTTTATTTAATATAATACACACGTTTTAGTGTGTTGTGACAAAAATGACATCACTACTTACCGTTTATAACTGATGACATCAGTAGTCACCGTTTATAAGGATGTCAATTACAAGATAGTCATGGCTTTTGTGTATTATAATTGAATAAACTTGCTGTCTGCAAGTTTGGATGTATGGCATGAGACAAGTAATACCTATTTTCAGAAGGCTTTACACTGCATGTCTTGTACCATTTAGCCCATCTCAACCTAAACAGGTTAGGTTCTCTTTAGATATAAAAAACAAAAACCTTAGTTGACGCTGGAGAGTTTCTACCTAAATCAGGTGGTGGAACTGGAGGGAGGGTGTGTGTCAGGGGTACGGGGCCCAGCAAGGACCGGAAGTGACATTAGCCGGAAGTGACATCACATACACACACCCGTGTGCATGACATCACTTTTGTTATGTTAAGGGCTCTATTTGGTCCAGCGCCTAGGGTGGCACCGGACCTAAATACAGCCCTGGTGCAATCCAACATTTTATTTTTTTTGCACTTTGTACCCTGCACCCAAGCAAAAATTTATTTCTGTAGGTCTCGGACCCCAAATGTTATGTCACTGACCATTGTGGAATGTTAAATCAGTGTTTTCAACCCTAAGTGAAATGACCCCTATCCCTTTTCCTTTGCAAGGTCACTGGCAGAAAAAACATGTGTGGAATGACATCTGTCATTCCCAGAACAAGGTGACCATGTGCCATGGATAGAAAGGAGCTTTCCAAATATACAGTCTGTCTCCACAGCATTATAAAAAGCCAGATGTGTAAGGAATGGAGATAGCATTCTCAAGCATAAGTAAAAGGTGTCATCATCACCATCACCATAGTGTTGCAGTATCTTTTCACTTCCCTTTATTTTGTTTCTTAAATACATTAACCATCTTACTTGCAAAAAGCTCATAGGCACCACATTTGCAGGCTAATGTGCCAGCTTCCTGCGCCTCAAGCAAATTTAGCCTCAGTAAATTGTTGCCTGAGGCTGTAAGGATGAGTGTTGGAGCCTGCATAGAATATTTCAGTGGTGGATGGAGCTGGCAGGCCAGCTGAAATATTCACTGCTAAGCACAACTGATGCAAATATCCTTTATTCTGAAAGACAGCTTGCTGTGGAGAGACTTAAATTAAAACCATCTTAAAGGTGTAATCCCTCTTACAAAAACTGCTCTATTTAGACAGCATATTTATTGTGTAGTACCATTCCATTTAGACTAATGACACATTAATGACAGCCATTGTAACTTTTGAGACCAATATTCTAATGACAAAAAAATGGAATTGATGGTGGACATCACCCACACTGCTATACCTCCAAAGTAGTGATGCCCCTGACCCAAACCCACCCAACCTGCGCCCTCAATTTATAGACCCGCGCCGCCCTGCCGATCATGTCATAAAAGGGCGGGACAGTTGCATGCCCATAAAATCGGAAGCCGGCAGTGTAAGGTCGAGCCAAAGCCGCCAAACCAGCAGGTAAACCCGCAGGTCCCACTGGTATCAGGTCAGCCTGCACTATTCCAAAGGTGCCTAAGGCTGCAATCATCCCTTGTAATTGAATTCACTGGAGGGAAACATGCCAAAAAGAAGACCACATAAGTTATTTACAGTGAAAATAACTACGGGGGAGTATTGTAGCAGCATTATATGGTGGTGCTGCTTTCCATCAGCAATCACTGGACATCTTCTTGAAAAAAAAGAAAAAACATATTATGCAAATGACAGGTAAATACTTTAAGACAGTGCTGTCCAACTTCTGTGGTACAGAGGGCTGGAATTTTGCTGGCCTACTTGGTGGATAGATAGAAGTGTTACAGGTGATACATACTGATACTGATACTTTTTAAAGCTTACATAAGGTAAGGGATCACAGTAGGCAGACTTTCCTGTGAGGGGCGACACAAGGGTGGGGGAGGGGTTTGCCAGTTGGACAGCACTGCTTTACAAGAACCCATTTCAGATTGTTAAAAACAGATGTTTGCTTGAAAGTTCATATTGCAGCTGGACAATTATAAACACAAGGCCAAAGTACCACTGTAGTCAGTGCCGCCTTAAGGTACAATGGGCACAGCGCAAAGATTATTCTGTAGAGAGCAATGACTGACACAAATAATGTGAGATAGGAAAAACCTCAAGCATATGAATTTTAAATATAATATATGGGGTTTTTGTGGATAACAAGTTGTCAAATTCTGGGCAGTGTCATTCTGTGGCTGCTGAAGCAAATAAAGGGCATTAACTGAAGAGATGAAAACATAATTATGCCTCTTTATAGGTCCCTGGTAAGGCCTCATCTGGAGTATTCAGTGCAGTTTTGGACTCCAGTCCTTAAGAGGGATATAAATGAGCTGGAGAGAGTGCAGAGATGTGCAACTATACTGGTTAGAGGGATGGAAGACTTAAATTCTGAGGGTAGACTGTCAAGGTTGGGGTTGTTTTCTCTGGAAAAAAGGCGCTTGCGAGGGGACATGATTACACTTTACAAGTACATTAGAGGACATTATAGACAAATAGCAGGGGACCTTTTTACCCATAAAGTGGCCACCCCTTTAGACTAGAAGAAAAGAAATTTCATTTGAAGCAACGTAGGGGGTTCTTCACAGTCAGGACAGTGAGGTTGTGGAATGCACTGCCGGGTGATGTTGTGATGGCTGATTCAGTTAATGCCTTTAAGAATGGCTTGGATGATTTTTGGACAGACATAATATCAAAGGCTATTGTGATACTAAGCTCTATAGTTAGTATAGATATGGGTATATATTATTTATGTGAAAGTAGGGAGGGTTGTGTGTATGGATGCTGGGTTTTCATTTGGAGGGGTTGAACTTGATGGACTTCGTCTTTTATCAACCCAATTTAACTATGTAACTATGGCAGGCAGTGAAGAAATGGTCTGAGCTTACTAAAGTAGACATGTTCCCCAGGCATGCTGCCATACACAAACCATGGAAGTGATAAGGCCTGGATTTGTGGCAAAGCACAATGGCCCAGGCTTAGGGCTAAAGAATTTCAGGGGCGCAATGCTGCCCACCCGCATCCAAATCAGTCTCCAGTGTTGTACTACCCCAATGACCGGCAAGCACACAGGAAGGGGAAGGGGACGGGGAAGGTGAGAGCAGATGGGGAAGGTGAGGGGGACTGGGAATGGGTAGGGGATGGGGAATGGGTAGGTGATGGGAAAGGAGAGGGGATGGGGAATGGGACAGGGGAGAGGGATGGGGAATAGGATGGAGAAGGGGAGGGGGTGATGAGTGGAGCTCTAAATATCTAAGTTTGGGTCTGGAGTAGATAAATAAGAAAATTGGGGTGCCACTGAAAAAAAAGCAAATGAATTAAAATTACCTTGCTGCTCTTCCAGTTCATTAATATAAGGGGTCTGCCATCTCTGTGCGATGCATCTATTCTGGTATGAGTATTTGGGTGACAGTTATAACAAATTTTAGCCCAGACATCTGCAATGGCTTTACTACAAGAATGGGATCTATTTTTCAAAATGATTTTAACTTAAGATTTACTGGATATGTTATTTTCACAATCAGGAGAACTGTGCCTTGTGGTTACTAAAAAAACACAAACAACAGTAGTTTTATGCTACCATCAATATGTATTTATAAAGCGTAGTTACCATCAAGTACAAGCTACTGTCTAGTTATTACAGAGATAAAGCAGTTTGTTAAAAAGTGTTTTGTTTTCATAGTACAGTACAGGAAATAGCAATGATGTATTTCAGAATGGGGTTCCTGATAATAGAGGCCATAGCTGTATTTATAAAAATCTAACTTTTATAACATTATGGTTTATCACATAAAAATGTATGGACAAGATTCCATAATTCCATTTCAGTTTTTTCTTCAATAGAGTTTTTATGTTTAATAAACAGTGAAATATGTTTTTCTGCTTGAACTGCATCTGGCTCTTCTGGAACTTAATTAGGAGATAAGCATTTATCTTCAAATTGAATCTGGCCCATAATGTCTTATATAAGAGATGCCCAACTCATGATCATACAGACAGTAGTATAACTAGACTCCTGCACTCAGGCCTCAGCCTCTGGGCTACACCCTTTACTCTCTACCCTTCAGATGAATGTTGTGAATATCTTCTCCCTCTTCTTCTATTCTCACACCACCTGTCACTGGTTCTGCAATAGGACCCATGGTGGTGTGGGTCCAGGAGCAATTGTACTCTCAGTAGTTGTACTACTCAGGGCCGGATTTGAGTTTGCGGCGCCCCAAGGCCATGCGGTCTTAGCGCCCGCAGTCCGAGGCCTCACGGTCCTAGCGCCCGCGGTTCATGCTCACCCACTGTGCACAAGCACAGCGCAGGAATGATGCGTTCCCAATGTGGCAGGGCGGAATGCCGCCCCTAAAATTTCGCCACCCTAGGCCCCGACCTTTGTAGCCTCGCCACAAATCTGGGCCTGATATCACTGGTTACAAACAGTATTTTGTGTGTTTGAGTTATATCGGTGGATATAGTCCATAAACATCTTGAGACCTGTAGCATAGTAAGGGTTCAAAAAGACACAAAGCTGTCATGCTCTTCCCAAGCCGTTACAAGTAGGAAGAAAAATTAAATGCCCAGCAGTGCAGCTTCCTAATGAATGTCTCAAGGGATAATACATTCCTTCCTGGAAGCCTAGATCCCTACTGTTCATTAATAATCATAGCTTAATATGCCTGCCCAGCCATTTTTAACCAGTGAATAACTTGTGGCTGCCTCACATAAAGATCTATTTACAGTTATGGGATCTATTATCCAGAAAGCTCTGAATTATGGAAAGGCTGTCTCCCAAGTAACTGTATGACAGGCCCATAAAAGCAAGAGATAATATGTCAAACATGTTTCAGATAATATTTTCTCTTAACTATCGGTTCATTTTATATGCCTCTCAAATATGAAGCATTATCCTGTGATCAAACATTTATTAATGTCTCAGATATCTCCCATTTTATTTAAAATGTTAATGATTTTGAGAATTTGCATTTAGCACCACTTTTAATTCAGTATTTGATTTACATATTAATGCAGATTAGCAGTAGGGATGTAGCGAACGTCGGAAAAAAAGTTCGCGAACATATTCGCGAACTTGCGCAAAAATGCGAGCGGTTCGCGAACGGTTCGCGAACCCCATAGACTTCAATGGGAAGGCGAACTTTAACATCTAGAAAAGACATTTCTGGCCAGAAAAATGATTTTAAAGTTGTTTAAAGGGTGCAACGACCTGGACAGTGGCATGCCAGAGGGGGATCAAGGGCAAAAATGTATCTGAAAAATCTGCCTGTGTGTGCTTGGAAGAGATAGTGTAGGGGGAGAGCTGTTAGTGATTTCAGGGACAGATGATAGTAAGTTTGCTGGCTAGTAATCTGCTTGATACTGCTCTGTATTGGAGGGACAGAAGTCTGCAGGGATTTGAGGGACATTTTAGCTTAGGTAGCTTTGCTGGCTAGTAATCTACTGTTCTCTTTAAACAACTGCCATACGTTGACCTTGTAGGCATTGTTTGCCCAGTTTTTTTGGACGCAGCCACTGAAGCACAGTTGCCATAAAAAATATGCCATATAAATGCTGAAAATAGTCATTTTTCGCCATACGTTGACCTTGTAGACATTGTTTGCCCAGTTTTTTTGGTTGCAGCCACTGAAGCACAGTTGCCAGAAAAAATATGCCATATAAATGCTGAAAATAGTCATTTTTTGCCATACGTTGACCTTGTAGGCATTGTTTGCCCAGTTTTTTTGGTCGCAGCCACTGAAGCACAGTTGCCAGAAAAAATATGCCATATAAATGCTGAAAATAGTCATTTTTTGCCATATACGTTGAGTCAACGTATGGCAAAAAATGACTATTTTCAGCATTTATATGGCATATTTTTTCTGGCCTCTGTGCTTCAGTGGCTGCGGCCAAAAAAACTGGGCAAACAATGCCTACAAGGTCAACGTATACACTACTACAGCGGTGGATACGGATTACGTAAAATATATGAATGCTGCTTGAAAAAAAGTAACTCAAGTGGTTTTTCTAGAGACGATAATATTATCAATATTTAGACAAAATGTGAACAAGGTCACACAGCTAGATGGCGGGTTGAAGAAAACACTGTGCAAATAATGCCTACAAGGTCAACGTATACACTACTACAGCGGTGGATACGGATTACGTAAAATATATTATGGCTGCTTGAAAAAAGTCACTCCGGTGTTTTTTCTGGAGACGGTAATATTATGGATATTTAGACAGAATGTGAACAAGGTCACACAGCTAGATGGCGGGTTGAAGAAAACAGTGTGCAAATAATGCCTACAAGGTCAACGTATACACTACTACAGCGGTGGATACGGATTACGTAAAATATATTATGGCTGCTTGAAAAAAGTCACTCCGGTGTTTTTTCTGGAGACGGTAATATTATGGATATTTAGACAGAATGTGAACAAGGTCACACAGCTAGATGGCGGGTTGAAGAAAACAGTGTGCAAATAATGCCTACAAGGTCAACGTATACACTACTACAGCGGTGGATACGGATTACGTAAAATATATTATGGCTGCTTGAAAAAAGTCACTCCGGTGTTTTTTCTGGAGACGGTAATATTATGGATATTTAGACAGAATGTGAACAAGGTCACACAGCTAGATGGCGGGTTGAAGAAAACAGTGTGCAAATAATGCCTACAAGGTCAACGTATACACTACTACAGCGGTGGATACGGATTACGTAAAATATATTATGGCTGCTTGAAAAAAGTCACTCCGGTGTTTTTTCTGGAGACGGTAATATTATGGATATTTAGACAGAATGTGAACAAGGTCACACAGCTAGATGGCGGGTTGAAGAAAACAGTGTGCAAATAATGCCTACAAGGTCAACGTATACACTACTACAGCGGTGGATACGGATTACGTAAAATATATTATGGCTGCTTGAAAAAAGTCACTCCGGTGTTTTTTCTGGAGACGGTAATATTATGGATATTTAGACAGAATGTGAACAAGGTCACACAGCTAGATGGCGGGTTGAAGAAAACAGTGTGCAAATAATGCCTACAGGGCAAATAATGCCTAAAAGGTCAACTTATACACTACTACAGCGGTAGTAAAATTAAAAAAAGTAAAATAAAAAAAAATGAATATTAAAAAAAAAAAATTAAAGTTGGTGCTGCTGAACTACTAGGAGCAGCAGATTAGCACACCAGTCCCACTCCCCAACACTGCTAGACTAATAGCACTGGGCTCTTATAGTAGTAGTAGTAGTAGTAGTAAAACAACAAAAAAATAAATAAAAGCAGTCCTTACAAGGACTACTGTTATTGCAGCAGTCAGCAGATGAGATCAGAAGCAGGGCAGCTGCCCACTGCAGCTACATACAGAGCACTGCAGTAGAAGGTAGATTACTAGCCAGCAAAGCTACCTAAGCTTAAATGTCCCTCAAACCCCTGCAGACTTCTGTCCCTCCAATAACAGAGCAGTATCAAAACGATTACTAGCCAGCAAACTTTCAACTGTCCCTGAAATCACTAACAGGCAGCAGCTCTCTCCCTACACTATCTCTTCAGCACACACAGGCAGAGTGAAAAAACGCTGCAGGGCTTCGGTTTTTATAGGGAAGGGGAGTGGTCCAGGGGAGAGCTTCCTGATTGGCTGCCATGTACCTGCTGGTCTGGGGTGAGAGGGCAAAAAAAAGCGCCAACAATGGCGAACCCAAAATGGCGAACGTCGCGCGACGTTCGCGAACTTCCGGCGAGCGCGAACACCCGATGTTCGCGCGAACAAGTTCGCCGGCGAACAGTTCGCGACATCTCTAATTAGCAGGTTATTGTAATTGCACAGGCTCCTATTTTGGTCTAACCCTAGAATTACGGTAGGGGGTTTATTTACTATTAATTATTATTACTATTATACTATTATTAACTCCTAATGCCAAAAATCTGAAATTCGTGGGTTTTTTTCAGTATAAAATCTAAATTTAATAAATACAAATGTTTCAGAATTTATTATACCCAGAGGATGAAAAAAGTCAGAATCTGAAAATCCAGCATCTTAGACCTGCCGAGGTTGCATATACGTCAATGGGAGAAGATTTTTTGATCTGCACTGGGTTTGGTGCAATAATGTGAAGTTTTTGGGGTTTTCGGGCAAAAATCTGAGTCTTCGGGTGGAAATTCCAAAAAATTCTTATTTTTAAGATTTTTTTCCAGCAAACAAAATTTTCGGGAAAGTGTATTAATAAATAAGCCGAAAAAACCCGTACGGATTTGGTCTGAGTTTTTTTCAGATAATACTGAGATAAATTCACCTCTAGGTGTAGAAATCAGATCAGCAGTTTTTAATGTAAGTTAACAACCAGATATAATATGTGTATTATACAAATTTTGTGCATTTAAGTAATGTATTCCCATCTTTAAGTGGGTGCTAGGGATTATTATATTTATTTGGCTTGTTTTAGATGAATGAGTCATCTGATAACATTTTACATGACAAATATGCAAATTATTATCCAGGTTTCATTACAGGTTGGAGATTTCACCACCAGTGCTGGATACCTGATCATAAGCTTTTCGGCTCAACTTTGACATATTAATGTATATTTAGGGTAGGCGCACACTGGGTGATTCAGGGAGATTTTAGTCGCCTGGCGACTAATCGCCTCGTCTTTGCGGCGACCAATCTCCGAACGCCTTCCCTCTCTCTTGCGCTGGATAAAATGAAAAATCTCCTGTGCTAAAGCACACGCCGTGATTCGTTTTCCGAAGTCGCCCGAAGTTTCCTCGTGAGGCAACTTCGGGTGACTCCGGAAAACGAATTGCCACATGTGCTTTAGCGCAGGCGATTTTTCATTTTAGCCAGCCCAAGAGAGAGGGGGAAGGTGTTCAGGGAGATTGGTCACCACAAAGACGAGGCGATTAGTCGCCAGGCGACTAAATCTCCCTGAATCACCCAGTGTGCCCCTACTCTTATTTGTGTAATGCTGTCAGCGTGTGCAGTTTTCGAAAGTGGTTACTAAACTTTTAAGGTACATTAAAACCTCATTATACGTAATTTGGATCATAGAATCACCATAGATTCTAAATTTCTGGTTGATAGACTATTCAGTGGGAGATTGGGAGATCCTGTTTTTAAAAAAATCCACCTGGCATTGAAGGAGTTAATGCTCATTGTATAAAATAATATGTCCATGCTGTCTCTGTGATTCTGAATTGCTCTGTCCATAATAGTGTTGTTGAAGTGGTTGTCAAACAATTCTCCATTCAACCATTAACAGTGCTTAAAGGCACTAAGCAAGAGGATCGGGCATATGTATAAATAATATCTTCTACTAGGGCTTCCTTTACCTCTAGGATTATGTTGAAATCCACTGCTATGCATTCAATGATTTTAAATCAAAGGGGTGGTTCACCTGCAAACACTTTATTCAGTTCAGTTTGTTTCAGACAGTTCACCAGAAATAGAGACTGTTTCCCAATGACTTTCTATTTTCTATTTGTGACCATTTTGCTAATATTGAAGTGTAAAGTTTCATTGGTCACCTAAAACAGGTCTGGGGGGGGGGTCGCCGACTCTTTAACTTTTCTAAATTGATACATTTAATTGATACATTTGTTATCTTTAGCCCTGCTGAGTTTCCCTGGGTTCCATTTAGGGAAGGGGCACACTGGGTGATTCGGGAAGATTTAGTTGCCTGGCGACTAATCGCCTCGTGTTTGCAGTGACTAATCTCCCCGAACGCCTTTCCTCTGTCTTGCTCCGACTAAAATGAAAAATCGCCTGCGCCCGAAGTTTCCTTGTGAGGCAACTTCGGAAAACGAAGCACTGCTTGTGTATAGCGCAGGAAAGGGAAGAAGCGCAAGGGAAGGTGCCAGGACAGCAGAACAGGAGGAAGTCGACGGTGTCATACAAGTTAAACCCTATTGCGAGCAACTGGAATGCAGAGAAGTGGGATCTGAGCAGACTTAACAACGCTCGAATAAACTCCGGCAATCCTGTAAGTCGAGATTCATCAGGGGCCGGGTGTTAACTTTATATAGAAGCGCACATTTGTGTTCTTTTCTCTCTTCTCCTATATCTTCTCCTATATCGTCGTCTGAGGCGAAGCACGAAGGGGGTTTCAGTGCACCTAAAAGGAGGACGGATTACAGCTCACCAATCTCTCTCAGCACGCACCTGTCCTCTATACTTCTTGCGCTGTTCTCCCTACAGGCATTCTAAGTTACAAGCAATGTAGGAAGCGCATACAGATTGTATTGACAGAATTGATACAATAGTTGCTAATATTCCAAAGAAACTGCTAAGAAATATATCAACTAATTGTAGCAATTAAATGTAGCAAACTGTAACAATTCAGATGCTCCTGGATCACTGTGCTGCCAGACTGAGACACCAGAGACACTAACTTTAAACGTTAAACTTAAATTTTTGTGAAAACGGTAAAAAATAAAAGATGGAAAGCAATTGAAAAAAGTCTTTGTTTATGGTGAATAATCTAAAAACAACTGAATTTAATAAAACAACCCCTTTGATCATGTAAAACAAACGTTTTAAGAGTAAATTGACTCTCAAATTGTATTTTCTTCTTGACAATATATTTTATACTATGTATTTCTTTTATTGTGGCAATATATTTTAAACTATGTATTTCTTTTATTATGGCAATATATTTTCTACTATGTAGTGCACTGAGGCATCCAGAACAAAAAGGTCTGGGATACACTGGCTGTATTCATTTTCACTATGGAAGATGTAGACTCTAAAGGGTTAAATGCTGAAAGAAATCTTCTGTTACGCACAACCATAATTTGTTTCTCTTGCTTCTGCATCAAAGAAACTTGCCAATGAAACATCTTCCATCTGACACAGCTTTTCGATCAGATGACTGAATGTAAGCTGAGGCTTGGCAGAGATTTCTCACATCCCCCGTTTTAAAAAGTGGTATCTTCCAAAAATCACACAGTGCACAAGTGGTCTATGGGTAATTGCTTGGAGGCTGGAAATTCAGCTCCTATTAGCAGAGTGGAATGTCAGTGCGACGGCTTCATAGGCTGGCACTATATTTGGCACTAAATTAATAAACATACTCATCATACAGTGTTTGCACTAATTGATTTTTTGGTCAGAGGACTGATAAATATCAGAATTACAGCGAGATCGACCTTTGCAAAACCTACTCTGTTTTAACCCCACTGGAATGGGTGGGGCTGCTCAAAACCAACTCCAAAATTGACAGGAAAAATAACTCCTTGTATCAGTTACAGTTGGCCTGAACGATCATAACAATATAAGACATTTTATAGCTAGAACAAAAACCAAGCCATTTAGCAAGTGGAGTAGAGTTTTGAACTGTTTGGTAACAATCTTTTTTATATACTGTATGTATATTTGTATAAATATTTTGTTACTTTTTGTGCACATAGCAATGTGTAAGATTACTTTGAAAATAAATACTCATGTGTTTCATCATATTCACTTGTTTTTAAATGACTTCTCTTGCTGTGGAGCAAGTGGCATGGGATAAGCGGAGAGTGGATTTCCCCCAATAGCATATTCCCTGTGTGTGTTGCATGGCATAGACAACTTGAAGCCATTAAAGGACAAGAAAATGAGTTATGGTTCATAGGGCCACTGAAGATGCCCCCTCTCATACCATACAACTCTTACTTCCAATATGGCCCTGTTCCTTTATACCTGGTAATAAAAATTAAGTAGTCTGGTGGGTTGGCCAGCTGCCATGTCTAGCTGCTTTCTTTCTGTAACTGTTAGGTGATGATCACCAACCAAGTCAGGAGCAGACTGGCTTCAGCTTTGCATGTTCCTGGTCACTTATTGCCATCAGAATGCTAGGGGCAGAAAGTCATGTGACCTGACTTATAGCGACCACCACTCCTGCTGCCCTACCCTGCTTTTTGTTATCAGGTATGATGAGTGGGAAATCCGGGGGATGCATTTCCATAGGCGACAAGGGGTCCCTCTGAAGGGGGTTTTTGATGTACTGTATACATCACTTTCATGGTCATGCGTCCTGCGTCCTGTTTACCACCCCTAGTACTGCACACAAGCAGCCTGTAGAGGAGGAATATGGGTGCCACATTTCTCTCACACACCAAAAATAAATAGAACTTTTCTTTCTGATATTAAAATCTCTCTCACTTTATCCTCACTTTAGATTAATCATTTTGTAATCAGATGGTTAAGATCTGTTTTTCTGATTTCGACACTACAAAATTGTATAGTTGCCTCTGCAACTAAGTAGATTAGGAGACACAATTGCTTTAAAATTTGCATTGTTGCTGCCGATGAACATAGCTTGCTGGTGCAATACCATATAAATGTGCAGTGCATATCCATATTTCAGGTTTTTTTTAACTACTGTGCAAGTATTTTTTCAGAAATGTTGAATGCAAAATTTTTAAAATCTCATGGTCATTTAGTGTATGCAATGAGAAAAAACATCCTCCAGTCTGGGGTTTGTTTCTCATATTGGGTAGCATGGTGGTGTGGTCGTTAGCATTGCTGTCTTGTAGTGATAGGATCCTTGGGTTTATGATTCCAGATAGGGCTCTCTGCAAGCAGCTTGTATGTTGTCTGCTTGCTTGGTTTCCTCCTAATCGTACATTAATTGGTTTCTGATTAAATTGACCTTATAACAATGTTATAAGGAACATAGATTGTAACTCCACTGGGACAGGGACTCATTTGGATGATGTATAATATCTGTAAAGGGTATGCTATACTTTGGTATTCTTTAAAGGAACAATATACCCCCTAACACTGTAGGTCTCTATAAAAATATATTGCATAAAAAGCTCATATGTAAAACCCTGCTTCATGTACATAAACAATTTTCATAATAATGTACTTTTTTAGTAGTATGTGCCATTGAGTAATACTAAATAGAAAATTGCCATTATAAGAAATAAGGGCCGCCTCCCTGGGATCCTATGATTCATGTTGCACACAAACACAGTTCTGTCTTTTGCTTCCCCACTTCTTGTTACAATTAGAGCTGCATTATTTTTGGTCAGCTGATCTCTGGGGCAGCACACATACCATCACAAAATGGTGGCTTAAGGTAAAATAAGTAACTCAGTTTGTCTTAACAGTGCTTTTTTAACTTAATTTTTACTTCATAAAGTTGTCATTTGCATCAGTGCTAGCAGTCATGTTTCTTTCTCCTTAAAGGGCATGTAAAGGCAAAAAAAATAAAATGTCATTTTTACTTTCTTTAATGAAAAAGAAACCTATCTCCAATATACTTTAATTAAAAAATGTGTACTGTTTTTTTTATATGAAACCTGACTGTATGCAGTGAAATTCTCTCTTCATTTACTGCTGTGGATAGGAATTGTCTGATGGTCTCTAAATGCTCTGCAGGGAAACAATCATACTTATGAACAACAGTCATTGGCTCTGTAATCTTTATAAAATCCGTATATCATTTGCTACTTTCCTTGCTGAGCAGAATCCCTGAGTTTCATTAAAGGCAGCTGTTCCACAGATGCTGCTGAGAAATGTATCAACTAATGTAGCAAATTGTAACAGTTCTGAATCTGTACTTGATCATTGAGTTGCCAGACTGAAACACCAGAAACAGGAACATTAATATCAATTACATTTTGGGAAATGGTAATAAATGAAGCATAGTAGGCACTTGAAAAAGTCTTTATTTCTAGTGAATCAGAAAACAACTAAACTGACAAATGTGTTTGGAAAGTGAACCACCACTATAAGGCATATTTTGCAGATGACTACTTTGAAATGCACTCACAAGTGCAGTTGTACAGTGTATAACAGCTGAAAAGGGGAGACATGAGAGTGAATATTTAATTTTGACTGTTCTGCTGTTATCTGTTCTGCATGGAAGCACAGTAAATACTCTGCCTTCCATACACAATGATCTGTTATGTGGAGCAGACATAGTATGGACTGCAACACAAGGCTAGACAACACTGCTTGCCAATGATGATAGACATAAAAGAAAGGGCACACTCCCATTGTGTAAAATTGTATTAGCACCTTTATTCAAATAAAACTATATTGCACTTACACTGTAGCAGAGAGTACGTTTTTTGTTCAGAAAAAGCCCACTTGGTGTGTTTGCGACGTGTTTTGTTGTTGTTCTGACTTTCTCAAGGGTAGTGGAGTGCTGTATAGAGTAGAGTAGAGTGGTATATGCTCTTAAAATCAGTTGAAATGGACGGACAAATAAAATCAAAATGAAAAAAGGCATTTGCATTGGATAGGTGGGATGTCAGTCAACTGAGCACCAGAGGAGAAGTGAAATCATAAAGGAAACAGCAAAAATTCAGCTTACTTGTCCCATAATCCCAAAAGATGGAAAAAGGGACATCATGCAAAAGTATAAAAAGAAGTACCCTTTAAAAATGTCAAACAGGAGCAGGATTTGGTTCACAATTAGTGATCCCCCCTCAATTAACTTGTAGAAGAAATTTTAGGATCTCAACGATCTGATCTGGTGGGCAAACTCTGAATTTGGCATATAGTGACCCGCAATGTAAGTCAGCTGTGATGAATCTGTTGGGTTATTTTGGCAAATTATTATGGCCAAATACTTTGACGAAGGCCTCTTACTAAGTTACATCTCAGTAATTACCCAATACATTTACATTATGATGCTACAGGTGGATTGGGGCTGGTTTATTACTTATTTGGACCCGAATGGATTACCAAATAGTGCATGCCCTCGACCCCTACATTCAGGGATAGGTGTCTCTAAATGTTGGTCCTATTTCATATGTATTAAAACAGGTGATTCTTAGTTATGCCAATGGCTACACCAGATATTTCCTAACATTTGTCAGTGTCTTCATCAGCACGGAATGGATAGTAAACAGGGTGGTGAGGTGCATGTTTTTGATTGTAAGCTGCTTAGTGCGTGCCTTTGAATATTTGAAATGCCAGGACCTATTTTGTGTCTCAGTTTGGACTCCTCTGGATGAATAGCCACACATGTTATGGTCTAATGTAGTCAGAATTAAAAAATGTTTTAAATTATTTCACTACTTTCGCAATGAATAAATTTTTCCAGCAATTGTGTGCTGACCTATACATCTTAACTTAATTACAGACACACCAACAAGTCACTCATAATCATTTCTAGACTATTGCTTAAAAAAAAAAAAAAAAAAAACAGTCACCTGATCTGTACTGATAGTTTTAGGAATCCTCTACACTTCTACAGCCTCTCATATTTAAATGGGCCTTTTTGTCCGTATCATCTACATCCCTACCCATGTCATTATTTACTTATGCTTCCAGTAAAAATGTTGGAATGGAAAACAGTACATGTTTGAAATCCTATTGCTGTCATGGCTCTGCATTTATACCAAGAAAATTACTTTTAGGGGCCATATATAAAATTTGCCTGGAAATGTTTTTAACAAATGTCAGATCTGTGCATTAAATCTGCAAAGATCTGAAGCTTTTAACCCCCTCCCCCCTTATTTATAAGGACATGATAATCACATTGGCTTACTGACACAATAGGTTAATGTTTTGATTTTGATAAAATAATTAAAGGTTAAGTAAACCATTATCGGGTGTGTTTTGGCGCTATTGATTATGAACATAGCAAAATAAATTCTGATACTTAAGAAATCCATCTTCAAAGCCACAGCCTATCCAGTTGTGAAGCTACATCTGTTCTTAGACACTGAGTCACCAGCTCTGGGCATGATCTTGTTGCTTGGGTGTGATGGCTGTTATCACTGAGAATGCCGATTGCAGAACTGTGCAAATGGAAAAGGGCGAAAACAATATACAGTATGACACTAACATTTTGGGCATATCTTTGCTTGTCTAGGTCTGATTGAAATCAGTGGTTCATTCATGGTTACATTTTAAAGCACCCAAATAGAAAATAATTGCTCTCTTAAGTAAAAAGAAATAACCATGTCTATGTTTTTGTTACTAAATAGCTGTACTGAGCAATCTCAGGCACACAGTTCCTAGCAATATTCCCTGGCTATTGGAGTCAGCTGTGATTCTAACCTGCAGCCTTTTGGATCTGCAAGCTGATGTTACATAACAGTAGTTACTGTTTTTCATGTGGTGCGCAGAGACAGAGAAGGCAAGAGTGGGAGGAGGATTGTTTAAAGGCACATGTGCCCTCATAAAGAAGAAGCATATTAAGATATCTTCTTGCATGTAGTGTGTCCTTTTTTTTGCTGTATGTGGTGGCTACATTAAAGGGATACTGTCATGGGAAAAAAATTTTTTTCAAAATGAATCAGTTAATAGTGCTGCTCCAGCAGAATTCTGCACTGAAATCCAGTTCTCAAAAGAGCAAACAGATTTTTTTATATTCAATTTTGAAATCTGACATGGGGCTAGACATATTGTCAATTTCCCAGCTGCCCCAAGTCATGTGACTTGTGCTCTGATAAACTTCAATCACTCTTTACTGCTGTACTGCAAATTGGAGTGATATCACCCTCCTCCCTTTTCCCCCCAGCAGCCAAACAAAAGAACAATGGGAAGGTAACCAGATAGCAGCTCCTTAACACAAGATAACAGCTGCCTGGTAGATCTAAGAACAACACTCAATAGTAAAAACCCATTTCTCACTGAGACACATTCAGTTACACTGAGAAGGAAAAACAGCAGCCTGCCAGAAAGCATTTCTCTCCTAAAGTGCAGGCACAAGTCACATGACCAGGGGCAGCTGGGAAATTGACAAAATGTCTAGCCCCATGTCAAATTTCAAAATTGAATATAAAAAAATCTGTTTGCTCTTTTGAGAAATGGATTGCGGTGCAGAATTCTGCTGGAGTAGCACTATTAACTGATGCATTCTGAAAAAAACATGTTTTCCTATGACAGGATCCCTTTAAGGATCCTGCATCAGTTCATATGCGTATCTTGTGTTGTCATTCTAGAGATCTCCTATCAGTCCATTATAAAGACTTCATTGTGCTGCCACACCCAAAGCAATTTTTGACTCCAATAATTAAACTATTCATCATTACTCTGTGCATGGGAACAATCACAAATGCAAAAACTTCTTGGGACACATTAAGAATAAACAAATTGCCCTTCCCATATAACCAAGGAACCATCAGTGAATATGGCACAGACAACCTGGCAATGCTTCCTAAGCTGCATTACACTCTGTATTACATAAATGGAATATTATAGCCATGGACTAATGGTTATTGCCAAAGCTACCAGAAAAAATGTTGGTTCTTGTGCTGCCCAGTGAGTGGATGAAGAAGGGGTGAAGTTAACTACTTAGTATGATTGTTCTTTAATCTTCATCATATGTTTGTATTATAATTGAACTCCCACTCCAACACACACTTTTTCTGTTTGCATAATGAATGAAAATGTAATTCAAAGCAACTTCCCAGTTATACAATAATTAAAATGTGAGTGTGGCCTTAAAGTTACTTTTAAAAATAATTGAAGGATTTTCTATTTGTTTCAGTAGTCATAACCAACAGTACAGATAATAGCAAGGAAAGACAGTCATTGCTTTCAATTGCAATCACATTTAAAGTAAATGTAAAACCATTTTGTTTAATGTATAAAAAAAATTACATTTTCTTTTATTATGCAAAATTTAGGTAGTTTCCCTGTAATGTCCTATTGGTTACCTGCTACTGTTTCAGTGATATTAAATCAATGTCCCAGTCTGATTCTGCATAGCTATCACTCTTTGGGGCAGATTTACTAAGCTCGAGTGAAGAATTTGAATGGTAAAAAATTTGGATTTTGAAGTATTTTTTTGGTCAAATTTGTCAAATTCGATCGAATGATTCGAACGTTTCAAAGTAAAACTCGTTCGACTATTCGACCATTCGATAGTCGAAGTACTATCTCTTTAAAAAATACTTCGACTTCATACTTCGCCACTTTAAACCTACCGAGGTGTAATGTTAGCCTATGGGGACCTTCCCCAGCACTTTTCTAAGCTTTTTTTGATCGAATAAAAATCCTTCGATCGGTCGCTTAAAATCGTTAGAATCGTTCAATTCAAAGGATTTTATCGTTCGATCGAAGCATTTGCGCTAAATCCTTTGAATTCGAAGGATCGAATTCGAGGGTTTATTAACCCACGAAATTCGACCCTTGATAAATCTGCCCCTTTATATTGCAATAGAAACTTCTGCCAAGTTTCCAGAAAAGCACTTTATTAGAAACGTCCTTACATTTGAAAATAAAACATAACATTTCTAAAAGGACATAAATGTGTTGCGAGTGGATGACACACACATTTTTCACAGCTGTCAAGTTTCATGCGAGTTTCCTTTGTAAAAGCTATAAATGTGAATTTACTCCTCCATTGTTCTTGGCTTTTCATTTATCTATGCCAGAAAGGTCTCCATTAAAAGCTCCCAGACTCTGGCCTCTAAAAACAGTAATAGTCTGATATTTTTGTTGCCTTTTCGAGATGAGTTTTCTGTCGTTAGTTGTTAATTAATAGCTCTTGGCTTTGTGTTCTTACAAGCAAGCAGTGGGTCCCTGTGGACTGTGAGGTGAGGTAGTTTATCTTTGTCACAAAGATGCTTGTTTTATATGAAATGTCCTTCTGGTAGGCAAATGATGCCTGCCAGAACACCCATTCATAAATGTTTTGGCTCAGTCTTATCTGTTTCTTTGGTGCAAATTACCACGTGACCCAGTGAATGCTTGACATTTACTTCTGCCATGAGGCCACAAATGCCAGTACATGGCCAGTAAAAGGCTGATATCCTATTATTTAAGTTCACTGCGGCTGCACTCTTTGCATCATTTGTAGAATTAGGTAACCATGAGGGGTAAGGGGCAGCAGTGGGTTGGCTTAGATAGAAACTCCCCTGGTTTTAAAGCTAGTATACAGAGAGCATTTTTGCTCAGTGTGCCACTTGAATACCTTACATTTAACCCATTTAACATACTCTCATTCAGTGACTTTGGTTGTGGGAAGTAACATATAATGCCATTAGTATCAATGGGGCTGACTGATTATACACACCATTTCATATTAATTATGTTTCTGGGTTTCTGCAGTCACACACATTTTCCACACAGCCTTGCTCCAAAAAAATACTATTTAGCCTGCATCAAAAGGTGCTACTCACAGTTCCGGTGCTCAGTCTGCATTCTGTTCCTAATGAATGCATTTATTTTACATAATCCATTTATTGATGCAGTAAAACCCTGGAACTACTGCAACTTGCAAAGGTGGTGGCAGAAGGGATTCCACCTGAACTGGACTGAAAAAAAAGTAAACTACATGAATTTTAATGCATTGTTCGTGATTGTATTAGGTACAACTGTTGCTTGCGATTACTGGAATTATGGATAAAATGCTATTTTGTGGGTAAAATAAAAAACAAAGAAATGACTTCTAATGTTTCTGTAGAATAGGACATTTTGCCCACTGTCATGCTAGCATCTCAGCATTACAAAATTATCATTATTATTTGTTTAAATAGGGCCTACATATTTTATAGAACTATACAGAGAATATAAATTGTTCAGTGCCGGACCCAGTGCAACATACTATCTAAGGTCCCATTTTACATTCACTCTGTAGTAATTTTATCCAGAGCCAAGTAAGCTCCTTGTATGTTTATTAGTTTGGGAGGAAACCATAGTAAGGGAGAAATATACAAAGTACTTGCAGATAGTTTCCTAGCCTGGACCATAGATCTGCAAGGCAACAATGCTACCGCCAAACATTACTCTGTGTTAACACATTAAGACACATTAGGGAATTACACCCTTGGGGACAGTATATTTGCATTACCCTGGTGCTCATTTAAAAAGCATGCCAGCAAATCAACCTGTTGTATGTTGGTTGACACCTAAATTAATACAATTTCCTACCTTAAGGCGATCATGTACCAATACAAGCTGAGCCCATGTAGATTGAATTAGCAACTTAGTGTATGAGGCCCTCTCAACTGCTTGCCTAAGACATCTAGCCAAAAATAATACAGATTATCTGTGTAGGCCCATAATCTGATTTGAGTGCCAGCACTCAGACCATCAACAGGTCTGATATGGCCAAGTGCATGAGTGGCCAATGGGGCTAAACTAGCGGATCTTAAGGTGTATAGTTGACTGAACTGCAGTGAGCTTGTCTGTCTTAGAGGGTTCTCTATGTCCTCAGGCAGGGAGAATTCTCATTGAAATCTTGCAATATACTTGGTGGGGGTCTTTGCTAAGAGTTTTCTTTTGAACCCTAGCTAGAAGTTTTAGGAATATTTCAGCAGTTGCAGAAAAGTTGTTTGTTGAACTTTTTCTTCATCTATTTAATAAACAATAATGAGAAAAAAATATTTCACTATCATAAGGCCACTATTACTATTCTGCATTGTTACTTTGTGGTGTTATTTCATAAATAAAAACAACACTAGTGTAATTTGCAAGCTGTTTTATTTCTAATTGGGCTGCGCTGTGTAATACTTTTGTAGTTTCCTTTCTATAATACGGTCTAGAAAGTATTATCAGTCTGGGGAAACACAGCTTTCAAATTCAGTGCACTTGGACAGGTGTAGATGCCTCCTAATCTTGGTTATTTGATAAATCTAAAAGGAGCTCCCTTGACTTCCTATAAGTATATAGAAACTAATAGAGCCAGAGTTTATAGAGTGCACAGATACATTTGACAATCAAGTCATTGCCATGTCATTTGTTTGTTCTCAAATGAGAATGATACCCTTTATGCTGTCAATACTTTGTAAATTTGCACACGGGCACTGCATTTATTTCCAGAAGGACAAGATTACTAGACATTTCAAAGGGGATTACTAGGGGGGTAGGCAGGGTGGGGAGTATCCAGTAATAAACAACAGACCCAAAACATTTGCAAAGACCATTGCGAATGTTTGCATCTTTTTTGACCACTTACAGACCTCAATGACTTCCCTGAATAGTTTGTGACCAAATGGCTTTTGCTAACATTTGCAGTGTATTTAATAAAATTTCACAATCCAAAGTGTATTTTGCCACAAAATATTTAAACAAAACTCCAGAGCACCTTTGCTTAGTGGTGTAATATTCACCAGTGAATGATTTTACATTGCGAGCAGCACTAAACATTTGCAAATACGCCATTTTCAACTTCGCTTGCGATTTTTAATTACATCCCCCCTTAAGACGTGTAATATGCATTTAGGTGCAAGAATCTTCTCTATGCACCTGCACCCAGGCCGAAGCAGTGCTTCCAGGTGTGGGTACAGAAGAGCTCTGGTTCAAGTAAAGGGGTTGATTCTCAGCCTGCATTTATCCATAGTAGAATCAGCTCAGCATTCCCTTGGCCTTAGTATTGTGGGGCAGTATGGTAAAAGGATCATGTCCGGTAAAAGGAAATGTGCATTATCTGGTCATACAGTTTAATTCATTATTTGGGAACCAATGCTATTGCCATGACACGATGATCCTATGAAATATCCCTGAACTATTAACCCATTGACTTATTATCAGAGACACTATCCTAGTACTTTTATATTTTGAGTGTGTCTTAGCCATGTCCTGTCATGCCCCTAGGTGCACTTCTGATCGCACACCCAGTTCTGCCCCAGGCTGCCTGTTTCTTCTAATCTGGATGAGTTTTGAATTCTTTCCAATGGTGTAACTGATGAGGAAGGACAAAACAGGTTGACCCTCCGAGAATCTGTGTTGAAGTTGATGTCTAAATAATATGTGGATTTGTCTCTAGCAAACAAATGAGGGTTTAAGTGTATGTCAGGAAATCACTGTAGTTCAGCTTTAGACTGTTCTGCTTTAAACACTAGTCTTTGCTCCCTTAAACATCTCTACTTATTCACAGAGCCAGCAGATTAAAAATAGACTGAGCACCCGTTTGGTACAAAACCCTAGGGCATGGAGGAACACACAAATGCTGCCTTAACCCTCTATATCTCCCTGCTATAGAGAGACATTACAGGGAAATAACCAATGACAATTGTGTAACATTAATCAATATAAATATTAATATTTGCATAACTTATTGGAATTAGTTATTTATAAGCAAAGGTAATCTCATTATAGCTCTGAGCAAGCCTTTCTGTATCTTATCAGCTCTGTATAGTTTCTGTGTAGCCAAAGAATAAAAAAATTGCCATTTTGGGAAAACATATATTTTGTAAAAGGAGTTGTTCACCTTAAAATTTTACTTTAAAGGGGTTGTTCACCTTTAAATTAACTGTTAGGGGCCGATTCACTAACTTCGAGTGAAGGAATCGAAGGTAAAAAACTTTGAATTTTGAAGTTTTTTTTGGGCTACTTCGACCATCGAATGGGCTACTTCGACCTTCGACTACGACTTCAAATCGAAGGATTCGTAGTAAAAATCGTTTGACTATTCGACCATTCGATAGTCGAAGTACTGTCTCTTTAAAAAAAACTTCGACCCCCTAGTTCGCCATCTAAAAGCTACCGAAGTCAATTTTAGCCTAAGGGGAAGGTCCCCATAGGCTTGCCATACTTTTTTTGATTGAAGGATATTCCTTCGATTGTTGGATTAAAATCCTTCGAATCGTTCGATTCGAAGGATTTTAATTCCTAGTCGAATATCGAGGGTTAATTAACCCTCGATATTCGACCCTTAGTGAATCGGCCCCTTAGTATGATGTAGACATTGATATTATGAGACAATTTGCAATTGGTTTTCATTTTTTATTATTTGTAGTTTTTGAGTTACTTAGCTTTTTATTCACTAGCTCTCCAGTTTGTAATTTCAGCACTCTGGTTGCTAGGGTCCAAATTACCTTAGTAACCACACATTGATTTGAATGAGAGACTGGAATATGAATAGGAGAGGCCTGAATAGAAAGGTGAGTAATAAAAAGTAGCAATAACAATACATTTGTAGCCTTAAAGAGCATTTATTTTTTAGATGGGGTCAGTGACCCCCATTTGAAGGCTGGACAAAGTCAGAAGAAGAAGGCAAATAATTCAAAAACTATAGAAGGCCAATTTTCTCGGTGTCCCGCCAGGCCATTCAGACACTGTGACGTGATGTGAATGAAAAACAGAAAGATTAACAGAAAAGGCATGAACAGAAAGAAAACAAAAAACCTAACTATAACAGAAAAACTGGTTACTTACAGAGCAATAGTTGTTTAGTTGCTGGGATCAATGTCCCCCACTGGAAAGAGTCAGAAGAAGAAGTCAAATAATTCAAAAACTAATTTTAAATGAAGACTAATTGAAAGGTGGCTAAAAATTAGCCATTCTATAACATAGTACATGTTACCTATGAAATACCCCTTTAAGCTATATATAGTTATTATTATTTTTTGTACAAAGTAACACATGAAAAGTGTTTCAAAACTGCCATTGTTTTCTTGGCGAGAGGATGGGATTGTGCCGCAAAGAAGTGCAGTTCATTTAACAAATACATTACAGACAGGATTCTGTCAGTTACAGAATGGGCAGTTCCTGGGATTTGAGTGAAGGAATGGTGGTAGAAGTGTTTGCCCTTGAGAGATGTTGTTTATGCATTGTTGTTCTAAGAAGCTTTAATGGCTAATGCTGAATATGAAAAGCATTCGAAAACATACAGTATAGTAACAGGTAGCTACATTAACTAAAGCAATAAACAATTTTAGTCATGAATAAAGTAATTTGGTGTGTTCTTATAATATTACAGCTAATGATTCCCCTCGGTATTTCAAAATTATGTCTTCTACTATTCTCCTGGAACTCACGTTTCTTTCCATGTTCCTATACCTTAGAGTTGTACTCCAATAACATCTAGGGACCCGGGGTTAAGAAACAGGGACCTAGAGGCTGCTTGAACAAATGAATATATTTTATTGTTTGCAATTACAAGCCCTCCAGCTGTTCCTGAACAACTATGCCACAGCATATCATACAAGTCATAGAAAAACCTATATGGGCTGTTTCATTACTGAATCATTTATAACAGCGCAAAAGACCAGGGGGTCATACGATTGTTACAGGGCATAAGTAGCTGAAACTTGTTTATTTTAATGACTTTAATGATTTTTAGTCTGTTGGCTCTAAATCTGCATTATGTTGAGCTCACGGTCAAATACACCGCGGCACACAGACGATTTATCAGAATTTGTGTAATTTTAAAGGTTTTTCCTACTTCGAATAAACTCACAATTTAAAAAAACACACAAATGTTACCGTATTTATCAAAAAGCAGAATATAAAAATCGTGATAGAATTAAAAAAAAAAGTTTCTAATATAGTTAGTTAGCCAAAAAAAACGTCATCTATAAAAGCTTTAGTGACTTAATGTCTAACATAACAGAACTTCCTGCTTTTCAGCTCTCTAACTCTAGTTAGTCAGTAAGGGGGAGTGGGACATAACTGCATACCTCCCAACATTTTGGAAATAAAAAGAGGGCCAAAAATTTTTTTTTGGCCATGCCCATTTTTGTGGCCACACCCCCTAATTACCATGTTCATTACAAAAATGAAAGTTTGAACATATTTATGTGTTTTTATTTCCAGTTATTACAGTTTTGCTAATAAACGTGAATTGCCCTTTAATCTGAGTCTAACTTTTCCCAAGGAAGCTGTTATCTTATCTTGTTACAATTACTTATTTGCTTATTTAGAAATTGTTACAAAATAATCTTATCTGCTGCTGTGGCTGTTCTGGGCTCCAAAAGCCAATTAAGTTAGAAACTTTGTTTCTTTTTATGGCTGTTCAGTGCAGAGAAAAACCCGACTTTTCAGTACAACTGCAGGTTGAGCTGTCAAAAGAGGGACTGTCCCTCTAAAAATGGGACAGTTGGGAGGTAAACTGTCCAGTGAGTGCAATTGATCCTCAGCATGCAGCTCAGAATCAAGAGCTCAGACTGAAATGGTCCAATCAGATCAGCGCAGCTCCCGTTGACTTATAGCACCTTGACAACTTTTACTTGAAGTTTTGCCTTAAAGGTTTTTGTGGTTTTTACACTCAATAAATCTTGAACTTTTAGAAAATCAGACTCTCCCTATGCACCTTCAAATACCCGTACACAACTCCCTGCTTAAATAAACGTTCTAACGCAACCTACTATAGTCAGTCGTCACTGTGTCTTTCCAGTATTGGGCCAGATTCAATTCCATGAGAAAAGGCAATTTGATGGTTTATCACGTTAAAAGTAGATTCCTTTTATAACTGAATTTTGCATCTGACTTTATGGAACATTAGAAATTGAATTAGGAAATAAGCTCTTCTCATCAAATTGATTCGGGCCCAATATTATGGGGCTGATTTATGAATTCTTAAGCCTTCCTGCTTGAGCATTCGACTACTAAAATCAGTTTCTAAAAACTTACATGGTTTCTTCATTCAAATACCTCCACTTCCTGATGAATTTTTTTTCCCCCTGACAATAAAATAAAAAGTTTGACGGGTTTTAGGTGATGAGCATTTAATTCTTTTGAAAAACCAGCTTAAGAGGGGGATGAAAACAGTCAGCAGGAAGCTGAGGTATTGAAATGAAAAAACCATGCAAGAGTTTAGGAACTCTCATGTTGGTTTTAGTAGCCGAACAAGCATTCATAGATTGGCCCCTAAAGCTGGCCATAGACGCAAAGATCTGATCATACGAATCGAGGATTCGTATTATTTTGGACCATGTGTGGAGAGTCCCGACATTTTTCGTCTGGCGGACATCGGTCGTTTAGTCGATCGGACAGGTTAAAAGATTTTGCTCATTATTGTGACAGAAAACAAAATATTATATCCAGTATAGGAGTGTATTCATCTTGGCACATATAGGGGCAGAATCACTAAGATCCGAAGTTGTGCCGGCGATAGCTTCGCCACACTCCGCCGCACTTCGCCAGGCGTAGTTTTGCCAGCGCTACGCAAATTCACTAAAATGCGAAGTTGTACTCAGGGAGGCGAACGCTAGCGAAGTTGCGCTAGAGTTAATTCGTCAAGCAAAGCAAAGTTACGCTAGCGATGCCTAATTTGCATACGGCGCCAAGTTAAAGTACAATGGACGTATATGTAGCAGCAAATGCATTATACTACACAAGCCTGGGAAAGCTTCATGAAATAAAATAGAGGTGTTATATTGCCCTATACATGTGCCCATTGTATAGTTTAGGTGCCATATGTTAGGAAATGTAGGGGGGAAGGAGGGTGCCCCCAAAAAAAATCATGATTTTTTTCAGGCTATCACCCTTAGAAAGGAAAAGATGCCAGTGTTTTTTGAGACTTAGAAAAAATTTCAACTATTTTGGGACTTAGAACATTTTTCAACTTTTTTTTTTAAAACTCCTATCTACTCTACTGCATTTGCCAGCTCTAACCTGGCAAAGTAAACTCTGGTCACGTTCAGAAAAAGACCAATGTTAGTAAATTTGCGTATTTTCACCCCCTTCGCCAGAGTGCAACTTCGCCACTGTTAGGGTGTGAAGTTGCACTAGGCTATCATCATCGCTGGCGAATTTTCGCTAGGGTGACTGAGTAAATTTGCGAAGTTGTGAAATGACTAACGCTGGCGAATTTTCGCCAGCGTTAGTCACTTCGCCCTTTAGTGAATCTGCCCCATAGTCTCGGGATACCAGGAAAACTCCCATTGGGCCCAGGTGTTGGTGGGCCCTCTTGCTTCTAAACATTTAGCCTATATTATTGTCATTTCCCATTTCTTTATTAGAAAAAGAGGCTTAATAATGAAAGAATAGAGTAAAGTAAGTAGACATAAACTACTAGGAGAATAAAGTTGAGTGAGGAGAGGAGGAATAATAGTTTGGAAAGTGGCCCCACAATCTAAGGTTTTCTGGTGGGTCCCTGGCATCCCAGTCTGACACTGCTCATGTCCAAGTGCATGCCACAGTATCAGATGCTGTTACTTATTGCACAATTAAAGCCAGCTGCTCAGACAATGTATAAGATAAGTAAAGTCATGTGATTACACTCAGTGCTCTATGTGTGCATGTAAACGAAATATTGTTAGAATTTAAAGTAACCATTAGAATCCCATGCACAGAAGTAATGTTTGTATAATATGTAGGCAAAAAAACAGATATTGACCTCCCCAAGACAGGGTTTTAATACGGAATTTCCCAATTCCGCTGGCTGGGTTCCAGGTGATCTTTACCATATGTTTTTTTGAATCCAGCACAATGCAAAAATATTAATCAACAGACCTGTTAAAGTAGTAGTTCTATATAATTGCAGAAATTCTCTCCTAGGTTTAAAATGGTATTGCTTCAAAGCCACAGACTGTAAGAGCATTTGGTTCCAAAAATGTTTTTGAAAAACATGTTAATATATTTAACTTCATTGAGTATGATGTCAAAAGAAAATAGTTTAATAACATCAAGTGGAGATGCCATTTGCTCTGTAAGTACAAGTCTGTGTCCCATTTTATTCTTTTGCAATGGTGGCATGTCTCTTGATCGAATTTCTTTACATTTTGTGGATACAAACACATTTTCTATTGTTCTGCACTTGACTTGCCCCATGAATATACTGCGACTTGAATATGTGTTTCTTTCAATGTATTCCTCACCATACTGGAACAATATGATACTTCATTTTCAGTAAAATATTTTTTGACACATCTTCTCTAAAAGGGAGTAATTTTCCTTCTTTGAAAAGAAGTCTTGCTCACTTTGCTGGAGCATTAGCTAAAGACATAAAATGGGATTATCATAAAGAAGCAGATATCCCCAAAGAAGGAAGATGTTTTATTTCCAGGGAAACAAAGGCAAACACATAAAATTACATACAGAAACAATGTTCAATGGCTGAGGACTTTAAATTTGCTGAAACTGCAGTGTTTGTTGATAAGAAAAGCATTAAATCCTGTTCACCAGAATGAATAATAAATGAAAGCACAGGTTCTAAAAAAAAATATAAGAATATTCTGGCTGTCAACTTGTCAAAGCAAAATACTCTCTGAACGGCAAGCTTTCCTCTTTTCAGAATCCTGAACCAAACAATCTCTTCTTAGCCTGCATATTCTATTCATGTCTGGCATTCTTATTTTAAACCACTGGAAATTTACAGAATTAAAAATAAAATATCCATGAAACTTCAATGGAAGACATTTTTAATAAGCAGTGTATTGCACAATACATTATACGTAGGTCACGTGGATGACCCTATGCAAAGTACATTCAGGACCTTCTATGAAATGTCCCTGTTAAGCTAGTGTTTAGTGCTGGACAGTATCAGTATTCTAAGCACAATATCACCATCTGTAAATGTGCATTAAGTACTGACTTTGCCTCTCTGATGAGGTTAGAGAGGGACAGATAATTCATAACACTACAACACCAGTTCACCAGGTATATGCCAGCATCAGAGAGCCTAGTTAAGAAATAAGGTCCAACTTCTGGACACTGCACCAGTCCAGTTTAGTTGAACTTAAACTGAATCCATCTTGGGTAAATAGTTTTCAGCCCAAGCATTCCCAGACCATCAGTTGCTAAGGTGAATAATAATATTTAAAGCTAAAAGGCCCTTAAAGGCACATGTTTGCCATAGTGCAGTAATTCATAGCAATTAATTAGCAGGGGTAGCATTTATTGGTCACACATTTAAAAGCAAACATCTTATTGGTTACTATGGTTTATTGCACCTGGATGAACCTAGAGCCATTTATTTCATATAAGGGTATATGTGGAAATATTATAGCAGCT